>NC_136417.1:94249598-94427098 GCF_052625555.1 Lactuca saligna | reverse complement strand
ATAAGAAAACACATAACTATAAGTATTTTATGTTCACCGTTTTAGTTCTTATAAGTGAGTAAATGCTCACAATATTCACGATAAAATATTAAACATGTCAACAAAAAGTGATGAATAACCATAATAAGAGAAACAACATGTTAGTATAGATCATTTTTTATGATGTCTTAAGCTATTATTTTTCGGTGTATGCAAACAATTGTAATGATAAATGGTTACACATGTTAGAAATGATCACTTATCTTAGGACTTAATTACATTTATGTCTCCAAAGTTCAACAATGTCAGCAGTAATATTAAGAAATGGTCACCGCAAGTAAACAACAATCACTCTATATGAAAAAACTCATCACTGTAAGTATTTAATGCTCAATCTTTAATTGCTTGCGAGTGAGTAAATGTTTACAATATTCATGATATAATATTAAACAAATCACTAAAAGTGACGACTAATCATAATAAGAGAAATAACATGTTAGTGACATTTTAACTTTTATTTGTTAGTGTATATAAACAATTGTAATGCTAAAGGATTAAACATGTTAGGAAAGGTAACTTATCCTTAGAGCTTCATTACATTTTTATCTCCAAAAATCAATAATGGCCACGATAATATTTAAAAATGGTCAGCGTAAGTAAAAAATTAATCACCCTCTATGAAAATACACATAACTATATGTATTTTATGTTCATCGTTTAATTGTTTATGCGTGAGGACATATACAATATACTCATAATATAATATTAAATATGCCACTAAAAGTGATAAATAATCATAATAAGAGAAATAACTTATCCTCATAGCTTCATTACATTTGTATCTCCAAAGGTCAACAATGGCTGCATTTGTATTTATAAACGGACACCGTAAGTTAACGTTTATTAATCAATATGAAGAAATTCATCAGTGTTTATGCTCACTGTTTAATGGTTTGTGAGTGAGTAAATGCACAAAGTACTTAAGATATAATATTAAACATGTCACCAAAAGTTATTATTAATCACAAGAAAAGAAATAACATGTTAATATAGATCATTTTTGGTGGCGTTTTAAACTTTTATTTTCCGGTGTATGTAAACAATAGTAACGATAAAGTTCATTTAATAAGATCAATAGATTACATATGGATTATTGGTCAAGTTCATTCGATCATAGTTTCTTATAGTGTTATGTTAAGATCCACGGATGATATACAGGCCATTTTTCATGTGGTAGATGGTTATAGTGTCATTGTATGACCCATGGATAACATATAGGTTATCGATAATGTTCATTAAGTGGTAGTTTGTTACAGTCTCATGGTATGACCCATTGATGAAATATGGGTCATTATTTGGGTGGTTGTTGCGAATAGTGTCATTATCTGACTCATGGATGACATATTGGTCATTTGTCATTTGGTAGTTGCTTATTGTGTCATGGTATGACACATGGAGGATATATGGATCATTGGTCATGTTCATTGGGTGCTAGTTGCGTATGGTGTCATGGTGTGACCCATGGGTCATTGTTCTTGTGGTAGTTGCTTATAGTCTCATTGTATGACCCTTGGATTATATATAGATCATTGGTAATGTTCATTGGATGGTAGTTTCTTATAGTGCCATGGTATGAACCATGGATGACATATGGGTCATTGGTAATGTGGTAGTTAATTATAGTGTCATGGTTCTTCCTATGGACGACATATGGGTCATTGTCATGTTCGTCGGGTGGTAGTTGATTATAATGTCATGGTATGACCAATGGATGGAATATGTGTCATTATTCATGTGGTAGTTGCTTATAGTTTCATGGTATGACCTATGGCAGACATATGGGTCATTAGTCTTGTTTATTGGGTGGTAGTTGCTTATAATGTCATCTAAGACCCATGGATAACATGTGGGTCATTGTTCACGTAGAAGTTTCTTATAGTGCCATGCTATTACCATGGATGATATATGGGTCATTGATCATGTTCATTGGTTGGTAGTTGTTTATAGTGTGACAGTATAACTGATGGATGGCATATGGGTCATTATTCATGTGGTAGTTTCTTATAGTGACATTGTATGACCCATGGATGATATAAGGGTCATTGGTCATGTTTGTTGGTTGGTAATTGCTTACAGTGTCATGGTATTACCCATGTACGACATATGGGTCATTGGTGATGTGGTAATTCCTTATATTGTCATGGTATGGCCCATAGATGACATATGCATCGTTGGTCTTGTTCATTAGGTGGTAGTTGCTTATAGTGTCATGGTATGAGCCATGGATGACATATTGGTCATTGGCCATGTGGTAGTTGTTTATAATTTCATGCTATGACCCATGGATGCCATATTGGTCATCGTTCATGTTGATTCTGATCTCTCGTTTTTGACTTCACCACACACATCTCGTATTTTGCATCCGTTGTATCGTCGGAGACTTCCTCCTTCGACAGAGCATTTAGAACTTTGTTGATCTTTGTATCGTCATTCAAAAATCGTCGGAGATGAGTCTCCATTACTCTCATTATTGATTCTAAACTTTCTAGGACTTCTCGAATGGTAGAGATGAAATTTTCATTCGAGGTTGAGTTTGATGCAAAGAAAATCCATTAATTTCATTTATAGGGATACGTTTTTAATTACCATTGAATTTAGAGAAGATGGTTTAACAAAGGAATTCTTATTATTTTATATATGGGTAAACCGTGTGTTAATGTGGGTAGAAAGCAAGTTGACGACATTATGTTATGCTATGTATGTATATTCACCATCCCAAATAATACCCATATATTAATTACTAGAACCCTTTCAATACCTGTCCTGTATTCTATAAAATCCTATAAACATGCATATTATCTACCATGACATCTTATGCATCTTACCTCATTTGAAACGAATGGCTTATTCATCAAATTCTAACATACTTCAAATATTTGTCTTCTAACATTAGATTAGTTTCTTTGATGTTGTAAAAATCTATTTCAATTTTTTATTCTATGTTGTTCTAACATTTTTATGTCAATCTTGTATAATTTGTTATTATGATTCATATTACAAGCGTATATTGATTAACAATTTCAAAGCAAACATGAAATTGATAAATATAAATATAGATTGAGTTGATTTGTTTTGACATAAAAAACTCTTTGTAATCCTACATTAATGATTGTATTTAGAAGGGTAATTAGGTCATTTTGTCAATAATTAGTGGGTTCTTGATATGCATAGATAATTGCACTGATTGTTTACTCAAAAAAGAAATTTTTTTAATAATGTGTTTTGACAAAAATACCCTTAGTAATCAAATATTTAGAATTATTTCAAGGGAAATTTGGTCTTTTTGCAGTCTATAACTTTTAGGTGCCATGATGTTTCCGACACTCTTATGTCGTATCAATTCTTTAGACCCTTCCAAATGTCTGCAATCTTCCTGAAGATCAAACTGCCGAATATACAGATTTTGACTTGGATTATTGTAATGTTAGATCCGAATATACAAAAGACATCATATCCACGAGAATTTGGTAATTCTCAACAAAGATTAACTTATGAATGTATATCTGATGAAATATAACTTTATTTATTAGTTATTAACTGTATATTTTAACTTTTGAAGTTTGAAAAAGATGTATGCAGTGGAGGAAGAAAGTGAGGTGTTCAAAGAAGCTATGGGTCCCAAAGATCTTAAGGCTAATGTATTTATACACAAATATGGAGCCCATAAAAACGTTGAAGCTATGTATAGAAAATGAGTGGTATGTGTAATTTGAGTAATTTTATGTAATTTGATTTAATTTATTTTTAGTGTTATTTGTCTTGATATTCATAAGGATCATCTCGAGATAATTTATTTGCTTCAGATGATCCGCATATCAAGAGGGCCTACTGGGTGTTATGAAGGTATGTATAGTGTATACATAACATCTTTTATATAGTTGATTAATGCATCTTTATAGGTTGTGCAATGTATTTGCCACGTAAATCATTTGCTTTTGTGTTAATGTCAAAGATTAGATATTAGAATATTTAGTGTTATGTTGTATAATTTGCAATAGTTATTGAACCTGATACATCTGATTGATAGTTTTTTCAATGTGTCCTCGTAGGCAAACAACTACATAATTAGTATTTTGGTTGGTGTGGTCCGGATGCTGGAGATTACATACTTTATGCTGACGGTACCTTGGAATTTTTTAGTAGTGTAGATGTTGTTCATAAACTTACAACAGAAAACATCACGTTCCAATGTGAAAAGGAAGGTCATTCCGTTGAAGAGGTATTTCTAGATGGAAAAGATGAGGATGAGGACCCACAAAGGTATTGCAAGATGTATCGTTGGTACGTAGAGTATGATGGCCTTCGCAGGTTTGTTAGGAAAGTGGTTGAAAATAGAAATTAATATTTTGTAAATGTTGTGAATCCTCTTTGGATTGTGCATATATATTTGTAAATGGATGTATATATATCTTTTAGGAGACAAAAATAGAAATAATTATAATTATTAAGCATTAATGACTTTCAATATTGTTTATATTATGTTAGTTAAATTTAATTGGTGTGCTATAATTATCAATCCGGTCATATATGTTAATTTACTGTAGGTTACTTTATTGATAACGGATGTATTTTGTATACAAATTTATATTGTTTAAGTTGTTATTTTGTTAATAACTATAATAAAGTTTATACATTTGTTATGACATAATATCCATCCACCACAACGAAATCAAAACCAAGGGTCTAAGCTTCCCTCATACATTGTTTCTTTAACCAAGTATCCATGCTACAAATTTTCTTCACCATTATCAAATCATCAAAGTGATTCACTAGAATTGTTGTATCAAAGAAAAAATCCTTGAAAAAAAATCCAAGCGACCTATTTTTGGTTACTTTTTATTGATGCAAAAGTTTCAACAATTGTATGGATTCATAATTAGTAACTTTGTATGTCTTCCATACTTTATAGTAAATTTCTAATTATTATAGTACATTAACCTTGAAAATTAGCACATATATAATTACACTCCATGTCATAACATCGCTCTTACAAAACCATTTAGTAACATGCATTGAACCATATGTTTAACCATACTATTTCTGCAAAAGTTCACTGCATATAGTATATAGAATATGGATACACATTAAATACAAATATATTTCTATTGATTTACAAATAATAACACTAAATGTGACTAATATCAAACTTAATGATTAACTCATGTGACTAATAAAAATCATTCGATGCACATTTGTGATATGGTGCGGCTATTCGAAATCCATACAAGCACTTTAAAATAAGAAGTAAAAATACACATAAATGGTAGGCAACGTATAACACACACTCAACTTCATTCCCATTTATAGCTATGAGACCATATGTATCAATGTTTTGCTACACTGAAATCATATGACACAAACTCCAGCTTATGAGTTAGCAAGCAAAACATTTACTTCGTGTGTCGATTTATGACATTTGGACATTTTTTTGTCACTTTTTGTTACTCTAGTATATTTGTTACTTTTTTATGTATAGAGTAACTAATGCGTTGAACTCAATCTTTTATAGTCACGCCTCCCAATTAATAAGTGGTTGAACGTTCCGCCAAAATCTTTTAGTTCACTTCAAGTACTTAATTATTAGAAGGTGTGACAATACAATTTCAAATAGTCACACGATGGAGACATTCAACCACATAAAATATCGTATTAGTGACTGTTCGTTTTCGACATCGAGTGACCAAAGCCCGTTTCTATAGTAGTGTGAGTTTTCATAGGTTACACTCACTATAATTGAACGACAACATAACGTATCTTCAATGACCCGACATTTCCTCTCATATTCTTCGAAAAAAAATAACCGAATAAATTTTCTATAATGATAGATTTTTTACGTGGATATAGGCCAGTTTTGTACAACTATATATATATATATATATATATATATATATATATATATACACACACACACACACACACTCTGCGGACAACAATAAAACTCTTTGACCTAAATAACAAAATACTAATATCAAAGAAAAGGTACTTCAACTTTAAACTTGACAAATACTTTTAATAAGTTATAGTTATAAAAAATTATTTTCAAGATTCCTATATTTCAAACTCTATGAATTTACCAATATTACGTTGACATTTTCAAAACCACATATATTCATTGGTAACCAAAAAATGTAAGTTTGCACTCCCTAAAGTCTAGGATGTGTGAATCACTATAAGCTTATTATTCTTATCATTATTGTTATGCCTAGTCATTAAGACACCAATTGTATTTAAATCAGTAGTGTTATAAGACACACTTCAGTGCAATATTTGTTCAATAATGGAAGTGATATTGATGTAATACTTTTGGGTATTGCTCGATGTAATATTTATTCCATAACGGAAGTGTTGTTTTTGTTATATTTTTATGTAATTTTACATCTTTTAAAAGTTGTTATTTTTTCTGTGCATTATTATACAAATAAAAGTTGAAGTTTTTAGCTGCTGGTTAACAGCCCGACATAATCGAGAAGTTCATGCCCGACATATTCCAGAAGTTCATTGAAATATTCAAAGAATTATACAAAAATAAATTAGTTTGAAGATAATTTATAAATATCTGTTTTACAAAATTATATTTCATTGACTACCAGAGATAAAAGGTGAGCAAATTGACAAATTAATCAACCATACACACCTACTACTGAAAAGGTATAAGTAAAGATCACATCATAAATAAATAACAAGAAGAAAACAATACGTCCAAAGACTTAATTGGGTGGATGATACAGCGACCAGTATTAAATATATTTTATGTATTATTAGAATAAGTGTAACATATGATCACATGTGAAGTATCGAATTCAAAAAAAATGGTGCCAGTCAATCGTGCGTATTTTAATCATATCTAACAAACAAACATTTTCATTATATACTGACACAAGCAAAACCATACATAGTCACCCATATCCTCTATACACTTACAGAAACATGACCACACACACATAGTTACCAATCTCCATGATGATGTCTTCTTCTGGGGTAAACCATAAAAATTCTTTAATTCCACTGGAGGAGATCCTCTCGGCCACCCGAAACTTCAATTCAGAAAATCTGATAAGAGAGGGTCAATTTAGCAAGGTCTACAGGGGAATACTCTCTGGACAATGGCAATACCGGAGAGTTGCCATCAAACGCTTTAATAAATATGATGACTACCAGCCGGACACACTCGAAAATGAGCTTGAAATGGTTTCTAGCCTCAACCATGAAAACATCATCCCTTATATTGGTAATTATTGTAATGGGAAAGAGATGATTCTAGTTTCTGAATATGCTGAGAATGGAAGCCTTGATCATTATCTCCGCGACAACATGAATAGACCTCGCCTAACATGGGCACAACGTCTGAAGATTTGCCTAGGGGCTGCAAGAGCTCTTAAATACCTTCACTCTGGTCTTGGGGATTACAAAAGAGTGATACACAGAGACTTTAAAAGCCAAAACATATTGTTAGATAAAAATCTTGAAGCAAAAATTTGTGGTTTTGATTTCTCAATGTTAATCGACCCAAAGCAGCCAATAGTCTATCAACATCCTATGGCTACACTATCATACTTGGATCCTGTTTACCATGAAAGTGGTATCGTCAACACAGAATCAGACGTTTATTCGTTAGGGGTGGTACTATTTGAAATGTTGAATGGGATGTTGGCTTCTAATGGGAATGACATCAGTTATGTTCACCCACAAACACTCATAAATTTGGTCCGAAACTGCTACGACGATGGACTGGACAAATTAATTGCTTCTAATGAAAGAAATCAATTTGACATTCGTTCTTTCCATTTGTTTAAGGAAATTGCATATAAATGCATTAGTTTGAAATTAGAGGAACGCCCAACCATGGGCATGATCGTCGACATGTTTAAACAAGCACTGGCTATTGAAGTAAGTCTTTTCATTTAAAATATTTTGAACATGATAAAGTATCTAATTTCTTTTTCTGGCTGCGCATTTTGTTTCTTTGAACCAGAAATAAGACCTCATTAATTATCACATTATGTTTTCCTCCAGATGATTAAAGTAACTTATAGTATATGATTAGTTATCATATCTTTGTTTATCGGATTTTCTTACTTGTCAAACTTGCTATACTATTGTGATCTTTATGAACCCTTAGTAAAGACCTCTAAGCCAACCCGTCTTTGTTTATATTCACAGAACCAAATAGCTGCGTCTACCATTATCGCACTAAGCCAGCCATATCAAAGTCAAGAGAGTTTTCTGATTCCACCAGAAGAGATCAGGCTGGCAACAGGATACTTCGGTCCTGAATCTGTGATTACACCTATGAGGCCCGGTAAATATCATGTGGCCCACGTAGGACAACTGTCAGAAGGGTGGCAAAACCGAAAAGCTATATTCAGATGGTTCTTTCATGATGATATGCCATTGTTTTATAATGAGGTTCAAATGGTTCACAGATTCCAGAATGAAAACGTCATCTCTTTTATCGGCTACTGTATCCACCACAACAATTTATTTTTAGTGAACGAATACGCCATCAATGGAAGCCTTTATGATCATCTACGTGACCCTATTAAGAGGGGTTCCTTAACATGGGAAAAACGACTCGAAATTTGCATAGGCGCTGCAAGAGGAATCAAGTACCTTCACTCAGGTCTGGGGGAGCAAACTAGAGTAATACACAGAGATGTGAAGAGTGCAAGGATATTATTAGCTGACAAAATGGAAGCAAAAATTAGTGGATTTGGTTTGTCAGTATTAATCGACCCATATCAGCCACAAGTCTACAGATTAGTTGAGGGTACCGAAAGTTACATGGATCCCGTTTATAGTGACAGTGGCATCGTCAGAACAGAATCAGACATTTACTCGTTTGGAGTAGTAATGTTTGAAATGTTGAGTGGCATGTTGGCCCATGAAGAAAGGAGCATTGGTAATGCTCCACCACAAAGACTCATAAATTTGGTCCGATTCTATGATGATGGCCGACTGGACAACTTATTTGATCCTGTTATAAGAGATGAAAGCAATATTGATTCCATCAAGGCGTTTAAGAAAATTGCATACAGATGTATCAGTTTGAACATAAGAGATCGGCCTACCATGAACAGGATCGTGAGCAGGATTGAGGAAGCACGAGACATTCAAGTAAGTATATTCATTTAAAGGAATCATGCATCATACAACATTATAAAACGTTCAAGAAAGTTGACTGGAATTAATTTTATATACAAGATTAAAATCTCTTGAAGCAAACAATGAAACAAAAATTTATATGCGGTTGACCAGTCTCAAATCTATAACTATTCTGGTTTAACATTTGCATATAAAGAATTATTTTGGAGAACCCGATGTCATACTTGTAGACAATGGGAAAAATGGTACCACATTTCTAAATAATTAGGTTTCGTTGGTTTATATTCGCAGCACAGAGCAGCTTCTTCCATTACCAGACGAAGCCGAACATTAGAAAGTTATCTAATTCCATTAAAGGAGATCATGTTGGCAACAAAAGACTTCAGTCGTGATAATTGGAGAGGAGAAGGTGGCTTTGGCAATATCTACGAAGGACATCTTTCTGAACGCTGGCACAATTGCACCGTTGCCATAAAAACCCATGATACCCAAGGTTACCAAGGATATGACGAGTTCCATACTGAGCTTAAATGTATTTCTAGCTTCTTCCATGAAAACATCATCCCTTTCGTCGGTTATTGTGATGAAGACAATCATATGATTATTGTTACCGAGTATGCTAGCAATCAAAGCCTTGATCATCATCTCCGGGACCTACATAAGAGGAATTGTCTTACATGGGCACACCGCCTCAAGATCTGCTTAGGAGCAGCAAGGGGACTCGGCTACCTTCACTCAAACGGAGTAATACACAGAGACATCAAGAGCGGGAACATATTGTTAGACAAAAATATGGAAGCCAAAATTTGTGACTTTGGTTTGTCAAAAAAGAACTTTAAAAATCAGCAAGGTACCCACATCTATACTAATCCTGCAGGTACCAACTTTTACTTGGACCCTTTTTACCGAGAAAGCGGCATTCTCCGTAGAGTGTCGGACGTATACTCATTTGGTGTAGTATTGTTTGAAATCTTGAGTGGGATTATGGCTTATGAAATGAGGAGCATAGGAAATGGTAAGCCAAAACGTCTGATGAATTTGGTCAGACAATTATATGATAACAAACTGGAAACGTTACTTGATCCCTGTATAGCAAATCAAATTGATAGTCGTTCTTTTCATACCTTTAAAGAAGTTGCATACAAGTGCATAAGCCACATTCCCCAGGAACGTCCAACAATGGACATAATCATCGAGAGAATTGAGGATGCAATGGATTTTCAAGTAAGCCCTTTGATTAAATTCTTTTGAAGGAATTGTGCTTTCAAAGTCAAAATATATTTTTGTCTTGATATATATACACGGCCGGTCCAAACGAAAAGAAAAAAAAAAGGCCTCAAGGACAAATATAATAAATATTAAAAAATATATATATTATTTATTATTCAATATAGACTTGTTCAATTAGCAATAACAATAAAGCCAAATTATTTATCGTTTGAGCTACTTTGAGTTTAAACCAACTTTAAGTCTTAAAAATCAATTATGTAATATATATATATATATATATATATATATATATATATATATATATATATATATATATATATATATATATATACACACACACACACTACATAGCCTAGAAATTTTGGGCCCCAAAAGCCGTGGGTCCTGGGCGGTCGCCCGGGTTGCCCACCGTCTGGACCGACCCTATATATATATATATATATATATATATATATATATATATATATATATATATTATGTGTTTTAAGAACATTAAACTTAATGGTTATATACATAAAAAAACATAAATTATTAAATATGTACAACACAAACTTTAGTAGTTATATGTATAGAAAAAATATAAGTGACTAAATATGTAGAGAAAAAAATATAAGTGACTAAACTATTTCCCACATATTTAGAGCTTTTCAGTTTAAAATCCTTTGCATTATGCTTTATTTTTATCGGGTCATATTAATATAATTTTTTTTTTCGAACATCTAATTTAATATAAAAACATATAATTGGACTCATTTCTTTAGAATGGGCATGTATATTCTAATATATCTCTAAATTCTATTATTGTTTCAACACTTAAACTTTCAACCTTTTAGATGAGAATGTGGGACACTTATTTTATCTACCGCTTCTTTATAAGTCTTTTTGGTACTTAGTTTGAGTCGTTATCTATGCAATATTGTCTATTCCAACATAGTCCAACGTCAATGAAAATTAATTAAATGTGTCTTATGTAATTATAAATATAGAATCACTTTTTCTTATGTAATGGGCAATTGACTTGACTAAAATTTACTTTAGAATACTTCAGCATAATTGAAGTTTTATTGTTCATTTACTGCACTTTTAATTATATGAACGATACACAAATAATTACGTTAACCTAGTATATTTACTTTAAGTTTGACTTATCTCCTCTTCATGAGGTTGAACGTTTTAGTTGTCTCAGACACAAATGGATTTAGGGGTAAATTTTATTTGTCGTTAGATTTTTTTTAACCCTTGTATGTTTATTATTAAGTAATTTAATGTTTTTATATATTATTTTAGTATTTATGTGATTAATTGATATATTTAAAGATAAATGATAACGACACTGCTTTGAATTGAATAAATATAGGAAAAATCATAGTTGACGAAGAAAAGGAAAAGAATGTTACAAAATGGTGTTCATAGGGCCCAAGTTCGAAATGATGCCGAAAACTGAAGAAACACGACGCGCCAATCACATACACGCGCATCATCATAGTTGAAGAATTCGGCGATAACATATTCTTTGAAGAATGAGTCGTGACATACAACCTCATGCAGCATGTAATGTGTGTGTGATTTTTCAACCTTTATTTAGAGAATAATCATTCTACACTGTTCACGACTCGTTAATTGTGATTTTTCAGCTTTATCAATTATTAATTTTTTGTTCTATTTTATGCATTTTTGTTTTTTTATTCTACTTTATTTTGGGTGTAATAACGTAAATTTTCAAAATAATTTTTCATTTTTAAAACATATTTTCATTCATAAAATAACATAAAATTCCATTGTATCACATGTTATCATAAATAAACAAATCCTAAGATCTCAAATACATAAATCCTCTTAGTGTGTACGGATCATGCTGGCGCCTTCCCACGGTCCTCGCTAGTATGTGAAACACATATCACATAAAACGGTAAACATAAATGCTTAGTGAGTTCTCTAAAATACCAAATACGCACATACGCCACCCAAGGCTATAAGACCTTCCGGTCACTGTGTCTCAGAGGACTTCCGTCACACAACCCTGGTAGACCTTCCGGTCCCACCCATAATGACCTTCTGGTGCATAACCTTTTGACCTTCCGGTCCACACACTATTGACCTTTCGGTCAATAACATGATGACCTTCCGGTCCATAACATACTGCTCATAACATAATATAACATATACATATCACATATCATCTATCAACAATATCACATAATCTTCATAGCATATAAGACCTTCCAGTCACACATTTTTACCACTCTAGGTAACGTATAGTGAGAAGACTCACCTTGTATGCTGTCTAGTAACTCACGTGCTCGGTATCCCTGAACCTCGTAACAATGATCTAGCCCCGCCTAAACACATAAGATATCACCTCAAATCAATAACGACTCTCTAGGGTAGACTAGTCCCTTCCAATGGTCCCTGAAAAGGCTAAAAGACTATTTTACCCTTCTAATGATCCAAAAGTCCAAGTGTTGACCAAACCCTAAAGGTCAATGAAAGTCAACTGAAGTCAATGGTCAAACTTTGACCAGACTCGTCGAGTGCACCTGGGTGACTCGGAAAGTCTAAGAGTGTCCCTTGAATCCTTCTAAGGTCTCACTCGACTCGTTGAGTGAACCTCCCACTCGACGGGTTACCACTGGAAACAAATCGCGGGGCAACCCGACTCGACTCGTCGATTCCCCATATGGACTCGGCAAGTTTCCTCCATGACATCACCCAAACGACCTTCTGAGGTCAGATCTGCTTCTCTAACCTATAGATTTGACTTCCCCATGACCAATAATCACGTAAATGTCAAATCTTCACACTCATGCAACGCACCAAAGGCTTCTAAAATGGCACCCTAGGTTCATTTCCTCCATGGAACAGCATAAAGCAGAATAGATAGTGCTCTCTGGACCTCTAAAGGTCCAGATCCAGAGTTGTAACGCCTGTAGATCTGGGCTAGTTAATTTTGAGATAAATGGGGTCGAAAACGACTTTTTGACAAAAGATTATTTAGAATAAATAATCTTAACCAAGTTGTAGAATATGTTTCAAGGGTTCCGTACATAAAAAGAGTTGAAATCCAAGTTATAACGAAGAAGTTATGACCCGTCGATGTTTAGCGACGGAACCGACATAGCACCGCGAAGACGTAAATAGTAAATTTATGATAGATTAACTTTTAGTCTTAGTAATCTAAATGAAAGTCGTAGAATATGTTACCCTGAGAACGTCCATAAAAAGAACGCCTACATCTGACTTCGTTTGAGGAAGTTATGATTTTTCGAAGTTTCGGCTTAGCGGTGTACAGCCCGAAGTTCGGGTATTAGATCGAGCGGTTTTTAGCCGACACAACCTAAACGAGAATCGAAGATCTCGTTATTAGTAGCGTAAAGATAAAAAGATAGACGTAAATGGACATCGGATGAAGAAGTTATGAGATTTTAACGGACCAATCCTGTCCCGGCCTGTTAAAAATATAACTTTAAAAATAAAGTCAAAATTAGCCGACGGAGTCTAAACGAAAGTTGTAGAGTACGTCTCCACCTACACGTGGATATAAATAACGTCAAAAACGGAGTTCGTATGAACGAGTTAAAAATTATAATAGCATATTTACGTATTAAAATAAAGTATAAATCATATATACGTACACACACACACACACACACATATATATATATATATACATATGTATATATCATCAGAAAGGTATCGACGACGCGGTCATTATAAGACTAATGTTGAGTTCTTTCGACATTAGTTTAGTACAAATATCATTAAATCTATTTAAAATAGTATTATAAAGGGGCGTTTAGTTGTTTATATAACTAAAATGTCATTAACTAATTATGGAGGGTAGTTTTTGAAAATTCAATTAGTATAAATAAGAGCCTTGGGCTCTCATATTTCTTGCACCATTCTCTTGATTCAAGACTCTTTCTCTTCTTATCCCCCGAGCATTTCGGTCCCTCGTGATTCGACTTCTCTTTCTGTAGTTTTAGAATAGTAAGGTGAGCGCCGAAGCGCTGCACGAATCTTTCTTAGAAAGATTCAGCGACGATGTTCTGCCCTTGCAGAGCCCGACTCTTAGCTAAAATCCTCTTGTAAGTACGTTATGTTTACCCTATTTTAATATAGCTTATATTTAAAATTAGTATTGTTATTATGAACTTATAATAAATATTTGAGCTATTATTATATAAGTATCGTTATAATATATTTTTAACTACTCACGGTACGGGAAATCTGGTTTAAAGGGCTGGATACGGTTGTTGGATTTCAGAAGTGCTATATGCCAAAATGGTCCTGCCCTCCGGTGTTTTATGTCTGGCCCCTATCTGTACATAGTGGTTGGAAAGTATTGTTTAAACGCTTATATAATAATAATAAGACTAATAATTAGTCACGGTAAATATTAGACTAAAATCTAGTGGTAATTGTAACGCCCGTAGATCCGGGCTAGTCAATTTAGAGGCAATAAGTGTCGAAAACGACTTTTCGACAAATGATTATTTAGAGTAAATAATCTTAACCAAGTTGTAGAATATCAAGTTATAGAATATGTAGTCAATCCGATTTATAATGAAGAAGTTATGACCCGTCGAAGTTTCTCGGCAAAACCGGCACGACACCGGGAGACGTAAATAATGAATTTAAGATAGAGGATTTTTTAGCCTTAGTGATCTAAAAAAAAGTTGTAGTATACATTAAACCGAGAACATACATAAAAAGAACGCTCAAATCTAACTTCGTATGAGTAAGTTATGATTTTTCTAAGATTCGGCTTAGTAGTGCACAGCCCGAAACTCGAATTTTAGTTCGAGTAGTTTTTTGCTTACGCGACCTAAATGAGAGTTGAAGATCTCATTAATAGGAACTCAATGGTAAAAAGACAGACGGAAACGGAGTCCGTATGAGGGAGTTACGAATTCCTCACGGTCATTTAGCAGTCTAATAACCTTGTATTGTTAAATTTAAGATTGGTCGAGAATTAGCCGACGGAGTCTAAATAAAAGTTGTAGAACTTTTTTTTACCTACGTGTGGATATAAAGAACGTTGAAAACGGAGCTCGTATGCGAAAGTTATGAATTTTTGAAAATCGGCTGATTTTCCACCCTATGTGTGATGCCACGTGTCAGCACCAGGCTTTGCCTTGGTACCCAAGTAGGCTCACGACGTGAGCATCAAGAAACTAACGATGTGAGTGACCCTACAGCCTCCTATAAATAGAGATGCCCCTCTCCATTCATTCTCACACCTCCCTTCACTTCCCTTTCTCTCTAGAACTTCTCTCTAGCCCCGAAACCCCCGAAACGCCTAGGGAACCTCCCTAGCACGAGGCGGAAGCCCGGAGTGCCCGACGGCTCTGAGAAGAAGAGCCTTTCGGCTTGGGAACGCTGCTCCAGCGAAGCCCAGTTTTGCGAAAAACCCGCTGTAAGTGAGCTACGCCTACCCTATCTTTAGTATAACTTATGTTTCAATATAATAATGTTATTAGGACCTTATAATGAGTACTTGGGCTATTATTATGGGTTATATAAGTATTGTTTCACGCTTATATAATATTAACAATAGCCAAACTATTAATTACTCTTGGTGAATATTAGACTAAACCCTAGTAGTAATGATACTAGGTTTCGTCGAGGGAAATTGTTTTAAGACAACGAAGTGCTGTCTGAGTACCGAGTCACCACCGTATCAGTTGAGTGCATAGTTACTTTCATGTTACACATAGATATGAAGTATTTTAATATAAATTACGTGCTATGTGTGCATATTGTCTAAATACTTGCTGTCTATGCTGGTTAAAGATTTTTATACATGTTTTAAATGATGTAAACTATATAAATTATTTTATATCTACAAAATATGTTGGGTAAAACATGGGTAGATGAATGATGAGGAATAAAAGATGAAATAGAGGAACATTAGTAGTATGGACCTAGTGCCCTATAGGTATACATTGGCAGCAGTGGACCTAGTACCCTATAGATGAGCACTGACAGCTGCGCCACAACTCGTAGATGTTTTAGATCTACGATAAACGTCCTAGCAGCTGCGCTCTAAGCACAGTATCGGTAGCTGCGCCTAATAGGGAGCATTATGACCATGACAGTAGTGTTTAAAGGTCAATACAGGCAGAAGCACCTCATAGAAAATGTCCTAATTCTGGCAGCTGCGCCCAAGTGATAACATTAGCAGCCGTGCTTGACCACTTTGTCATTGGCAACAATGGACTTCATGTTGTTTCCTTAGGACGATCCTAAGAAATAAATGAACGAGGGTTAGCTGATCCTTAGGGTAAATGCTTAAGAAGATAATGGGAAAGAGAAATTGGGTTGATTATTTGATGTTTAAATATAATAATTATATTATTGTGGGTTGAAAACCCTATGTACTCACCAGGTTTCCCAACCTAACCCACTCAATTTATTTATATCACAGGTGTCGATATGAAGTGACATTACACTGAGATATTTAAAAGAGATGTAGATCACTAGTGTAAATAAATGTAAGTTCTGTTTATGTTTATGTTTCTGTATTGACGATGACATCCCAAATGTTTTAAAAGTGAATAAAAATATATTTCTTTAGAAATGCTTTGATAACGCGATTATCATGTTTTTATGGGAACAAATTCCGCAAGATTTTTATTAAAAGAGATACTCTGATTTTTATAAACCATAAACAAAATCGTTCTTTTCTGGCCGTAAAAATGGGGATGTCATAGTTGGTATCGGAGCATTAGTTTAAGAGAACTTGGAATTTGTAGGAAATTTCTAGACTTAAACTTAGAATGTTAAGCGATGATTGTGAGCTGTGAGCACTAGCTTATGTAGGAAGTATGCCTAATATGCTTTTATGTGCTAAATGATTTATGATGCTAAATGTATGATCGAATCCAGTGTTCTAAAAGGCAGGCCATGGCGTGAGGCGTGGCTTCGCCGTTATGAAAAGCTTCATAACGTTGCTGTTAGGCGTGGCGCGTGGCAAGGCGTGATATGGTGCGCCATGGTGTGTTATGGCGCATGTTTTTTCGTTTAAGACACAGTGTTTTGCTCTTTGTTACGTGTTTTCAAATCGGAGATACAAGTATTGTGCTTTTTGTTAACTTTTTGTTATTAGTTATTGATCTAACACTTCTAAAAAGTATTTATATTTAATATAAATTTATATTTATGTGGTAATATAATTTTAAATTAATACAAAATCGCCGCCTTACATCACGCCTTGAAAAACGCCGTGGCTCGCCATGGCTCGTTAAGCTTGAGGCTTGGCCTTGCTGCCACGCCACGCCTCACGCCATTTAGAACCTTGATCGGATTTATGGTCAGTTGCCGACCGGATCTTAAGACTTTATGTGTTCAGATTTCTAAACGTTTAATTACGGTATTAGAACTGGCATGTAACTTTTCGGAGTGCTAGGGAGAATTATACGTCGATCATAAATAAAATCTTCTCTATCTAAATTCTCGTCACTCTACACCGGACATCTCAATTCGATGTGTAGATCGACATGATGAACACTAGAAGCGGATTTGGAAGCGGTAACTCCTAGCCCGAACCACCAGTGATTTAGCATGTGCTAGAGGTAGCAGCTGTACCTGGGAAAATCACGATGGCCGGAGTACAAGCAATGGTGCGGATAATGCTGGATCAACAGATGGAAGAAACAAGGCATTTACTTCAACAAAGAAAGGACGAACTTACTGTGCCAGTATGCCAGACACCCGCTCTTGAGGCAACCATTTGGGTTGCTAAGTATGTCAAAGAAATGATCAACGATAGGATCGCCAACAAGGTTGAAGTTGGCAAGAAGAGGAAGTTTGAGGGATCTTCAGGGTCCAACACGAAAAACTTATTTTCACAGTCTGGAGGAGGAAGAGGTGAAGCAAAATGGTGTAATAGGAGATACCCTAAGGAAGTGACCTACTTCAAATGAGGGAAGATTGGTCATTATGCCCATAAATGCTCAACCAAGGAGGAAGTTTGCCTTAAGTGTAGTAGAGAGGGACACTTCAAGCAAGATTGTCCGATGAGAGCAACGACGCCAAATGTACTGCTAAAACACTATGAGGGATACGATAAGAAGGTGACCTGCTACCAATGTGGAAGGACAGGGCATTACGCCAGCAAGTGCACGTCTAAGAGAAAGGTGTGCTACAGATGTAACAAAGAAGGACATTTATCTAGGGACTACCCGAAGAAAAATGAAGCAGCAGGAGCGAATGCACCTCCAGAGCTAAGGAGCATCCTTGACAAAGTAGCTGGCAACGCAAGGACTCAAGAGTAAGGACGGATGACCGAAGATCAAGTTAAAAGTAGTCATGTAGATAGTACCACATGGTGTAGCCTATAAGAGGCATAGTCTAGGGTGAACTTGAACACCTATGTAATAGTTTCAAGAAATAATAAATCCTTCGTTTTGTTATCTGGTGTGTTAAACTGTTATGTGATTTTCTTGTATGGTGACTTGGAGACTGCGAGACAATACTTGGGACGAGTATGAGTAGGTGTGAAAGGTAGTAGATGCCTATACTACCGGAAGCACAGGACTCACGCTTGGATCAGGGAAAGTCACAAGGTTACCAAGAAGCCAATAATTGATTTTGATTTATTCAAATATCTCGTTACCATTGTTTCGGTAATGACTAAGAAGACTGTTGTTATCCCGACCCTAGTGGTCATATCACATTGAGTCCGACTACGATGAGTAGGTTACGTGGTTCAGAGAACCAAGTTTGATGTAGCGTCCGACTTAAACCAAATGATTGAAATCAAAGCAATCAATAGAAGTATCACGCTCGTTGTTAAAGAAGTTGGTAGCTAGAAATGCTACATGTTAAAATGTGATTATATCACATTAGACCATGAAGGAAGGCATATTCCATTCCGGAATTTGACTCTAAGAGACCTGAGTCTAAGCGTTGCTACATATGATGATAGGTCATTTGAATATTACACATCGGTCAATTGTAGTAATCAAATTAACTTATCCTAAGTTTGTTAAGAAGAAGAAGGAGTCTCTGATAAAGAATTGGGTTGTGACACAAAGGTCATGATTGAAAGTCTAATGAGCAGGTGCAAGACCAAGCACCGCCTGCAGTCCCGGAGTCCAAGAGTTAGATACTCGTTTGAAGCAACATAGAAGTTACAGTTATTACCTAGGATGAAGAGATAACATATGGAGTCATTATACAATACTGTTTCGTTGATGATTCCGGGACGTAATCATCCTAAGGGGAGATAATTGTAACACCCGTAGATCCGGGCTGGTCAATTTAGAGGCAATAAGTGTCGAGAACGACTTTTCAACAAATGATTGTTTAGATTAAATAATCTTAACCAAGTTTTAGAAGATGTCTCAAGGGTTCCGTACATATAAAGAACGCCGAAATCCGAGTTATAACGAAGAAGTTATGACCCGTCGAAGTTTCTCGGCAAAACCGGCACGACACCGGGAGACATAAATAATGAATTTAAGATAGAGGAATTTTTAGCCTTAGTGATATAAACAAAAGTTGTAGTATACATTAAACCGAGAACATACAAAAAAAGAACGCCCAAATCTGACTTCGTATGAGTAAGTTATGATTTTTCTAAGATTCGGCTTAACGTGCACGACCCGAAACTCGAATTTTAGTTCGAGCGGTTTTTGGCTTACGCGACCTAAATGAGAGTTTAAGATCTCATTAATAGGAACTCAATGGTAAAAAGACAGATGAAAACAGAGTCCGTATGAGGGAGTTACGAATTCTTCGCGGTTATTTAGCAATCTAATCTCCTTGTACTGTTAAATTTAAGATCGGTCGAGAATTAGCCGACGGAGTTTAAATGAAAGTGGTAGATCTTGTTTTTACCTACATGTGGATATGAAGAACGTCGAAAACGGAGCTCATATGCGCAAGTTATGAATTTTTGAAAATCGGCTGATTTCCACCCTATGTGCGATGCCACGTGTCAGCACTAGGCTTTGCCTTGATGCCCAAGTAGGCTCACGACGTGAGCATCAAGAAACTCACGATGTGAGTGACCCTCCAGCCTCCTATAAATAGAGATGCCCCCCTCCATTCATTCTCACACCTCCCTTCACTTCCCTTTCTCTCTAGAACTTATCTCTAGCCCCGAAACCACCCGAAACCCCCAGAAAAGCCTAGCGAACCTCCCTAGCACAAGGCGGAAGCCCCGGAGTGCCCGAAAACTCCGAGAAGAAGAGCCTTTCGGCTCGGGAACGTTGCTCCAGCGAAACCCGGTTTTGCGAAAAACCCCTGTAATTGAGCTATTCCTACCCTATCTTTAGTATAACTGATGTTTCAATATGATAATGTTATTAGGACCTTATAATGAGTACTTGGGCTATTATTATGAGTTATATAAGTATTGTTTCACTCTCATATAATATTAACAATAGCCAAACTATTAATTAGTCTTGGTGAATATTAGACTAAACCCTAGTAGTAATGATACTAGGTTTCGTTGAGGGAAATTGTTTTAAGACAACGAAGTGCTGTCTGAGTACCGAGTCACCACCGTATCAGTTGAGTGCATAGTTACTTTCATGTTACACATAGATATGAAGTATTTTAATATAAATTACGTGCTATGTGTGCATATTCTCTAAATACTTGCTGTCTATGCTGGTGAAAGATTTTTATACATGTTTTAAATGATGTAAACTATATAAATTATTTTATATCTACAAAATATGTTGGGTAAAAATGCGTAGATGAATGATGAGGAATAAAAGATGAAATAGAGGAACATTAGTAGTACGGACCTAGTGCCCTATAGGTATACATTGGCAGCAGTGGACCTAGTATCCTATAGATGTCCACTGGCAGCTGCGCCACAACTCGTCGATGTTTTAGATCTACGGTAAACATCCTAGCAGTTGCGCTCTAAGGACAGTATCGGAAGCTGCGCGTAATAGGGAGCCTTCTGACCATGACAGTAGTGTTTAAAGGTGAATACCGGCAGAAGCGCCTCATAGAAAAAGTCTCAATTCTGGCAGCTGCGCCTAAGTGATAACATTAGCAGCTGCGCTTGACCACTGCGTCATTAGCAACAATGGACTTCATGTTGTTTCCTTAAGATGATCCTTAGAAATAAATGAATGAGGGTTAGCTTATCCTTAGGGTAAATCCTTAAGAAGATAATGGGAAAGGGAAATTAGGTTGATTATTTGATGTTTAAATATAATAATTATATTATTGTGGGTTGAAAACCCTATGTACTCACCAGGTTTCCCAACCTGACCCACTCAGTTTATTTATATCACAGGTGCCGATATGAAGTAACATTACACTGAGAGATTTAAAAGAGATGTAGATCACTAGTGTAAATAAATGTAAGTTCTGTTTATGCTTATGTTTTTGTATTGACGATGACATCCCAAATGTTTTAAAAGTGAATAAAAATATATTTCTTTAGAAATGCTTTGATAACGCGATTATCATGTTTTTGTGGGAACAAATTCCGCAACATTTTTATTAAAAGAGATACTTTGATTTTTATAAAGCATAAACAAAATCGGCCTTTTCTGGTCGTAAAAATGGGGTTGTCACAGTAATAATACTAGGTTTCGTCGAAGGAAATTATTTTAAAGTAAACGAAGCGCTGTCCGAGTACCGAGTCGCCACCTTCTCAGGTGAGTGCATAGTTACTTTCATCTTACACATAGATATGAAGTATTTTATATAAATTACGTGCTATGTTTGCATATTATCTGAGTACTTGTTGTATATGCTAGATGAATGATTTTATACATGTTTTAAATGATTTAAACTATATATGTATTTTATATCTACGATAATGTTGGGGTAAAACATGGGTAGATGTAATAGATGGAATATGAGTTGGATGATGAGTTGAGAGGTGTTATAGACCACGAGGTGAGGGTGAGAGGTGGACGATGTGAGAAGCCTTTTCCAAATGATGGCCCCATCATTCAGCAGAGTATGGATGACAACCACAGACTATTCTAGACAGTCTAGTGGAACACTAGTAGGCTCGCAACATGTAGGTATTGTGAACGATGTGTTCCCCCGGTGTACTCTAATGCAGACTTGGTGCCTAAACCTTGGTGATCATGCATGCTTGATGCCTAAACCTTGGTGATCATGCAGACTTAATACCTAAACCTTGGTGATCATGCAGACTTGATGCCTAAACCCTGGCGACTATGCAGACTTAATGCCTATACCCTGGCGACTATGCAGACTTAGTGCCTAAGCCCTGGAGACTATGCAGACTTGGTGCCCGTTGTGTAAACCGTGGAAATGATGGACTCGTGCCGATTCCTTAGGATGATCCTTAGGAATGAATGAGCGAGGAATAGCTGATTCTTAGGGTAGATCCTTAAGACTAAAGAAGATAATGGGAATGGGTAATTGGGTTGTTTGTTTGATTGTTTAAACATAATAATTATATTATTGTGGGTTGAATACCTTGTGTACTCTCCAGGTTTCCTAACCTGACCCACTCATTTTATTTATATCACAGGTGTCGATATGAAGTGACATTACACTGAGAGATTAAGGAGATATAGATCACTTGTGTAAATGAATGTAAGTTTTGTTTATGCTTATGTTTCTGTATTGACGATGAAATCCCAAATGTTTTAAATGAATAAAATGTGTTTCTTCATAAATGCTTTGATAATGTATTTATCGTGTTTTTTTGGGAATAAATTTCGCAACATTTTTATTAAAAGAGGTACTCTGATTTTCATAAAGCATAAACAAAATCGGTCTTTTCTGGCCGTGAAAATGGGGATGTCACAGTTTGTATCAGAGCATTAGTTTAAGCGAACTAGGAATTTGTAGGAAATTTCTAGACTTAAACTTAGAATTCTAAGCAATGATTGTGAGGAGTGTGTTTAATAAATTTAGGTAATACACCTGAATAGACACAAGCACTAGTTTATTTTAGGAAAGATGCATAAAATGTTTTATGTGCTAAATGATTTATGTTATAGCTATAAAAATGCCTTATATGCTTTTATTTGTTCGGATCTATGGTCTGTTGCCGACCGGATCTGGAAACCTTATGTGTTCAGGATTCTAAGCGTATGATTACGATGTTAGAACTAGCATGTAACGTTTCAGAGTAATAAGGAGATCTATACGTCTATTGTAAATAAGATCTTTCCTGTCTTAAATTCTCGTCTCGGTACATCGAATGTCTGCTTGGGTGTACAAAACAAGAGGAAGATGACAACCTGGGCCTAAGAATGTGATGGGTCATGCATCGGTCGTTGCGCCTGCACCTAAACCTATCACGATGGCAGAAGTTTAGGAAGTGATGCGAACCATGATAGACTAGGAAAATAGAGGAAATGAGATGGCTTACGATATTAAATGTTACATATCGGAAGATATCATAAGAGAGGTATCTTGCCTTTAGAATACGTCTGATAAAATAGCAGTACGTCTATAAAAGTAGGGTACATATGAATGTACACATTTGATTGGCGGGATGATAGAACAATTGGTGTAATTTCTAAAATTTTCCTATCATCTGGAATGTCCATCACCAACCTAGTTGAAGCAAAATCAATGATTGAAGATATGCATGGAAGAAGTGCTAGTAGAGTCTAGGGAAATTTTTATAATTATTTGGACACACTCGTATGTGTTAAATTGTTTTGTGATTTTAGGACTTGGGGACTATGAGACAATACTTGGGACGAGTATGATTAGGTGTGAAAGGTAGTAGATGCATATACTACCGGAAGCACAGGACTCACGCTTAGATCAGGGAAAGTCACAAGGTTACCAAGAAGCTAGTAACTGATTTCGTTTTATTCAAGTATGTCATTACCATCGTTTGGGTAATGACTAAGAAGATGATTGTTATTCCTACCCTAGTGGTCACATCAAATTGAGTCCTGCTACGTTGAGTATGTTATGTGGTTTAGAGAATCAAGTTTGATGTAGCGTCTGACTTAAGATGAAAGATTGAAATAAAAAGCGATCAGTAGAGGTATCACGAAAGGTTGCTTGTAGCTAGAAATGCTACCTTTTAAGATGTGGTTAGAACATGAAGGAAGGTATAGTCTGTTCTTGAATTTGACTCTAAAAGACCTGAGTTCAAGCGATGCATCATGCAATCGGTGGTCATTAGAACATAACCCATCGGTCTATTATGAAAATCGAAGGAATAAACTTATCTCAAGTTTGTTAAAGTAGGAGCCTCCAATAAAGATTGAGATCGCGCCATGAAGATAATGATTTGAAAGTCTAACACGAGATAGAGAGCAGGTCCAAGATCGGGCATCGCCTGCAGTCAGGAAGTCTTAGAGTTAGATACCCGTTCGAAGAAACATGAAAGTTATGTTTATTTCTTAGGATGAAGAGATAACGTGTGGAGTCATCATGTGAGTCCTGTTTCGTTGATGATTCCGGGACGTAATCAACCTAAGAGGGAGATAATTGTAACGCCCGTAGATTCGGGCTAGTCAATTTAGAGATAATAGGAGTCAAAAATTATTTTCGACAAAAGATTATTTAGAATATATAATCTTAACCAAGTTGTAGAATATGTCTCAAGGGTTCCGTACATATAAAGAGCGTCGAAATCCGAGTTATAACGAAGAAGTTATGACCCGTCGAAGTTTAGCGACGGAACCGACACGGCAACACGATGACGTAAATAGTAAATTTATGATAGATTGACTTTTAGCCTTAGTAATCTAAATGAAAGTCGTAGAATATGTTACCCTAAGAACGTCCATAAAAAGAACGCCTACATCTGACTTCGTATGAGGAAGTTATGATTTTTCGAAGTTTTGGCTTAGCGATGTACAACCCGAAGTTGGGGTATTAGATCAAGTGGTTTTTAGCCGACACAACCTAAACGAGAATCGAAGATCTCATTATTAGTAGCGTAAAGATAAAAAGATAGACGAAAATTGACATCGGATGAAGAAGTTATGAGATTTTAATGGACCAATCCTGTCTCGGCCTGTTAAAAATATAACTTTAAAAATAAAGTCAAAATTAGCCGACAGAATCTAAACGAAAGTTGTAGAGTACGTCTCCACCTACACGTGGATATAAATAACGTCAAAAACGGAGTTCGTATGAACGAGTGAAAAATTATAATAGCATATTTACGTATTAAAATAAAATTTAAATCATATATACGTACACACACACATATATATATATATATATATATATACACATATGTATATATCATTAGAAAGGTATCGACGATGCGGTCATTATAAGACTAATGTTGAGTTCTTTCGACATTATTTTAGTACAAATATCATTAAATCTATTTAAAATATTATTATAAAGGGGCGTTTAGTTGTTTAAATAACTAAAATGTCATTAAGTAATTATGGAGGGGAGTTTTTGAAAATTCAATTAGTATAAATAAGAGCCTTGGGCTCTCATATTTCTTGCACCATTCTATTGATTCAAGAGTCTTTCTCTTCTTATCCCCCCGAGCATTTTGTTCCCTCGTGATTCGACTTCTCTTTCTGTAGTTTTAGAATAGTAAGGTGAGCGCCGAAGCGCTGCACGGATCTTTCTTAGAAAGATTCAGCGACGAAGTTCTGCCCCTGCAAAGTTGTGCTTACCCTATTTTAATATAGCTTATATTTAAAATTAGTATTGTTATTATGAACTTATAATAAATATTTGAGCTATTATTATATAATTGTCGTTATAATATCTTTTTAACTACTCGTGGTACAGAGAATCTGGTTTAAAGGGCCACATAGGGTTGTTGGATTTCAGAAGTGCTATATGCCAAAATGGTCCTGCCCTCCGGTGTTTTATGTTTGGCCCCTGTCTCTACATAGTGGTTGGAATGTATTGTTTAAACGCTTATATAATAATAAGACTAATAATTAGTCACGGTAAATATTAGACTAAAATCTAGTCGTAATAATACTAGGTTTTGTCGAAGGAATTTATTTTTAAGTAAACAAAGCGCTGTCCGAGTACCGAGTCACCACCTTCTCAGGTGAGTGCATAGTTACTTTCATCTTACACATAGATATGAAGTATTTTATATAAATTATGTGCTATGTGTGCATATTATCTGAGTACTTGCTGTCTATGCTAGATGAACGATTTTATACATGTTTTAAATGATTTAAACTGTATATGTATTTTATATCTACGATAATGTTGGGGTAAAACATTGGTAGATGTAATAGATGGCATATGAGTTGGATGATGAGTTGAGAGGTGTTATAGACCACGAGGCGAGGGTGAGAGGTGGACGATGTGAGAAGCCTTTTCCAAATGATTGCCCCGTCATTCAGCAGAGTATGGATGATAACCACAGACTATTCTAGATAGTCTAGTGGAACACTAGCAGGCTCGCAACCTGTAGGTGTTGGGAACGATGTGTTCACCCGGTGTACTCTAAACCCTAGTGTCCATGCAGACTTGGTGCCTAAACCTTGGTGATCATGCAGACTTGATGCCTAAACCTTGGTGATCATGCAGACTTGATCCCTAAACCTTGGTGATCATGTAGACATGATGCCTAAACCCTGGCAACTACGCAAACTTAGTGCCTAAACCCTGGCGACTATGCAAACTTAGTGCCTAAGCGCTGGCGACTATGCAGACTTAGTGCCCGTTGTGTAAACCGTGGCAATGATAGACTTCGTGCCGATTCGTTAGGATGATCCTTGGGAATGAATGAACGAGGAATAGCTGATTCTTAGGGAAGATCGTTAAGACTAAAGAAGATAATGAGGATGGGTAATTGGGTTGATTGTTTGATTGTTTAAACATAATAATTATATTATTGTGGGTTGAAAACCCTATGTACTCACCAGGTTTCCCAACCTAACCCACTCAGTTTATTTATATCACAGGTGTCGATATGAAGTGACATTACACTGAGAGATTAAGGAGATATAGATCACTAGTGTAAATGAATATAAGTTCTGTTTATGCTTATGTTTCTGTATTGACGATGACATCCCAAATGTGTTAAAATGAATAAAATACGTTTCTTCGGAAATGATTTGATAACGTATTTATCGTGTTTTTCTGGGAATAAATTCCGCAACGTTTTTATTAAAAGAGGTACTCTGATTTTCATAAAGCATAAACAAAATCGGTCTTTTCTGGCCGTGAAAATGGGGATGTCACAAGAGTCTAACACTCAAAGGGACAACATATGCATCAACTCAAGCCAATAAAGGGGCAGAGAAAACCCTAGATTCAAGGATCTTGTACAAAACAGGAGAAGGGATATATTTATGAAAGACCCCAACTTTCGTATTTATGAAAGACCCAAACTTTCATACTATTCCAACAATATTCTTAAGTTACTTCCTCAAAACATGCTACATGCATATTTATAAAACAATATTGATAAAGTGATTACAAAGGATAAGATACAAACCGACTAATTTTTATTACATTTCATATCTACCTAGGAATCTATTATTCATATACATACTTGAACATTAGAATACAGAGAAATAGTATTAACTATTCTAAATATTTCAGCAGTATAAAACTATATTGGATACTCATCACCTGCAATTGTTAAATATTGAGAGGGATAAGCGATAATGCTTAGTGAATTCAATAAATAGATACAATATAATCTTATGCCTTATATATATCAATATGACAGAAGCGAAAGGGAACAAGAACAACAATAGCATATGTGTATCATATGTCACGCTTTTAATATCAACTCAAGATTTGATTCAAATATTTACGATCAATGAGACATAACAATTTCCATGCTTGATATACATCAATAAAGCTTTTGGCCCAAACGACACAGAAAATATACAACTTTGGATTAACATTTTGGTAGATTTCAGGCTTAAAGCCCTGTCTAACCATTTGCCAATACCATAGAATAGAGTTCATTCTCTTACGGAGTCATGCTCTACATGGTCAGAGGCTACATGCCAGTCCTATCTAACCTTCTGCCAATGCCATAGAATAGAAGTCATTCTCTTACGAGACATGTTCTACATGGCTAGAGGCTACATACCAGTACCACCGTGAATCTAAGTCCTTTTACTGATCACATGGTCAAAGGTATAACTTTGCTTTTAAAAATACCGAATAAAAATAACCCGGGAAAATAACCCGGAATAATAACACTGAAAAGCACATAGCACATATAACACATAACATACAATTTTTCCTATATATTGAACTCACCTTAAAATAATCGGGGGTTAAAATAGTAATTTGAGCAGCATATCGGCTCCAAATATGGCTTTATTTGTTGAAAACCGGGAGAATTAGCTAAAAACCGGACTCTAAAAAGGTAGAGCTTCAAAACCGAAAAGATAAATTTTTTGGGCTTCACGGCACTTCGGGACGTGTTTCGGGTGTTAAAATTGACACCGGGGCTTCGGGGGATGTCAAAATAGTCAAAATATGAAAAAGGGGGCCAAAAATAGCAATTTTCTAAAATTCCTCGGCAAGGCTCGCAGGCCTTGTATTTATAGGGAGGAGATGCGAGGGTTCGCTGATCAGAAGGAGGAGTCAACGAGACAAATGGCAGCTCGCGAGAGGACCAGACGGCGCGCATGCGAGGGCTCCAGGTGGCTCGCTTCGCAGGTCAACATGGGAAGGGCAGGTGGCGGTCTCGGATTGGTCGAGCCTTCGGTGCGAGGGGGTTGCGACGCGCGTTGCCAGCTGCTCGGATGACTAAGCTACTTCGAACACAAGGCTGACACGACATCGGACCAATCAGAAGGTGCCAGCGAGGCTGCGGTCCAATCAGAAACTGCCACGTGGATTAACACTATTCATGCGAAAATTAAATAAAAAATGTGCCAAATCTTGTAAAATCCATAACTTTTGTATACGAGCTCTGTTTTGACGTTCTTTATATGCACGCGTAGCTAAAATTATGCTCTACAACTTTCGTTGAGACTTCGTCGGCTAATTTTGACTTTAATTTTAATATTATTATTTTTAACAGACCGGGACAGGAAAATCCGTTAAAAATTCATAACTTCTTCATCCGACGTCCGTTTTCGTCAGACTTTTTACCGTTGCACTACTAATGACAACACCTTCAATTCTCGTTTAGGTTGTGTCGGCTAAAAATCACTCGATCTAAAATTCGAGTTTTTTAGCTGTCTACCGCTAAACTGAAACTTTGAAAAATCATAACTTCCTCATACGAAGTCAGATTTTGGTGTTCTTTTTATCGAACTTCTCAGTTTAATGAATACTACAACTTTTATTTAGATTACTAAGGCTAAAAAGTAGTTTATCAAAAACTCACTTTTTACGTCATTCGGCACCGTGCCGGTTTTGTCGCGAATCTTCGATTGGTCATAACTTCTTCGTTATAACTCGGATTTTGACGAGGTTTTCGCCTACGTGTTTCTAACGAGATTATCTACAACTTTCAATAATAAAATTTTACTCATTTCAAATTTTATATTTTCGCTAAATTTTCCTTATTTGGCTATTAATTGGAATCTCATAAGACTTCCAACATTTTATGAGTGATTCTAAACATAGTTTTACTTCATTTCTAGTAAAAACTAGCTGTTAGAACTCAACACTCAATTTTATTCACTTGTAATAATAACAATACACAATTTCAGAACGTGTATGTTACAATTTACTACCACAACAATAATGACCCAAGCTTGAAAACCATAGAATCGAAATCCCCTTGACCTTCCCTTACTCGAAACACCTTCTTCTTTGCAAAGCTACAACAAAAAGGATTAAAAATGGCTCTCCCTCTCACACAAATCGCTCAAGCTCTCTAGGGTTTCTCTCTTTGAACTGGTACCTGTAAATGAGTGCTATAAGGTCCCTTAAATAGGGCACAGCCTGGAGATTTAGGGTTTCTAACCTTAGCGCGGAATCGTCGATTCCACCCATCGACTCGTCGAGTCCGTTCATTAATCCAGTCAGCAATCGCGATCCTACTCGACGACTCTAAGTGTCAACTCGTCGAGTCCCTCCTCATAACTCAAAATAAACAATTAAGATACGATACTTGGAAAATCCGGATGTTACAATTCTCCCCCACTAGAATCAGACTTCGCCCTCGAAGTCTCGTTCTGAAAACAACACTAGGTGCTGCTTCCGCATCTCCGCCTCTGGCTCCCAAGTCAGCTCAGACCCTCTCCGATGTTGCCACTTTACCTGAACCAGGGGCACCTCCTTGTTCCTCAAAATCTTGATCTTTCGATCCATCACCGCGATTGGCCTCTCAACATAATTTAGGCTCGTATCCACCTGAATATCCTCCAATGGTACCACTACTGACTCATCGTCTATACACTTCCTCAATTGAGACACGTGGAAGGTATCATGTATCTGGCCCAACTCTGTAGGTAGCTCTAAACAATATGCTACCCTGACCACCCTCGCGGTCACCCTAAAAGGACCAATGTACTGGGGCCCCAGCTTGCCCCTCTTCTTGAATCAGATCACTCCTTTCAAGGGGAAACCTTCAGGAGTACAAAGTCTCCAACCTGAAACTCAAGCTCAGATCGTTTCCTATCCGCATAACTCTTCTGGCGACTCTAGGCTGTTAGCAATCTCTGCCTGACCTGATGTATCTGCTCAGTCGTCTGAAGCACTATCTCAGGGCTACGTATCACTCGCTGCCCTACCTCTCCCCAGCAGATGGGAGTCCGACACCTCTTCCCATACAAAAACTCAAAGGGAGGCATACCAATGCTCGAATGGTGGTTGTTGTTATAGGAAAACTCAGCCAATGGTAGGTACGTGTCCCAACTTCCTCCAAAGTCCAACACACATGCTCGAAGCATGTCCTTGAGTGTTTGAATCATCCGCTCACTCTGTCCGTCCGTCTGTGGGTGATTTGCGGTACTGAAATGCAATCTTGTACCCAACTCCTCATGGAACTTCTTCCAGAACCTGGAAGTGAAACGTACATCTCGATCTGACACAATGGAGATCGGTACACCATGTCGCGATACCACCTCTCTCACAGCGGAAGAGCTCTCACTGATAGAAAGTAAGTGAGCGCTCTTCCTCAGCCGGTCAACGATCACCCAAATTGCATCAACACCCCTCGCAATCCTCGACAATTTGGTGATAAAATCCATAGAAATCTATTCCACTTCCACTGGCGAACCTCAAGTGGCTGCAACTTTCCATGCAGATGTCGGTTGATATTTGCATATTTAGTCTTATATTAAGTATAGATTTTTATCATTTATTAGCTAATTAATTGCATATCATGGACAAAAGATACTTAAAAGTGTTTGAATTGTGTTTTTAGTACAAAAGCGAAGCTCGGAAACAAAAGAAAGCAGGAGAAGCAGTTGGGAGCTCGGGAGTTGAGCAAAGAAGAAAAACGCTAAAAACACAAGGTACTCGGCAAGTCGATACGAAGATTCGAGAAGCTAAGGACTCCTTGACTTACCGTGCACGGGAATTAAGTGATGGACTTGACGTGTCGGTCATGGACTCGGCGAGTCGAGTCGAATCTATAAAAACGACTTTTCAGATCGACACAAAAAATTCTGGAGAACCCTTGGGGAGAGAAGCTGCGAATTAAAGTCAGAAGAGACCTAGAGAACGAACCTTATGTTTACCTCTAAATCCAACTCCGAAGGAGATTAGAGGCAATTTTCATTACTTTAAATTCAATATTTTGTTTCCATCATGTATAGACAAATAGATTTCGTTTTAATTCTTTCAATTGCCTCAATCATGAGCTAAAGCCTTTTAACTTCTATTTGGGGAGACAATATTGAGACTATGGTTTGATTGGTGGTAGGATTAGTTTAATGTTGGTGATTTTGTTAATTTTAGCTTGTTAAAGAACCTTATGTGTTAATGATAATTGTTTTTCTATTAATAGGAAGATAATTAAGCTGCATGAACATCACTTAATTGTTTACCTCATATAATTTATATGACCCGAATAAATAATCTAGGAAATTAAAGTAAATTAGACAACTGGCCACTATTTGAGTTAGTTTGTTTTCTAAGGATTAGTGTAGTGAATGTGAACCTAATCACTTGAATCGGTAGCCAATAGAATAACTAATCCATTGCACTATTACCATAAAATCAACCATATGATCAATTGAGTTGAACCTAAACAGAAGTTTCTTTCATTATTGAATTTAATCGAATCTTTGCTTTCCTAGTTTCTAGTTAATTAGTTTAATTATTAGTTAGTAAGTTTCTAGTCTTGCAAAACTAGAGAAAACCATATCTTTTATTATTTGTTAGTTACTATTAGATAATTTTAGTAATTAGTTTAAATTGTCGTTCCCTAAGTTCGATACCCTGCTTACTAAAACTATACCACCAATAGACAGGTTCACTGCCTTTTTTGTGATTAATTTACATTTTATAAGTAGGATTAAAACTAGTTGGTTTTACACACAACAAGTTTTTGGCGCTGTTACCGGGGAACGGTTCAAAAATTAAGTCTAATTCCTAATTTTATCGATCCTTTGTGTGAGTTTTTCTTGCACAAAGTTAATTTTTTAGGTAATTTAGTAATTAGGATAGGTTTCGATAAATTTATGTTTTTTCCTTGAACTCGCTGAGTGCATTCGAGTCAACTCGGCGAGTCCGTCGCTATTTATAGTTTTAGTTTTTATTTTATTTTTTTTCTTTTTACGCGTTTTTCTTGTTTTGTTTGTAGTCGTTTCATGACCAGAGGATCTAACACTCCATTGGTTCATCCATTTGAAGATCCGGAGTTTAAAGAAGAACAAAGGAAAAATCGTTGGCGAAACCACTTCTTCAAAAACTCGCCTTTGAAGAATCTAAAATTCGTTTTCAACAAGAAGAAGAGCATCAAATCAGGAGCTTCCAACGCCTCTATAACAATAGAAGACCCGATTAAAGAGGACACCGAATACGAAACCGAAGAAGAGGAAGAACCTACATTCGGGCACGACTTCGATTTCGGCGACGAGTTAGCCATTATCATGGCTAACATCGATGAAGTCCCCATGGGGGAATGGAAGAAGAAGATGCGTGACGATACCGGCCTGGGACTTGTCCAACCAGCGATTCCTGCTACTGCTACTTTCGAACTAAAGGGTCACATACTTGCTCAACTAAAGGAGATTCCCTTCTACGGAAAATATAACGAAGATGCCTATAAACACTTGGATGAAGTCAATGATGTAACTGATTACTTTAATGTTCCAAATGTGCCTCGCGAGACCTAGCTACTTCGCATGCTTCCAGTTACATTCAAGGGTGCTGCAAAAAATTGGCTCAAGTGACTCCCTCCCGGATCCATCACCACATGGGCTAAGATGAAAGAAGAATTCATTAACCATTTTTGCCCACCTTCTAAAATAACCAAATTGAAGAAGGCTATTGCTAACTTTGAACAACAACCCGGAGAGTCCCTTTATGAGGCGTGGGAGAGGTACAAAAGTCTACTAAGAAATTTCCCACACCATGACCTTAATAGCCAACAAGAAGTCTCCATCTTCTATGATGGAGTTAATGTTACAACAAGGAAATTACTTGACTCGCAAGGCCTGCTCACAAAGAAGGCACCCCCGGTGATCAAATAATTAATTGAAGAGTTCTCTAAACATTCTAGAGAATACCACAACCCACATAATGAAGTAATTAGGGGGTAGTGAACACGGATAACGATGGCATGGCGATAATGATGGCTAAACTAGACAGTTTAGATAGGAGAATGACGAAGATGGATCAAACAATCCATGCTATCCAGGTAGGATGTGAAAATTGTAGGGGACCTCACCTAACGAAAGATTGTGACTTGGATGATAATGGAAACAAGAAGGCGCAAGTATTCTATTCAAGTGGCGACAGATACGATGAAAATTGGTGGAAACCCAAGAAGGAATGGCTCCCATACAATGAATACAAAAAGTCAAAGGAAGAGAAATACAAGCAAAAAGAGAGGGGTTTCTATTAAAAGGAAGAACCGGCTGTGGAAAGGAAAGTTGATTTGGAAGAGATGTTTACTAGATTTATAGCTGCTTCCGAAAAGAGACACAATGACCATGATGCTGCAATACAAGAGACCAGAACAATACTTAGGAATCAGCAAGCATATATTCTCAACATTGAAAAACAGCTAGGACACCTTGCACAACAAGTGAACAAGAGAAGACCGGGTGAACTTCCAAGTAAAACCGATAATAATCCGCGAATGGAGAACGTGAATGCTATAACAACTGGTTTTGGGAAAACTTTCACTCCTCTGACCCCTACAAAAAAGGTCTCAACTAAGGTGCATGCAGAAAAGACAGAAGATTCAAGTTCAGCTAAACCCGACACAACTCATAGAGTCCCTCTAATGGACTCTACGAGTCCAATGTCTGATGACAAAACTATTGTTTCCTTAAAGCCTTATAGACCACCTTTGCCATTTCCAATTCGAGCCATACCTGATGAAAAGGCTAAAGCGTACACAACTTTAATAGAACATGTTAAAGCCCTTCAAGTCAACATCCCATTTGCTGAAATGATGCTTCAAACACCTAAATATTTAAACTTGCTTAAAGGTCTCTTTGTCGCTAGAAAAGATATGGTTAAAGTCGCGGAGTTAGTATTAGATGAGCTACCAGAAAAGAAGGGCGATTCGGGAAGCATCTCGATTCCTTGTCAATTTGGAAATATACTTGCTACTGAAGCATTGACCGATTCGGGTGCAAGTATTAATCTAATTCCAAACTCTTTCTTCAAGAAGTTGAAGTTACCGGAGCCAAGGCCGATTTATATGAAGATCTATCTAGCAGACAAGACGATTATTCGTCCAAGAGGTGTTTGTGAAGATCTTCTCATAAAGGTTGACAAATTTGTATTCGCCGTAGACTTTGTAGTGCTTGACATGCAAGAAGACCCCAAAATTCCAATTATTTTGGGGAGACCATTTTTGAATACCGCATGTGCATTGATAGATGTATGCGAGTCCACACTAACATTGAGGGTAGGAGATGAATTAGCAGTGTTTAAGGCTATACAAGAGATTAAGCAAAAAGAAACAAGAAAAGAAGAAGTTTCCTCTATTGATTTGGATGATGAATTACTACAAAAAGAACTTGCACTCTTACAAGAAGGAGATCCAAATAAATTTCTACTGTCTTCTGGAGAAAATTTTGATGTTGAAAAAGATTTAGAAGAGATAGAGAAGATGTTGGAGGGAACTGATCCAGAAGAAACAATGGGGTTTGTGGAATACGCACAGACTCGCCGAGTCACATTGACCGACTCGACGAGTCCAGTCTAAAACCTCAGTAATGCGGACAATATTCACCTGCTGTTTACTACTTCTTCTCCTGCTCTCAACATGAAGATTTTAGTAGATCCTTTAGAAGGTCCAGCAGCAAAAGGCGAAAGTGTTAAAAATTATTGTAACTTCCAAAATGTTCAAGTAGCTTGCCTTGATACGATGATACAACGAGATGAAGAAATTCGACTTGATAAGGAGGCAAGCTTGGGAGAAAAGGAGAATGAAAAGGCTTGGAATGATGATACTAATAACTCATCCATTAAGACACATATGGCTAATTGAGAAATCAAGTTAGTCAAACCTCGAGCCCGAGTTTTTTCCAATTATGAAGTAATTACTTTTGAAGAAGGAGAAGTACAAAAGATGGGGCCAAAAAATGGGGTGAAGAAAAAGAAGGCTGGGAAACGGATCAAGCATGCAATTGAAGAAGATGCTACGAGGAAAAAGAAAGAAGAATTGTGATGGGCATATAAGAGCAAGATACAGGCTTACAAGACAAAGTACAAACTGCAAAAGATTAAGCGTGAATTCCCGATGCAGGAAAACGAAGAAACGTAGAGTGGGAGGGAGTCCAGCTAAAGACTCCTAAAAAAGAAGCGCTTGGCGGGAGGCAACCCGTTATGAGAGTTTGCTTTCTTTTATCTTTTTCGTTTTTTGTTTTTTTTTGTTTGATTTTCTTAAGATTTTTCTGGTTTTATCTTCTAATTCATCAAAAATGTTTGCATGAGGATAAGCTTGGTCTGAGTGTGGGGTGGATTGATTATTTTTGTGAATAGAATGACAAAATCATATGATTTTTTTTAATTGCAAGTGAGTCGGCGAGTTGGGATACTGACTCGACGAGTCTATTCGAAGTCTGGATAACTTTCATTCACGACCAGACTCGACGAGTCAGACCCCGACTCGACGAATCGACTATATTTGCTGAAAAAATAAAAAACATTTTTTACATCCGGTTAAACTAGTGTTTTAACCCTAATTTGAAATATAGCATCAGCCGACACACTCGCCGGACGCCTCTTTCTCTCTCAAGCATTCATCAATTTTTTCCAATTTTTCGAATTTCATCAAGCAAGGTACTTAATTTCTTCTTTATTTCTGTTAAAGTCGTGATTTTTAGATGAATGGAAGTGTTAATTGGGTAGAAAACCCATTTTTGAAGATTTAGAATTTCTAGTGTTTAGATTTTGATTTAATTAGAGTTTTGTGAATGAATTTTCTTATACTACTATGCTCTATATACATCCCTAGACAAACCCTTGCGAGAAATTTTGATTTTTATGGGTGCGTTTGACAGACTCATTCGAAGACTCGCGCAGTTCATCAAACTCGACGAGTCGGGCATGGACTCGGCGAGTCATGTCTGAAGCAGTCTCAATTTTAGTTCCTAACTATTTTGCTTGAATCTGTATGTTTGTGTACTTATTTATGCAGGAACATGTTTTCACGGGATCAAACCTCACGAGGAAGCCAAGAGGATATCCCTTGGTTGAACTTTCCACGAATCGACTCCCAATCCACAATGACTAGGTGGAAGAAGAAACTTGCAGAAATCCGGAAAAAGGAGATTTGTGTTCCCAATACGATTGACTGGGAATGGCTACAGAACGTCCGATACGAAGAGGAGTTGGCACCATACCTTGTTAAGGAATTTACTCATGATGGGGTGTCGATCACGTGCGATGGTTGGAGTTGTTTGTTTCGTATCCGAGAGCCGGTCTATCGAGAATTATGCTTGTAATTTTTCTCCACAATACATTTTCGGGGTAGGGATGATTATTATATCCCCTAGAACATCACTTTATGTCTTGGGGGTGAGGTTCGCCAATGCTCTATGGTTGAATTAGCTTGGAGGTTGGGAATTTTGACCCAAACTTGACTTACACGGCTGCATTTGGTAATATTTTGGAACATTGCCATAAGGTATTCCCGGATGGTGTCACAAGCACGAGTTGGTGGAACACCATTGCCAATAAACTTTACATTCCCAAAACAGCTCAAGAGGGAAGCATACGATCACCCACTCACCGCCTTATTCACCGCCTTATCTCCAACACTATCAACCAACGAAAGGATGATGACAAGGTTTCTAACCTTGATGTCTTTTATCTTTGGAGCATCATTACACCTAACACTTTTTGCAACATACCATGGTGTTTGGCTTCATACTTGGCTGAAGGGGCGGTCAAGGATCGAAAAAACCTCAAAAATTAATGGGGGTATGTTCGTGACGCGTTTAGCCCACTCTTATGGGTTGATGACTCATGGTGCTTGGAATTTGATGACGATGATTCCGACCCCTCCCTTTAATCTTATTCTTTTTCGGAGGGCTAGAATTATTGAAGATTATGTAGGGGACATTATGCTATTCCCAATGACGATGCTTTGATCAGGCCCGAGGCACCGGGACGGAGGTTTCGACCAAGACGCGAGCAACCACGCCATGATCAACCGGTTATTCCGGTCGAGGACAATGTTCCCCCAGAGTGGTTAAAAGAGGAAGGCAGGAGATATTTAGATGATTTGGGTCAGAGTTCAAATTTTACAAACCAATCTTTCATCTGATTATTTGAACATTTCCATATTCAACATGTAGATGGGGGACAATTTTTGTATGTTCCAAGTTGGGAGGAAAGGATAAGCGCAAGGCAAGGGGGAGCCGGTGGGAGCGGGGCTATGCATGATGGCGGTGATAAGGAAGAGGATGATAACTAATTTCTTTTTATTTGTGTTTTGTTGAACAATTTGTTTTTATTTTGTTTTATTTGTTTGGTGTGTTTTAAACATTTAATTAGGATTCGAATTTTGTGCTTGATGTTATAATTACCTTGGTTTCTTTCAGAATTTTGGTTAGGGAATTCATGCATAAGGAGTCTAGAGAATGTGAGAAAAACATGGAAAAGAGTCAAGAAAGGTCGACGTATTGAGTCTAGGTGTCGAGTCCGGCCCTAAGGGGTTTATGAGTGAATGGTTACTGAAGCAATGGGAAGTTTTTAAAGTCCACTAATGGCTGGATACAAGACAAAATTTATTTTTTTCCACCCAGCGAGGACTCGCCGAGTGCAATTGTCAGACTCGACAAGTCTCTATATATTTTCACAACTTCAAACTCATCACGCTATTACTCGTCGATTCGTTTATAAGACTCGACGAGTCATCAATTTTTCTACCACACGGGCTGCTGATTTGATGCTGTTAGCTACACCACTTGACCACTTTATCTTTGCAATCAATTCCTGAAGATTTTCTAGTATCTCTCCTGCACATTTGGAGCTACCACATGCGACATTACGCCCGAGACATGGATGACTTGTTCCCATGTTTAAAGTCGATTGAAGATGGAGCTTTAGAGACGATCAGCCTCACAACTTCTACCCCAGGGGAGTTTGTTCTAATTCCCTCTACATTTCATATTTTTTTTATGCCTAGTATGCAATGGGGACATTGCATGATTTAAGTGTGGGGTAGGGGGTTGGTTACACTTTAGTAAATTTAGAATCCTAATTTAGGTTTATTTTTAATTTTTTTAACTTTGGCATACCAAAAATGTTTCTTAAGACTTAACTTAGAAAATTTTGGTAAAAGTAATTAGGATTCCATGTTGGAATTATGTTGATAATTGGATAAAGACCCAAATATTTAGTTGAGCTTATATACGTTCTAGTGCATTTGTGGCTTCCTAATTCCAGTGAAATCAGGGGACAAAAACACAACCTTGCTTAGCCCGAAGGATGCAATATGTTTAGCATCGTGTACCAGAAATGTATCCAGGAAAACTATTATCTTTAGCCAATAAAGGTTGAAGTTGAGCGTCCTTGCTTAAGCATGTAGGTTTTGAGTGAAAAAAAAAGTGAGTTACATGTTAAAAAAAAGAGAGAATAACAAGAAAAGTTGTAAGAATTTTGGAGCAGTTAAACTAAAGATCAAAAGATCAAAATTCCGAAAATTCAAAAAGCGAAGATACACAAAAATCAAAGAAGGTGGTGAATTCAAAGGAATCAAAGACAAATTATCAAAGAAATGAAGAATTCCAAAAAGAGCTCCATAGTGGTATCATAAATTGTAATTTCTAGATTATGTATGCTTGGGTTGCTCAACCAAAAATACCTTGAGGATAGGAGGTTTTCTGCGGATGGATTCGGAAGGATGCATAAAATGAGCATTGTTGGGATAAGTGGGTGAATGTTTATGAGGATTGTAAGTATTTGGAATATTCGGGGTTTTAGGAAAATTTTAGACACAAATGCACGCGTTGCGGTTTTGGCGTAATGGTTGGGTTCGATTGGAGTTGTCCTATGGGATTCTAATGTACTAAAATTTAGTTTTCCTTGGGGGCAAGCAAAAGTCAAGTGTGGGGTATTTTGATATTTGCATATTTAGTCTTATATTAAGTATAGATTTTTATCATTTATTAGCTAATTAATTGCATATCATGGACAAAAGATACTTATAAGAGTTTGAATTGTGTTTTCAGTCCAAAAGCGAAGCTCAGAAGCAAAAGGAAGTAGGAGAAGCGGTTAGGAGCTCGGGAGTTGAGCAAAGAAGAAAAATGCTAAAAACACAAGGTAATCGGAGAGTCGATACGAAGATTCAAGAAGCTAAGGACTCCTTGAATTACCGTGCATGGGAATTAAGTGATGCACTCGACGTGTCGGTCATGGACTCGGAGAGTCGGGTCGAATCTATAAAAACGACGTTTTAGATCGACACAAAAAATTCTGGAGAACCCTTGGGGAGAGAAGCTGCGAATTAAAGTCAGAAGAGACCTAGAGAACGAAGATCCAACCCTAAATCCGATTCCGAAGGAGATTAGAGGCAATTTTCATTACTTTAAATCCACTCTTTTGTTTCCATCATGTATAGACAAATAGATTTCGTTTTTATGCTTTCAATTGCCTCAATCATGAGCTAAAACCTTTTAGCTTCTGTTTGGGGAGACAATATTGAGACTATGGTTTGATTGGTGGTAGGATTAGTTTAGTGTTGGTGATTTTGTTAATTTTAGCTTGTTAAAGAACCTTATGTGTGAATGATACTGTTTTTATGTTAATAGGAAGATAATAAAGCTGCATGAACATCTCTTAATTGTTTACCTCATATAATTTATGTGACCACTTTATTATATGACTAGGATTAGTGAATGTGAAACTAGAATTAATAGGAAAATAGGTAAATTCACGTGTGAGCTTGTGTGATGACCATCAACAAGAGGTTAACTAAAGGGTCAATTTAGTTGACCATTACAAGTCTAAATTAACCCGAATAAATAACCTAGGAAATTAAAGTAAATTAGACAACTGACCACTGTTTGAGTTAGTTTCTTTTCTAAGGATTAGTGTAGCGAATGTTAACCTAATCACTTAAATCAGTAGCCAATAGAACAACTAATCCATTACACTATTACCATAAACTCAACCATAGGATCAATTGAGTTGAACCTAAATAGAAGTTTCTTTCATTAATGAATTTAGTCGAATCTTTGTTTTCCTAGTTTCTAGTTAATTAGTTTAATTATTAGTTAGTAAGTTTCTAGTCTTGCAAAACTAGAGAAAACCATATATTTTATTATTTGTTAGTTACTATTAGATAATTTTAGTAATTAGTTTAAATTGCCGTTCCCTGAGTTCGATACCCTGCTTACTAAAACTATACCACCAACAGACAGGTTCACTAGCTTTTGTGTGATTAATTTACATTTTATAATTAGGATTAAAACTAGTTGGTTTTACAAACAACACTGTTGCTCAACCTTAACCCTACGATAGGTCAACCACCTGTCAACAAACCATGCAACATCCCTTTTCATACAGGGCCACCAATAATCTTTCTTTATGTCTAAATACATCTTAGCGGCCCCGGGGTGGCTCGAGAACCTCGATCTGTGCGCCTCCTCCATCAAGGTGGTATGTGCCCAGCCTGCAAACAACACCCAAATCCGACCTTCAAAGGTCATAAGCCCGCGGCTATCGGTAACGAACTCCGATACCTGCCTAATCACTCGCTCCCTTTTGCAGTTCTCCGGTCTCACGACATCTGCTTGGGCCTCTCGTATGGTATCCAACACCGGAGTCATCACCATCATCTTCATACAAATGTCTCGTATCGAGGCACTCTCCGCCCTACGGCTTAGGGCAACGACTACAATGTTAGCCTTGCCTAGGTGGTAGAGGATCTCACAAACATAATCCTTTACCACATCTAACCATCTCCTCTAGCGCATATTCAAGTTGGGCTGATCTATCAAATACTTCAAGCCCTTGTGGTCTGTGTATATGGTACACTGAACCCTATACAAATAGTGACACCATATTTTGAGGGCGAACAACATTGCCCCCAACTCCAGATCGTGGGTGGGATACCTCGTCTCCTGAGGGTTCAGCTGCCTCGATGTGTATGCTATCACGTGCCCTCTCTGCATCAACACTGCACCCAACCCCGATATCAATGCACCACGGTACACCATAAAATCCTCCATCCCTTCTGGAAGGGCTAACATCAGGGCTTCGCATAATCTCTGGCGAAACGTCTCAAAGGAGGCCTGCTGCTCTGGACCCCAACTAAAGGTCACCCCCTTCTGGGTCAACCTGGTGAGAGGAATGACAATCTTGGAGAAATCCCTAATGAATCTCTGATAGTAGCCGGCCAATCCCAGAAAACTCATGATCTCGGTGGAAGATTTTGGCACCTCCCATCTCATAACCGCCTCAATCTTGGCCGGATCGACCAAGATCCCATTCTGGTTAATGATGTGTCCCAAGAAATGGACCACTCATAACCAGAAATCACACTTGGAGAATTTAGTGAAAAGCCTCTCCGACCTCAATACTTCGAGAATCTCTCTCAGATGCTCCTCATGCTGCTCTCTAGATCTCGAATACAGCAGAATATCATTGATGAACACGATCACCTATCTATCCAACATTGGTCTGCATACTCTGTTCATGAGATCTATGAACGCTGCTGGTGCATTGGTGAGCCCGAAAGGCATCACAACGAACTCGTAATGCCCATAACGAGTACTGAATGATGTCTTCTGGATATCCTCATCTCGCACTCTCATCTGATGATATCCAGACCTCAAATCTATCTTGGAGAACCAAGATGCTCCCTACAACTGATCGAACAGATCATCTATCCTCGGTAATGGATAACGTTTCTTGATCGTTAGCTTGTTCAACTCCCGGTAATCAATGCACATCCGGTGTGAACCATCCTTTTTCTTGACAAAAAGAATCGGCGCTCCCCACAGTGAGCTACTCGGTCTAATAAACCCCTTCCCCAGTAGCTCCTAAAGCTACGAGGATAACTCCTGCATCTCTGGCGGCGCAAGACGATAAGGCGCCTTAGTGATAGGCGCTGCCCCCGGAACCAAATCGATGCGGAACTCCACCTGCCTCTTCGGAGGTACAACCGGCAACTCTTCGGGAAAAAACATTTGGGAACTCGTGCACTATCGGAAAATCATCAATTGAACTCGGCCTCTCTGCGGCCACTCGTGTATGCATCACATGGACTACAAACCTACTGCAGCCCTGCTGTAAACTCTGTCTCGCTCTGGCAACCGAACAAAATGTTAACCCACATCGGGTACCCTTGCCGTACACCATAACTACTCCCCCACTAGGGTATCGTATCGTCACCAATTGTCGCTCGCAATCTATAACAACCCCAAATCGGCTCAACAAATCCATGCCCACTATGATAAACACATCCCCCATCGTAATCAGGACCAGATCTATCGGGAACTCAACACCGAAGATCTCGAGTACACATCCTCGAATCACATCTGTAGCATACACCGCTCGCTCATCATCTATAGAAACTCGTAGAGGTCGATTCAATGCCTCCCGTTGGATACTATTGTGCTGACTAAATGCTAAAGACATAAATGACTGAGTCGCACTCGAGTCAAATAACACCAAAGCAGGTACAAAATTCACAAGAAAAGTACCTACGCATATCATAAAATAAGCACAATATCTTAACTCAGCATAAATAAATGAAAAAAAAACGTACCAGCCATGACATCGGGCGCTGCATAGATCTCCTCCGCTGTCAACTTGAAAGCTCTCCCGCGAGCCTTCGGCGCCTCGGCCTTCACTGGCCGACCCTTAATAGCTCGCACGGTGACAGGGGAAGATCCCTGTGGTGCTCCCTGACCTGTCCCCCACAACTGCGGACACTCGGCCTTCCGGTGTCCGGTTTGGTTGCAATGGAAGAAAACCATAAATCCCTTGGGGTAATCCTTGGTCATGTGCCCCTCCTTGCCACATTTTTAGCAAGCACCTGATCGACAAACCCCATCATGTCCCTTGCTGCACTTCCTACAAGTGCGACCCTTCTGGCCTCTAGATCTCAAATCGGCGGGCTTTGCCCGCTTGGCTGCCGGCTGAGAACGTGCCGGCCGCCGATCCTTCCCCAGAGACTCCGCCTCCTCCCTGGCCTGAGTCTCCAGCTCAATCTCCCTCTTCCAAGCATTTGCCTGAAGCTCAGCAAACGTCCGGTACATCGATTTCACCACGAACTTGCGAATATCTCTCCTCAGAATGCTTAGATACTGGCTCATGCGTGTCTGCTCGGTAGACACCTGCTCAGGGCAGAACATCGCCCTCTCATGAAACTTCTTGATGATCACACTAACAGAATCAGTTCCCTGCTTGAGGGACAAGAACTTCTGAGCTAACCGCTCCCTTTCCACTAGGGGATCGTACTCATCACGAAATATAGTGGTGAACCTCTCCCAGGTCACCGTAGTAAGCTCGGAAGGGTTGAAATCCGCCGACACAAACTTCCACCAGTCCTTCGCCCCCAAGTGAAGCTGGTTCAGTGCGAACCGTACTCTCAAATGCTCCGGACACGAGCAAGTATAGAAACATCCCTCAATATCAGAAATCCATATCATCGCAGCGATCGGATCCTGCGTCCCAACAAACTCTGGTGGCTTCGTGTTGCTGAACTCCCGAAACAACAATGAGTCACCCCCCTGAGGTCTAGCAGCAGCCACAGCCGCAATAGCTGCAGCGGCTGCAACCTCAGTAACCGCAGCGTCTCTCTCATCGAATGTCTTAATCAAAGTGGTCTTGATAGACCCAAACATCTCCGATATCTCTGGGCGGATAGCCGTAACCACCTCCTCATGGATCATCTGCGAAGCTCCTCGTCACTCACGCTGCTGGCCTCTGGTCTGTGGCGTGTCGCAACCATGATGTCTCTGAAATACAACATAAAAATATCAAAGACTTGCTCGAGTGCACTCACACTCGACAACTCAACCCTACTTGTTTCGTAGTACCCTAAGGATTCTTACTTGGACTGCGTACTGATCTGGTGCTTCCAGTAGTATGGGCCCTATACTATGTTCCACACCGCATCAGCATTCATTCCAAGTCCTCCTCCTAGGATCCCAGATCACAAGTAGTCTACTTCTCGTTAAGCACCGGCTACCCTTCGGTAGGCCCCTCATAAGCTCCTCATTGCTACCTACTCACTCTCAAGCATCTCACAGCAGCAGTAATCTCCGAGGATAAGGCATCATAGATCAGGCCACTCTAGTCCTAATATGAATACCTAGCCTACTCTAGCATACATAGCATATCATATAATATCTAATAATACATAAAGTAAGGGTATTTTGGGAAATCACCGTTCGGGCGATGGTTGATCGTACACACTGCTTCTTTTCTCTTTTCTCAAATTCTTTTAATTTTTAGGAAAATTGTATCATTTATGAAAAACTTTCTCAAATCCTCAGTTTGAGTTCAGATACGCCTGAAGGTGCATCCGAATCCCTCAAACCAAGGCTCTGATACCAACTTGTAACAACGTAAATTTTCAAAACAAATTTTCATTTTTAAAACATACTTCCATTCATAAAATAACATAAAATTCCATTGTATCACATGTTATCATAAATAAACAAATCCCAAGATCTCAAATACATAAATCCTCTCAATGTGTACGGATCATGTCGGCGCCTTCCCACGGTCCTCGCTAGTACCAAAAAGACATATCACATAAAACGGTAAACATAAATGCTTAGTGAGTTCCCCAAAATACCACATACGCACATAGGCCACCCAAGGCTATAAGACCTTCCAGTCACTGTGTCTCAGAGGACTTCCATCCCACAACCCTGGTAGACCTTCCGGTCCTACCCACAGTGACCTTCCGGTTACCCATTTAAAATTCCAGTGTATACACTGTTAACCTTCCGGTCCATAACATGATGACCTTCCGGTCCATAACATACTGCTCGTAACATAATATAAAATATACATATCACATATCATCTATCAACAATATAATATACTCTTCATAGCACATATGACCTTCCGGTCACCCATTTTTACCACTCTAGGTAACGTATAGTGAGAAGACTCACCTCGTATGCTGTCTAGTAACTCACGTGCTCGGTATCCCTGAACCTCGTAACAATGATCTAACCCCGCCTAAACACATAAGAAATCACCTCAATTCAATAACAGCTCTCCAGGCTAGACTAGTACCTTTCAATGGTCCCTCAGAAGGCTAAAAGACTATTTTACCGTTCTAATGATCCAAAAGTCCATGTGTTAACCAAACCCTAAAGGTCAACGAAAGTCAACTAAAGTCAACGGTCTAACTTTTACCAAACTCGTCGAGTGAACCTGGGTGACTCGGAAAGTCTAAGCGTGTCCCTTGAATCCTGCTAAGGTATCACTCGACTCGTCGAGTGAACCTCCCACTCGACGGGTTACCACTGGAAACGAATCGCGGGGCAACCCGACTCAAATCGTCGAGTCCCCATATGGACTCGACGAGTTTCCTCCATGACAACACCAACACGACCTTCTAAGGTAAGATCTGCTTCTCTAACCTATAGATCTGACTTCCCCATGACCAATAATCACATAAAGGTTAAATCTAGACACTCATGCAACGCACCCAAGTCTTCTTTTGGTGAAATGGATTCTGAAATGGCACCCTAGGTTCATTTCCTCCATAGAACAACATAAAGCAGAATAGATAGTGCTCTCTGGACCTCTAAAGGTCCAGATCCAGAGTCTAACACTCAAAGGGAAAACATATGCATCAATTCAAGCCAATAACGGGGTAAAGAAAACCCTAGATTCAGGATCTTGTACAAAACAGGAGAAGGGATCGATTTACTACCTCAACAATGAAGACCCAAGCTTAAAAACAACATAATCGAAATCCCATTAACCTTCCCTTACAAGAAACACCTTCTTCTTTGAAAAGCCACAACAAAAAGGATTAAAAATGGCTCTCCCTCTCACATAACTCGCTCAAGCTCTTTAGGGATTCTCTCTTTGGACTGGTAGCTGCAAATGAGGGCTATAAGGTCCCTTAAATTGGGCACATACCCGGAGATTTAGTGTTTCTGACCTCAACACGGAATCGTTGAGTCCACCCATCGACTCGTCGAGTCCGTTCATTAATCCAGTCAACAATCGCGATCTTACTCGACGAGTCTAAGCATCAACTCGTCGAGTCCCTCCTCATAACTCAAAATAAACAATTAAAATATGATACCTGGAAATCCGGATGTTACACTGGGTGAGTTCATCACAAGAGGTTCAACCTTGGAGTAGGCACACCTTTTAAAGATCTAGAGCAGTATTTCCACACCCGAAACATATTCAACAACAAAGGAGAAAGCAATAAATTAAGTGGCATAAATGTCATGACGGACACCACCAATTTAACATTGCAGGAGTATGCAAGTCAAACAGAGACAGAACACGTCCAGGCCTAGTACATACCATAGTTCCAACTAGTATAAATTTTAAGCTCAAAGGTAAATGTTTACAATTACTTAAAGAACCACCCTTTTTGTCAAAGACCACAAGGACTCCCACAAACATATATATCAACAATGTATGAGAGATCTCAAAGTGTTTCAATATAGAGAAAGTGGCCAAAGATGCGGTGGTGCTATAATTTCTAACACTAACGTTTCTCGTTAGGCATAATTTTAAAATACGTATTTATGTTGAAGAAGAATTATATATATATATATATATATATATATATATATATATATATATATATATATATATAGAGAGAGAGAGAGAGAGAGAGAGAGAGGAATAGGTTCTTTTGAGGACAATAGATAAATAAGGACAATTCCTAGCCAATCATTTTTATATTATCCAACTAATTAATATTAATTCATAATAAATCTGTAAGGGCTATTTTCGACTATTACCAATATCAGTTATATCATATGGTTAATTATCCCTATATTTTTGGAGATTGAAATTTTATCTCTCCAATTAGGGTTATAGAGGTTGCGTTTTTATAAATCCACATTCAAGTCCCAACCTCACTCCTCTTCTCCTCCTCCATTTCCGTCCTCTCAGATGGACATCTTTTTCACCCATAACCAACTCCACATTCCTCTGTCAACACCAACCCTCCACCGTTAACCTACAAAAAAAGTTAAGTTCAAAGCAGTGAAATGTCGACGGTTCATCAAAGTAACAGTAGAGAATGAATCAAGTTTTTGATCAGGTTTTATGGCTCTCTTGCTCACCTGTCTCGTCTTTTTTCTTGTTGCATCTCATGTTCTAGAAAAGGTATTCTCCATTCTTGCTGCATCTTGTTATTTTTCTTGATTAGATTTTAGGGTTGTGTTTCTCTCCTGCCTAATACATACTACCATTGGAGAAGTAGGGGTAAAGAGAAAAGCTTGTATTTTCTTCCATATTCTTAACTGGCAACCTATTTTATTCCTTCTAGTTTAATGATTATTAATTTGGCACAGGTTGAGAAGTATGCTTCATGTAGATTGTTGTTATATTTCTGCCATTGATAATTGTATTTGTTATTTTATGATCATTAAATCTAATGATCTAATGGATCGTCGTGGTTTCTTTTTGCTTATAGAAATGTCCCTTCGTGGCTACCTACTTTCATTCTCAATTTTTATGTGATGAATTTTCTATGATTAATATTATGATGAATTTTCCTTGGATAATTTATGTTTTTGTTTTTTTAATGTTTAGGTTGATGAAATTTCCATAGATAATTGACGAACTTTCTAGGTTATTAATCTGTCTTTTTATAGGATGGTGTCCCTTTCGAATCAATCGAATCAATAACTACAGGAGTTGTACCATTTCTCAAAAAAATTACAATTTAAGGGCTGCACGATCATCGACATGCTTTACTCCATGATATTGTCATTGTTGTTGAAACTTCAAGTATGATTATTTTGACAACACTGAAGAAAACATGTTAGCGCCAACTTGAAGATTAAGAACTAGACTTACCAAGAATTAATGACCTAAACTTGTATAGCTTTTATAGCGGAAACTAGGAGTGATCGCCATAACTCTAGTGCTATTGTTTGTGTTAAGAGAAGAGCAAGACCAATATCACCTTTTGTACATTCATAGAAAATGATATTTTCCATTCCTTGTATATTCATGGAAGAATGATATTACACTTTTTTATATATTCATAGAAGATTGATCGTTAGTTTCATAAAAACAGCTTAATCATTTTATAGTAATGAATTGATAATGCATATTTTTTTATTCAAAGTTTTTCCGTAAATATTCTAAAATGAAATTATATATTCTAGTATGAATCTGTATTGTTAATTGGTTTTGTTAATATTCATATCAGAATTGTGTAATGATATTGCACATAAAAATGACGATTTTGATATTCTTATTTGAATCTGCACAATTTTTTTAAAATCTATATTTTTTAAAAGTCGAGATAAAATATTTATTTAAAAAGTTCAAAATTTAAAATCTTAGTTAAGTTAAAAACTGAAATAATTAATTATTTATTAAGAATCCCTAAAAATCCTCTATAAATCCTCTTTCCTTGTTTATCTCTTTCACTTTTACCATATTGTAACAACCGAAAAATTTCAACCAATTTAAATTTTTCAAAAACAACCTGATTCCATTAAAGTTATTACAAAAAGGTTTTCAATACAATTTATTTAAAGTATTCCCAGAATCACATCACGACAAAAACATGAGGAGCGGTATGATCAGACCTTCGCCTTGCCACGGTCTCCTGAAGAACCTGAAAAACATTAAACCACAACTGTAAGCCCGAAAGCTTAGTGAGATATCCCCAAAATACCAACCACATATACCATACACGCATAACATGCCATAACATATCCGACCATAGAACAACCATGCACTTCGGGTCTACTGTGTGACTGGTCCGCCGCACCAGCCAACAGTCCACCTGGTCCACCCTTCGAGTCTATCCATGTACATCAAGTCTGCAGTATGACTGGTCTGCCCACAACGGGCCTTCAGTCGGCCTGGTCCACTCTCTGAGCCTCGGCACGTCTGGTCCGCCCTCTCGGGGCCTATAGCGTATCCGGACCGCTCGCTGTGCCTTCGGAACAACCGGTCCGCCCTGGGTATCTTGGCCTACAGCACAAAGCAGGACCCGCCTCAACCCAACTCCAGTCCAAACAACCATGTTCACGTAAACATACAATCATATAACAATTCACAGTCAGCAAACCGATCAAACAAATCACATAGCATATCATCATCCTAACTAGGATACCGACCTAACCGGTCACTAGCATAGCATCACCCTACATAACAGGATACCGACCTCAACCAGGTCCCTAACGCATACCATCCTAACTACCAGGATGCAAACATATCAAATCAGTAACATAACAACAAATACCCGGATCTCAATCCGATCAAGGGCCCGCCTTGGTGCCTTAGACCCCGTTGATATAGTGAGGATAACTCACCTCGCAACTGCCAACTGAATAGATAAATCCGAGCTACTCTGACCACTGATAAGATCTCCACCACTTGCCAATCACCGAAACACTGAACTCAAAACAATAACCACTAATTACCAAAATGCCCCTGAAATCAACTGGTCAACCCTTGGTCAAAGTCAAAGTCAACCCCTGACTGACTCTACTCGCCGAGTCAACCCGATGACTCGCCGAGTCCCCATGCACAACACTTCCCCAATCCGCGACTCAAGTCGCCGAGTCACCCCAAGACTCGCCGAGTCTAACAACTCTGAGTCCTCTCACACTCGACTCACCGAGTCATCCCACGAATCACCGATTCTTGGCTCCACCAGAAAAGATTGGGACTCTTCGACAAGACTCGCCAAGTCCAAGAACAGACTCGTCGAGTCTAAGGCTATCCTTAACTTACTCGCCGAGTTGTTCTTCCAACTCGCCGAGTTCCAGGCCATCTTCATCCAACTCGCCGAGTTGTTCTTCCAACTCGTCGAGTTCCATCTTATCTTCAAACAACTCGCCGAGTCTACCCATGTGACTCGCCGGGTACCACCGGGTCTGAACCCATACCGAGGCTTTCCAAGCCATGCAGATGATCCAAACCATAGATCTACCCTTCCTAAGGCCATCCATCACGTAAAGTGGCAAACTTTACGTGAATCCAAGGAGATCTAGGCATTTCCACTCTAGGGTTTGGGTTTGGGACAAGATAGCTCCTTCAATCACTCATCAACAGGGACTTTTATGCATTGTAACCCTTCTCCATTCCAGATCTGAGGTAGCAACCTCAGATCTACCCTCTAAACTCCAATACACCAAAAAATATGATCTCTACCACCTCCAAAAATGATGAATCTAGATAATAGCAGCTCAAACAATGAAATAATACCTCAAAAGGAAGCTCCAAGAGAAGATTAATCTGGATCCTTGCAAAGCCCTTTGATCCAAGCCTCTTCTCCTTCAAGATCCTTGCAAAGCCCTTTGAAATAATAGACTCGCGTGTGAACTGACTCCTGTGGAATTCTCGTACTAGAAAGAGTGAATAAATTCTCCTATCTATTCCTATAATAGTTACTAGTGTCCCTGATCTATGAGTGATGAACGGAATTATGCTCTTGCTACCCTAGGCGACGTAATAGTTGAGAGCGAGAGAGAGAGAGAGAGAGAGAGAGAGAGAGAGACCTTTTATGTCCATATATGTATACGTGATACATAATTAATGTTTAAACGACCTCCGGACGGATATCTGATACCTACCAGACCACATCCAAACGACGAAAAGGAAATAGGGCGAACTAGCCTTGCTAAGTCCTTTAAACAATATTTTTATATCTATACAAGTACAGGCATGCATTTAACAACGTAAAAGCATTTAACGAAGTAGTAGCATTTAAAGACGTGGAAACATCTACCGAAGTAGAAGCATAACGAAGTAGAAGCGTTTAAGCATAGAAGAAAACCTTGACGAAAACTTCGGAGAACCTTTATAGTTAAGAAAATCATGACTTGATATCCCTTTGTAAAATAAGTTTGAAGACCTTTAAAAATCCTTGAAAATCTTTCATAAACAAGTTTTGAACGTAACTTTGATAAAACAATATAAGTAAAGAAAACCTTTGTTTCAATCACTGCTGTAACTGGTTTCGAAGTAAAACATATAGCGCAAGAGTCAATTTTAGAAAAGATTTAAACAAGTAAAGACGTTTTGGAAAACCATTTATAGTACCATACTTGGTAAAACAGCCGTCAGTGTAATAAATCCTTGTGCATGCGGGTTATCAATCACATATGATTGGTATGATAACTAGCATTTTGTAAAATGTATTCCCCCCATAAAAGCATGTAAAAACATTTAAAAGGTTAATTTAGGGGTATGAACTCACCTGTTGTAAGTGGATCGGGCGTAGGTGCCGGTTGGGTCCTCGGTGTCAAGTAAAGACTTGAACACGCTTAGTGAGATATTAACATATGATGACATATGTTTACATACAATTAGTAATTATAATACTAATTAAACACATATACGCATCTTAAAGTGCGGAAAACACTTTGGTTAAGTGCTAGGAGTCTCCCAGGTAACATCTAAGGGAGTGTATGGCCTAGATAGGGAGTTTACTCTTCAAGAGTAAACTCTTTATACGGCCCTAAGACCATATCCCCATGAGTTTACGGCCATAAACTCATGGTGGGGGTGTTCTAGGATGCTTTAAAGTCTTATCTCACTCGTAGAATTAGGCTATGTCCAAATATAAGGCATATGAATGGGTTTAAGGCAACAAATGGACCATTTAAGGAGTTCACGGACCTAAACAAGGAGTTTACAGCTGTAAACTCTCACTTGGTCATTTTCTTCATAGATCTAAGCCTTAAATGAGAGAATATAAAGTTCTAAGCATTATTCCAAGTCAAATGGGGGTGTTAGGGCATCATTTGGCCACCTTTTGGGAGTTTACGGCCCATAGGCCAATCCTAGGGGGGTTTACGGCCGTAAACTCCTATGTCTAATGATTCTTTGATGTTTAATGACTTTACTTCAATGGCGGTTGCTTCTAGACATTTTCCAAGGCCATAGGAGGTGTTTGAGGGCATTTCTAACACCTTAAAAGGTGTTCACGGCCCTTGAAGAGGGGTTTACGGTCCAAGAGTGTTCTTGGGCCGTAAACTCATGTTTACTCTCCAAAATGCAAGGTTTTAGTGTTCTAAGCTCGAAGGTGTAAGTCCACAAGTCATATCTAAGCCCTAGGGGTAGTTTAGAGGGGTTTTGGGGCTTAAAAACCCCACTTAAGGGTGTTCACGGTCCAAGAATGTTCTTGGGCCGTAAACACATGGATTTGCCCCTATTTGATATCTTAAACACGAATTTGTATGTTAACTAAGCTACACAACAAGTTAGGATAGATTTCTTACTAGTTTGGGGCTCGGAATGGGCGTTTTTGGCTCGAAAATAAGTTGTAGAGAGAGAGAGAGAGTGGAAAGTCTCAAATGGACTCCACTCACCCTTATATAGCAGTTTGAGTTGGGTCTCAGTGGAAATCTACCCAATACTAACATTAAACAGGGCTTTTGGTCGCACCCGATTAAATGGTCGTATTTTGACTTGGTTGAAACTAAAAATTTTCAAGGGAAATATTGTGGTGTTTCTAATTTATTTCAACCCTTACAAAGTAATTATAAAAGTCCCAAATTAATTAACCTCTTCCTAAAGGTTAACGGACAATTAGTAAAGCGAGGCTTATTAACGGATGGAGGGGTTAAAAATGACGTAATAAATTTCGGGTTGTCACATCATCCCCCCGTTAGAGGGAATTTCGTCCCGGAATTCAGGTTTAGGGAAGGAAGTGGCATAAATAACCAGGTAGGAGTATGAGGGCACTTCCTATTCGGTTGGTCCTCGCATTCCCAAGTGAACTCTGGCATTTGCTTGTCATTCTAACAAACCCCCACTTATAGGATGCGGAATCCGTCTCGTACAGTTAGCGATTCCTACAAGTTCGTCTACGAAGTTATGGTTCCTAATGGTTTCTATCAAGATGAGTGGGATACAAGAGTAACGTCGGGCAAACACTTATCAAGTCTAAGAAGTGGGTTGATTTGGGGTGAAACTTGTGAAATTTCCGAAAGTAGTAGTGGTCTGACAAGGGTTGGACCAATCTTTGTAAAGAATCTCGGATGGTCCTAAGCTCTCGGAAAAGTAGAGCTTTTAAGTACTTAATACATAGTGTACTTCTATGGCGTGATCATCACTGGCGTGATCGCTATTCCGAAGTTCCAAACATTCTCTCTCATACTGGAAGTGTAGTCCTTCATGTTGGTTCTTAGAAAGCACGGTGTTAGTCCCCAAAATTAAGGATCGAATTTAGTAATCAATGAAGTTAATTGCTATTAAATTTAGATTGAAAAGAAGAAGGAATTGAATCAAGCATGCACACATTTATATCGTATAAATGTCAGGTACACATTGGGAAAGCACACACATACGTCACAGATTTCTGGCCAAAAAGTACAGACTGACAAACCTCAGTTGCTATTTATAGTACTCCTCCTACCAGCACAAGAGTGTGCAGCCAAGCACATGTGTGCGGCCGCACACCCAGTGTGCGGCCGCACACACACATGTGTGGCAGCACACATTACATGACTATCAACAAAATACTGCAAAATGACATAATTAACTATACAAAATGATGCCTAGCTCAAACCACAAATTATGTTCTTTCAGTCTCCCCCTTGGTTTGAGACTAGCACAGTCTTGTCATCATTCCTTTGGCTCCTCAGTAGGCTTCTCAAACAGCCTCAGATCTGATCTCCCCATTGAATCCATCCACAACCTTCCATTTATGATTGTAGCAACCATTGCAGTGTATTCTTTAGCGGCAGCTTCCATTACTTCTTTTCTGCAGATTATCTGGTGACGAGCCAGAGTCCGTATGTCCCTTTCTCGAAAACAAAGAAGATCTTTTGCATTGATCAGCCTCAAAACACGTTCTTGATCCTTGAATTTGATGGCAACAGTTGCAGTTTCATCATCGTATGCCCAAAATTCCATATTGTCAAGATATCCCTCCTGGAAATGCTGAGGGATTGGAATTTCTTTTTGCTTCTTTGTAGCAGGCCATAACATAATCTTCATAGGTTCGCCTGTTTCTGGGTCGATAACATCCTTATCCTTTCGATAAATGGCTTTGGCAGTCTTCATGCTGGGAAAATTTTCTTTGACCTGCCTATCAAGGAACCTCTTAAAGTTTGATGCACTTGGATCTTGCGAGGGATTGTGAAAGGGAACTCTAGATAATTCTGCTAGATCAGTCTTAGCCCACATACGGATACCAGATCTGTCACCATACTTATCGCCAAACTTTCTCTTTTTCAAATCTATTACAGTCAGAGCAGCTTCTTTTGCTTTGCGATTTTCATTTGTATTTTTCATGAACAGAAGTCCCTTGCATTGGTTTGCAGTCACAACTCTTTTGCCCTGTTTAATTGTGATTCTAGCTCTGCTTCCTTCTGGTTCTTTTTCAAATCTATCTACAATGGTAGTTGTTCTTGGAGCAGGTGGGTCAACAAGAAGATCATCAGTTGCATGAGGTGATTGAGCTGAAGGAGGATCATCTACTCCATGAGGTTGTTGGAAGAGGGCTTTAACTTTTTCACCAAACGCATCATACAATACGTTCTTGAGGTTAAGATAACTGGCTAGAACGGATCCAAGACTTGTTTGTAAATCTTTGATTTGTTTGGTCTTTTCTTCATCCATTTCCCTGAGCTCAAAGACATATGCAGAAAGTTGATCCATCTGAATTGATTTTTCAATGAGTTGTTGTCGAAGAACTCCAACTTCCTCTCGAAGATCAGATGAAGAGAATTTGTCATCATCTGTCCGACCCTCGTTAAATGATATTCCTTTCCCGTGTGAAGAGGTTGGACTTGATTGAGCCAAATGTCTTACTAGTCTGATAGAAGCTTCATCGAGAGAAGGTCGAGTTGGAGAATATTCTGGAACATAAGAGGATCCACCAGTCTCGAACATTGTGCTTGGAGCTTCAATAGACTGCTTTGGAGGAGAGTGAGCAAAGGTTGCAGTGATTGTTGATGTGACTTGAGGAGCACTTTTTACAGCGGGAATCTACAGACTTTCAAAAGATTGGCTTGTTCTTAAGGAAGTCTAAGAAATTTGAGGTTCAGAAAAGTCGGAAATGATTGGATCTGATGTTGAGACAAGTGACACAGAGGGAGGAATCTCTGAAGTCACATCCCCTTGGCTTGTTATGACCTCCAAAGGCTTTGAGGCGGAGAGTAGAATTTTGAGAGAATCTTCTTCAGCTCTAGTCTTGGTTGCTAGAGAAACAACTTCATTGACTTTATTTGCACGGCTGCTGGAGATACCGAGAAAAGGATCAAAGTCTTCATCATTGAGATCAAACTCTATGTTAGTTGGAACGTCATCGTTGATTCCAGTGAAGTCAAATTCATTCAAAAACTGTACGCCATCATAAATATCATCATCATCATCACCTCGAGAAGACCTTGAATCATTTGTTTTCTGATAATCATGTTCATCAGCTACACATGCTCTGGGAGAATGATGAATCTCCTCCACTTCAGGCTCGGAGGGAGAGTGATGGATATCTTCATTTTCCACTGGCATTGATTGTTCTTCCGATTCGTCTCCATCATCTTCTTTAAAGATTCCAAATTTTATCAATGGGAATTTTCCTTCAAAAACAAATTTCCCACCTCTCTTCTGTTTCATTAGCCCAAAAGCACTTAGACCAATGGATTTAAAATCTAAAACATCATTTCCTCTCTGCAGCTCGGCGTGATTCAAGTTGAGGATGATTTGCAGAAATCTTGGATACATCCATAATTTATCTCTTTTGTTCCCTTCAAGATTTAGAATCATTTCATTCAGAATGAATTTTGAGAAGTTAAACTCAAAACCTACAGCCAATGCTGCAATGGCACCAGTGTTCGCAAGAGAAATCTCATTACCTCCAGATCTCCTGCTGGAAATACAGCTCACGAACACATGAGCCAAATACTTCCAACACGGAGGAAGCAACTTTTTGATTGTAGGGGGAAATGTTCCCTCATAACCCATATGCTCCAAATCATCCTGAGTCTGATGAATATCGATTTCCATGGTATACTCAGGTTTGTCTGATATTTGAAGGGATTCTCTTATGATGCTCTCCGTTACTTGAATTTTCTTTTCTTCAATTGTTGCTTCAACAAATTTGTCACCCTGACCATTTTTCTTTACGACAGCATTTCTCCAAAATTCTTTGATCAAACTCTGGTAGATAGCAGGACTTGTTGTTAAGGCATGAACTAAACATGATTTCATCAATCCATCCACAATGAATTTCATGTCTTTGTGGGCTGCAGGAGGGTCTTCAAGAAAAATTGCAGAATTGTGAGCTTTAGCAAATTCCTGGTCTCCCATTTTAATCTGACAGTAAACACATGAAAAAAAGAAAAAAAAAATTAGGGCAACAAGAAAATGTTCAGCTGCACATTCATAAAAACATGTAACCGCACACTGTCAGCCGCACACGCTTGTGTGGCAGCACACAGTCAGCCGCACACGCTTGTGTGGCAGCACACGATCAGCCACACACTCATGTGTGGGGCCGCACACGGTCATCCGCACACGCATGTGTGCGGCCGCATAAGCATCCCCTTTTAAAATGAAACAGCAAACAATAGAAAATTTTTGAAAAATTCAGCCGCATTCATAATAATTACCGAGTACGATCTTGTTTTTACTGAAATTTGAAGAAAATTTGAGAGAGAAAATATGTGTGTGCGGTTGAGGCAATGGTGAAAAAGCCTCACCGCACACACGCTATATATATTCACAGAATTTACACATTCTCCCCCTTGTCTTTTAATCATTTATTCCAAAACCCCTTTTTGCACACAATTTTCTTAAAAGGAATTGTTTTGAGGATTAATATTATTAATTTCAAAATTTTAATAATAATAAAATAAAATTTTAATAAAACTAAAGATAAAATTGAAAATAAAATAAAATAAAATTTTAAAAAAATTTATTAATCGACAAGAATCAATTTAAACCTTTATAAATTCCTTTAATCTGTTGAGGATTAGGGATCAAAGTTTTTAGACGACCGTTATCTGCTTGTCGGTACCTTTCGTATTCACATCTTTGTCTGGTCGATTGTCGGTATTGTTGTCCACTTAAGCACGAAAAATTGTGACAAAAATAGGACATACTATAAGTGACAAGACAATGTGAACCTAAATCCCTAGATATTATATCTGATCCTAAGTTTCTAGATACTATATCTTAAGGACCATTTAGCTGACGACGACCAGGGATATTGTTGTCCACCTAAATTAAGCAGCGAGATCTATAGACAATCTGTATATGTTCAATTTTAAGTGTACTAGAACGTGTTTCCCGCTTCCTGATATGCCCCAGCCATCAAGAACTCCCAGAGTACTCCTTACACCGGGTTAGCAGACAACCATTCAGAGAGAGAAGAGATACATAATTCTTCAGAGGGGTTGAGAATAAGAAGGTTGCATATGCTGTGTACCAGGTCGGATTAGAAGTCGCACAAAGGAGACAACATATGGCTAACAGATAAGAAGTTTTTCACACATTTCACACATTTATATATATATATATCTAGCTTGTAGAGAAATAGACTTGCATATGTTGTGTACTAGGTCGGATTAGAGATCGCGCAAAGGAGACAACATATGACTAACAGAGGGAAAGAAAGAAAATGATATTCTACAGACCTAATTTATCGGAATTTACCAGTCGCCCCATCCAACCGGAATTAAGGACAGAATCCGCACATCGAGGAAAAGTTAAACCACAGTTCCAAGTACAGGTTCAATTAATGTGACAAGTAGATTCCCATATATATCTCCCTGCTCAACCTATCCGAGCGTCGTATTGTCAGACTGAATGGATCTAACTAGGTCAAGATTTGTCAAGACATTTGATTTCCTAAGTTCAATTCTGCCTAGTTATGTCCATTTAGAATCTTTCGTGCCTACCGACACACCGAACCAGAGCTTAGACCCTTCAACTTTGGGTACGTTACACAGACTCAGGTTGCCTGTTATCACATGATCATATCACTTCCCAAACCATACCCCTTAAATACATTCTATAACCAGCATAATTTTTTTTTATTTTTCTTATTTTCTAATGTTTTTGGTTTTTTGTATTTTTAATGTTTTTGGATTTTCTTTTTTAATGTTTTTGGATTTTCTAATTTTTTATGTTTTTGGTTTTTCTATTTTTAATGTTTTTGGATTTTCTCTTTTTTTTTTTTAATGTTTTTGGATTTTCTCCCCCTAAATTTGTGCATAAAAGAAATTAAATGCACAAATTTATTTAAAAAAAAAATAATCCTCAAAACGAATCATTTTTAGAAAATTAACCAGCACATCGAATTGAGCTTTGTTAAAAGGCTTGGTGAACAGATCTGCTACATTATTATCAGAGCGGACCTGTTCTAGCCGAATAAGCAAACATTCATAACATTCTCGAATAAAATGAATTTTAATGTCGATGTGCTTGGTTTTTGAGTGCAAGACCGGGTTTTTGGCAATTTGAATCGCAGCCTCATTGTCACAAAAAATAGGAGTTTCTTGAAAATTTAAACCGTAGTCCAACAATTGATGTTGGATCCAGATGACTTGAGAACAACAAGCAGATGCAACAACATATTCTGCTTCTGCTGTTGAGGTTTAGACTGTGTGCTGTTTCTTGCACTGCCATGACACCAATCTATCTCCCAGAAATTGGCATCCTCCTGAAGTCGATTTTCTATCAAGCTCGCACCCGCCATAATTGCTGTCTGCAAAAGCATAGAGATCAAATTCGGGATTTTTCGGATACCAAAGACCCAGTTTTGGGCACCCTTTGAGATACCAAAAAATCCTTTTAACAGCAATTAAATGAGAGAGTTTAGGATTGGCCTGGTAGCGAGCAGATTGACAGACCGCAAACATGACGTCTGGGAGACTAGCAGTAAGATACATGAGTGATCCGATCATTGATCGATAATGAGTTTGATCAACAGATTCACCCTCAAGATCAGGAGTCAGAAGAGGCCGTTTCGCCATGGGCGTAAGAGCAGGTTTTGCGTCTTGAAACCCGAACTTCTCCAGTACATCTGCCACATATTTTGCCTGATGAATAAGGATTCCGGTTGAAGATTGTTGGACCTGAAACCCCAAAAACGTGGTCATTTCCCCAAGAGAACTCATCTCAAAACGCTTCTTCATCACCGCTTCAAACTCCTTTCAACCGCACACACCTTAACCGCACACTTTGAAAGTCAGTAGCAAACCTTCAACAGTTGGCAGTAATCCTTCAACAGTTGGCAGCAAACCTTCAATAGTTGGCAGCAAACCTTCAACAAAAAAAAACAACTTCAATTGATACCAAATTGGTTCTGATACCAATTGTTAGTCCCCAAAATTAAGGATCCAATTTAGTAATCAATGAAGTTAATTGCTATTAAATTTAGATTGAGAAGAAGAAGGAATTGAATCAAGCATGCACACATAAATATCATATAAATGTCAGGTACACATTGGGAAAGCACACACATACGTCACAGATTTCTGGCCAAAAAGTACAGACTGACACACCTCATTTGCTATTTATAGTACTCCTCCTACCAGCCCAAGAGTGTGCAGCCAAGCACATGTGTGCGGCCGCACACCCAGTGTGCGGCCGCACACACACATGTGTGGTAGCACACATTACATGACTATCAACAAAATACTGCAAAATGACATAATTAACTATACAAAATGATGCCTAGCTCAAACCACAAATTATGTTCTTTCACACGGGTTGTCCTTGGATTGGTGGTTCCGTCAATTGGCTTTCAGAGGTTTTCTAGATCATCAGATGGATTACATGTCTATGGTATCTGTTTGCTGTAGGGTGGCTATCTCAATCTTGTGCAAAATGAACCTGCACTTCTGATTCTTGAGACGTTTCTAACGGAACTCTCAGGATTGATGAGATAGGGTTTTACCAGACGATTGTTTTGATGAAGTTTTGAGACTTCTCATCATCGTCTAGTTGGCGCTTTCATGATATGATTTCTAACAGGAAAGAATCCTGCGTTTACTTGCCTTGTTGTTTCATGAACAGCAAGCTCTGCTCAAGGCTAACTCAATCCTTAGAGATTTTTTGAAGTTTTGGACTATCTCGGGAGGTGGTTCTACTATTTCTGTATGAGATAGTATTCTTGGAACACCTAGTAGTCTAATGAATCTCTAAGACATGCCTCATTTTCTGAGGTGTCAGTTTATTCCAGTTCCAAAGCGCGTTTTCTTGTATAACCCATCGACTAACACCTAGACTGGTGTTAAGTCTATAATCTCTTCGGGACTTGGGTTACGAGGCTTAACGCAACTTACCTTTGGACATGATTCAAGAGTTCTTGGCTGCGGAGGTTATCCTGTGGTTCTTGGCATTCTAGTATCCACTTCGAAGAATACAGCCTATCATCTTCAGGGCGAGGGTGACTCCTTTCACGTGAGGAGGCGGAGTGTCCTAGGCACTATTCGTCGGTAATAGGGTGGATGAAGCGCCTGAGTAGTGCGAGCTTCTTTTTCAACTACTCTTCCAAAGGTTCTGAGTTTTCTCGATCTAGGTCAAATTTAGAGAGTATAGTGTTCCGTCACTCGGAATTTCTAATTTCCTCATTCACTCTTCTCAGCATTTTGCTCATCGGAGCCTTCAAGTTTCTGGGATATTTGCTGAGATTCTTAATTCGTGGGATTAAGCGTGAATAGATGGTCATAGTCAATGTACTTGACTCTCACGACTCATACTTCTTTACCAACTGAGGGTGTTGGCTACTGTATTGGTTTAATCGGGATGACAACAAATTTCGAATTTGTGGTCATTTTAGTAGCTCAATCCGCAGTGGTCCTCTTGACTCTAGTTCCTATTCTCTGGGATAGGATGAAGGGTTTACTATGAGGTTTGTGGTAGAGCTCATACTTGGCTTAATCACTAATACTTGGTGTATGCAAGCCGTATATAATTGAGGTCGACAGGATGTTCAGTTGTGCGACTCCACCCCAGACCCACAACCCAACGAGGAACAGGGAGTAGGGAGGAAGAACACATCTTAAATCTTTTTGATCTCAATTATATACCACTCTTATGCATGTACTCAGTTATGGTAGTCAGTCCCATGAGTTCTATCATCATGATTCACAAACCTGATTGTGAGGTGCAAAACGTCTTTCTGAGGATCTACGGAGTAGGTTTCGGGTGGTTATTGCCTTCTGGAATACCTGCAGTGTCTTTTGCTTCGGTTTCTATCTGTCTATGAAGGGGTTGGTTAATAGTGCGCGGTACCCCTCTCCTGGGTACTTCGGAAGGTTTGAAATAAGAGTGACGACTGGCGGATCGTATTAGTCTTTATTATTTTTATTTTGTTTAGGTTCAGAAGAACCTTTATTTGCCGAAATGGCTATGGTAAAAGTTCTTTTTACACAGCACTAGGGAGTTACATACGGTTGCACTAAGTCGTACCATGATTGATAGAGGCGTCGAAGTTGGCATACATCGACATGACATAGAATGAGGGTCAATAGGGTCATGTGCTGAACGGGCACACAAGTTGTAGGCGTCTCGGGTTTCGTCCAGTGTATCACTGTCGCGGATACTTGGACGAATAGGGTTGACGCGGAACTGTAGAGGGTCCTGAGTGTTTCTGAATAGGGTACATTTCATGAATGGATTCTCACGAGGCCTTTCTATAATTGCCTAACATATACTGGTCATGTATAATTAAGGTGGGGAGGACTGTTGACTGAGCGACTCCGCCTTAAATCCACAACCAAATGAGGAACAGGAAATGAGGCGGCATTCACTCAGTCTAGGTCTATCCATCTCAATTATACATGGCTGTAACGTATATATCTAGCCATTATAGTTTTACCTGATGAAATTTTAAATTTTATAACCGTGGTGCGACTTTCGCCTTAACGGGAAGTATTTACATTTAGAATTAGCCTTTTAATGTTTTCGGTTAGTTAACTAGGATCGAGAGACGTACCAAAAATCTACCGGGTTCCTTGACGCTTCTTCTTAGGCATTAGAGTTAGACTCCTCCTGTGCCCTTGTCATTTCTTTCAGTTGGGAAATCTCGCTTTAGGTGCCCAATCTTGCCACATAGATGGCATACTGGATTGGTCGTTGCATTGGAGGTTGAGGTAATAAACTCAACCGGAGTTCTGCAGACACGAGCGGTATGCCCCTTCATGTTGCACCTAGCACAAAAGAGTTCTCGACAGATACCATGATGATGGTAGCTACACTTGCTGCAGGGGGGGAAGGTTTCCTAAGGATGGTCTTCTTGAAGTCGGGAAGGAAGGGCTGGTAGGGGTATTGACTGTCTCAGCTCGTTGCCCTTTGGAAGGTCCTTGAGCCGAGGTACTTCCCTCCTCGTTCTTGAACTTTCTCTTCAGTGGATTTGGTTGAGGTTCTTGGGTGGCTGGGTACACAGAAGTTGGTTGCTGCTGTCCATTACTTGGATTGGGAATCCCGATAAGGCTCTTGCTGTCATTGACGTTGTTAGCATTCAGATGAGCCATTACAGCTGCTACGGCTGCCGAGATTGCAGATTGGAACGTAGCTTCATCGAATAGGAGAGTAGGTTTCTTGCCAGTGGATTGGTTACGCTTCTTTAGAGGCATGGTTTTCCTTTATACTGGGAAAGGTTCACTCTCCGGCTTGGAAAGATCTGAGAATAGTTCGGAACGAAGACCACGGGAAGAAAGGCTCATGAAGACTTATGGCTAAACACCCTCAATAGAGGTGTGGGGATCCGCTCTAATCGTATTACTTGCAACAGGAAAAGGCGATTTACCTAACACATAGCGTGAGTAGTGTAATCACCAACTCACTAAATTGTATTATTTTATGGGTGTATTAGCGTGATGAACACGAGGAAAAGACACTTTTTGGGTTCCATGTACTGGCTCCCTCTGTCTACCTCGTATCTTTGATTGGGACCAGCATTGGTTTCCTTCGGGTAGTTACCTAGGGTTCTCTTCTCCTATAGACATATTGAATTTCTATTCCGTCTTACTTCCGATTCTGAATCTGGGTGTCATCACTTCATGATGGATGACAGGAAAAATCGGAAGTCTTAGGCAAATTTCCCACTATGTCCCTAAAAAGGTATAGGCACTTGGTGATTTCAATAGTCTAGACCTAGTTCATTTATTTCCGAACTGGAAATCTTCTCAATGAACCTCTTCTGGGTCTGAATCAACTCTTTTATTGAATACTGAAGTGGATATGGTTTTCTACAGGGTTCGTGCGAGAATGGAAATGTCTAAAGAATCCTAAGAGATTATTAACATTTCACTGGGTGATCCATATCGACTCCTGCTACGATTACATAGGGTACACAAATCATATATAGATTAGATCCGATAGGCCTTCGAATATGTGATACTACTCTATATCCACATCCCAACGAGGAAAAGGAAGTAGAGCGAAACCACACATTCTTCGTCTATGGGATCCTTATTATATATAACCTTGGGTGTATACCCTCTGTAATCGTAGGTATATCAATAAGGATCTTTTTAGTTCTTCACACAAGGTTATCTATGGATCCTAAAATACCCCTATGGTAGTTTAAATTTCTTGTTTGATTCTTATCTTCTGAATATGATTTCGGTATTAATGCGAGTCTTTTAGTATTCCAAAATACTCCCATAGTATTTTAAACTTTATGTTTGGCTCTGGCATTCTGGGTTGGTAAGTTTCAGACCTGTTGCAACACCACTATCACTCCCACGAACACGTTCATCGCATCTCTAATAAATGTAGTTGATCAGGTTACATTTATTCCAGCTTACGATTACATAACTGCCCAGGTTTGACGGTAATGCTCAACATCCGAAGACTTTTATTGTTGTTCTTCTTGTGATACTTGTGTTCGAGTGTTTAGATTCTGGATGTTCTTATACTTTGGTAAAATATGGTTATATTTTAAAGTATAATTCTTGGTCAGAGTGTTTTATCCCTATGTATTTATAGGCTGTATATATTTTATGAATTGATATACTTAGCTCACCATAAACAATGCTCTGATACCAATCTGTCACACCCCAAAACCGGAACGGCGGAAACGTTCTGGGGTGGATGACGTCATGTCAAGTATCACAACATATGCAGTATAGTAATCAAAGTATAACAACCATTACATTAATAGTAATAGTTTTACATATTTTACATTGCATAGAAACATCAAAGTAATACATAAACTAATATAGATGCAGCTTGGTTCTAGGCTGGCTTCACAAAAGCTCCCGGGATGTACCTGTCTATTGCTGACTTCAGAATACAAGTTATTTTGAAAGCCAGTATCAGCATCTTTACAAATGCTGGAGAGTTCATAAGTATTTAGTGTCATTTGTGTAAGTAAACCTTTTACTCAAAATATCTTTATAAAAGTAGTAGTTTAGAATCTACGGTGTATTAGTGTTCTTTCCAGAAAATCCTATATTTTCTATTAAAAAGCAATCCTCTACCAAGACTCGACAGTGTTATGTTTTAAAGAGAGATTTTCCCTAAAATACTATCATTACCAAAATACGGTATTTGACGTTAAAGAAAGTAGGAGGATATCAATAGTAAAAACATTAGGGAAAATAACATAGGCCCCAACAGTAAATACTGCTGACTAAGGCAAAAGAAATCAAAGACTCCAGGAGAGTATCAAATGAATGATACGCCTGGCTTAGTCTAACATAAGGAAACACAAACCCCAGATGGTATCAGATGTACGATACGTCTAGCAAGGTCTAAAACAAAGGAGCACAGACCCCAGACAGTATCAAATGAAAGATACAACTAGCAAGGTCTAAACAGTGAAACACAGACCCTAGACAGTATCAAATGAAAGATACAGCTAGCCAGGTCTAAAACAAAGAGTAATCCTAAGAGTGTTGATTCAGAAATACAATGTAAATTCTCGTTACCTTAAGGCCATGAATTATAAGGTAAACATGGAGATACTGATAACCATACTGATTGACACTAGAGTACTTGACGCCCTGCAAGCGTCAGAATAAATGTGACATTTGTCACCCCTGGCTTGGTAGGCCGTGGACTGTAGCTAGCAGGCAGGGTGCGGGAGTGTCAGTCCCATATAGATCTATACACACAATGCCCGCTCTCCCTACAGGAGACTCTGGTTACCAACTCGACAACGGGGAGATCCGTGTCTTGAGGATGCACCTTGGATTCTGAATTCTATTAGTGGTGCTGGAGAAATGATATAGACTCGCGTGTGAACTGACTCCTGTGGAATTCTCGTACTAGAAAGAGTGAATAAAATCTCCTATCTGTTCCTATAATAGTTATTAGTGTCCCTGATCTATGAGTGATGAACGGAAGTATGCCCTTGCTACCCAAGGCGACGTAATGGTCGAGAGCGAGAGAGAGAGAGACCTCTTAGGTCCATATATGTATACATGATATATAATTAATGTTTAAACGACCTTCGGACGGATATCCGATACACACCAGACCACATCCAAACGAGGAAAAGAAAATAGGGCGAACTAGCGTTCCTAAGTCCTTTCAACATTATTTATATAGCTATAGAAGTACATGCATGCATTTAACGACGTAAAAGCATTTAACGAAGTAGTAGCATTTAAAGACGTGGAAACATCTAACGAAGTAAAAGCATAATGAAGTAGAAGCGTTTAAACATAGAAGAAAACCTTGACGAAAACTTTGGAGAACCTTTATATTTAAGAAAATCATGACTTGATATCCCTTTGTAAAATAAGTTTGAAGACCTTTAGAAATCCTTGAAAATCTTTCATAAAAACATATTGAACATAACTTTGATAAAACAATGTAAGTAAAGAAAACCTTTGTTTCAATCACTGCTGTAATTGGTTTCGAAGGAAAACATACAGCGCGAGAGTCAAGTTGAGAAAAGATTTAAACAAGTAAAGACATTTTGGAAAACCATTTATAGTACCATACTTGGTAAAACAGCCGTTAGTGTAATAAATCCTTGTGCATGCGGGTTATCAATCACATATGATTGGTATGATAACTAGAATGTTTTAACCTGAATTCCCCCCCCCCCTTATAAAAGCATTTAAACACATTTAAAAGGTTAATTCAGGGGTATGAACTCACCTGTTGTAAATGGATCGGGCGGAGGTGCCGGTTGGGTTCTCGGTGTCAAGTAAAGACTTGAACACGCTTAGTGACCTATTAAAATATGATGACATATGTTTACATACAATTAGTAATTATAATACTAATTAAACATGTATACGCATCCTAAAGTTTGGAAAACACTTTGGTTAAGTGCTAGGAGTACCCCGGGTAACATCTAAGGTAGTGTATGGCCTAGATAGGGAATTTACTCTTCAAGACTAAACTCTTTATAGAGTTTACGGCCCTAATACCATATCCCCATGAGTTTACGGCTGTAAACTCATGGTGGGGGTGTTCTAGGATGCTTTAAAGTCTTATCTCACTCGTAGAATTAGGCTAGGTCCAAATATAAGGCATATGAATGGGTTTAAGGCAACAAATGAACCATTTAAGGAGTTCACGGCCCTAAACAAGGAGTTTATGGCCGTAAACTCTCACTTGGTCATTATCTTCATAGATCTAAGCCTTAAATGATAGAATATAAAGTTCTAAGCATTATTCCAAGTCAAATGGGGGTGTTTGGGCATCATTTGGCCACCTTTTGGGAGTTTACGGCCCATGGACCAATCCTAGGGGGGTTTACGGCCGTAAACTCCTATGTCCAATGATTCTTTGATGTTTAATGCCTTTACTTCAATGGCGGTTGCTTCTAGACATTTTCCAACGCCATAGGAGGTGTTTGAGGGCATTTCTAACACCTTAAAAGGTGTTCACGGCCCTTGAAGAGGGGTTTACGGTCCAGCAGTGTTCTTGGGCCGTAAACTCATGTTTACTCTCCAAAATTCAAGGTTTTAGTGTTCTAAGCTCGAAGGTGTAAGCCCATAAGTCATATCTAAGCCCTAGGGGTAGTTTAGAGGGGTTTTGGGGCTTAAAAACCCCACTTAAGGGTGTTCACGGTCCAAGAATGTTCTTGGGCTGTAAACACATGGATTTGCCCCTATTTGATGTCTTAAACACGAATTTGTATGTTAACTAAGCTACACAACAAGTTAGGATAGATTTCTTACTAGTTCGGGGCTCGGAATAGGCGTTTTTGGCTCGAAAATAAGTTGTAGAGAGAGAGAGTGGAAAGTCTCAAATGGACTCCACTCACCCTTATATAGGGGTTTGAGTTGGGGCTCAGTGGAAATCTACCCAATACTGACGTTAAACGGGGCTTTTGGTCGCACCCGATTAAATGGTCGTATTTTGACTTGGTTGAAACTAAAAATTTTCAAGGGAAATATTGTGTTGTTTCTAATTTATTTCGACCGTTACAAAGTCATTATAAAAGTCCCAAATTAATTAACCTCTTCCAAGAGGTTAACGGACAATTAATAAAGCGAGGCTTATTAACGGAAGGAGGGGTTAAAAATGACTGAATAAATTTCGGGTTGTCACAAAAATTAAAATACTTTTTCTGATAAATAATCTAAATGAAAATTGTAGTACTCATGGTTATTAACTCGTGCATATAATCAACACCTTAGTATGAGGAAGTTATGGTTTTCGAACTTTCAGTGCGGAACAGTACAATAGTGTTTGACACATAAACAAAAGATAAACTCAGTTGATTGTTAACCAAAACAATATAAATGAGAATTAAAGTAATCTTAAATTCTAATCTGTCGATATAAATCACATCGAGAACAAAGTTTGTATGAAGGAGTTATGAATTTTGGAATGTATTTTTCAATGTAATCTTCGTAGACTGATAAATTTAATATACGATGAGAATTAGTCGACGAAGTCTAAATGAAAGTTGTAGTACTCGGAAATACCTACGCGTGGATATATAGAATGTCAAAACCTATCACACATTCCTCAATCAATATCGGAAATGCAGACCGGTGACGGTACATAGATTTCCCAAATCAAAGAGCGCTAATCATAACTACCTATTTAAATGAAAATCTACATGTCTTCAAGCTGATTATCATTCCTTTATCCTGATCTCTGCTCCATCCTAGGAACACATGCGATTTTTGAAAACATCAACTTGAAATTGTTGAGTCCACATGTTTTCACAGTTTTATTTGCTTGTAGTAAGAATCCTTTTTCTTTTAGAAAAACCTTTCTTAATGTATTTTAATAACCATAGCTTACTATCTTTGTAGGATATCTAATGATCCTATCTTATTTTCTCTTAAGATGTTTTATAAATCCAAATTTACTATCTTTGTAGGATATTTAACTAATCCTAATGTATTTTATATAACATTCTAAGGTGTACCTAATAGCAGTCATATCTCTAAGTTGGTTATAATGTATTACCATAAGCCCCCATAAACGATGATGTTTTACTAGTGATTTTATTAAAAATAAATATAGTTTGCAGTCCCATATGGCTTAAAATGAAATATAAAATTAATAACGGGTATTTTATGTTCAATACACATTCTTTTGGTTATGAAAGTAATTTGCAGGGTTAAAGACACGTGGGTTGGGAGCTTGGGTCGGATTCTATTCGGGTTAGGCTTGTATCTATTTTCTAAAGTATAAAGAAAGAGAGAGAGAGTGTAGAATGGAGTCATTCAGTCGTTTTCTCAGATCAAAAGATTAGGGTTTTCTCTCATAGTGTTCTTAATCTTTTCTCTTGATGTCATCTGTTTAGTTTAGGGTTTGTATACATCATCTATTTACATAACTCGTTGTTGTTATGTTCTATTAAAGATTAGGTTGAGTGAATAATACTGAGGGTAGATTAGGAACTTTGTAGTAAGTTTTGATTTGTAAGTATCTTGAAAACCATATGTTTCTTAATCTTCAAATGGTATAAGAAATGATGATGTTGGGAAAGTTTGTTTTGTGTATTTTCAACATGGTATTAGAGCTGTAGGCTCTTGTTATGGATCCTGAGGTTTCGTTGGCCATTTGACGTTGATTCCATAACGATCGGTTGAAAGGTACTTCTCATTTGTTTTTGTTTAATCTTTGAAGTTGTTTCATAGTTTTTTTCAACCGTGAAAAATTAGGGTTTCTGTTCTTTAGGGTTACCGCTTTAATTTCCCTAGAGTGAAGTATTATTTTGTTAAGATCTTGGTACTGCGAGGTTCTTGGTTTTGCTTTTGCAGATCTTTGTGACTATTCAATGTCTGTGGTGCTTTGTAAACATTACTTGGTTGATCATCTGAAGATCATGTTGATTAATCCCTATAATCTAAAAATAACTCTCTTGAGGTCGGATTTCATCATCGATAAACTCTTGTAAAGAACGGATTCAGGGTGTCAATTCTTGAACATCTCTACTTATTGCACTGCGAGGGTCTCTGGTTACTTTCTTTCTTTTTTAACTATAGATTTACGAGATCCTTGTGTCTTGTGCACACCAGTTATTGTTTGTTCATATCCTTTTTTTGTGTACACTGTGTTGATTGTCTTGGGCCCTAGCATACTGTGGTGACCATCTGGAATTTAAGTCAACACAATTGTCTGTTTTCTATCTTGTTGTTTTTTCTTGTTATATCTGTTTCAACATGACTAGAGAAACACCTGAAAGGAGTGATACTCCTAAAGATGGTCATAACGATTAAACTTACTAGAAATGAAAACTATCGTTTGTGGCATAGTGCTATGTGTAGAGGTCTTAAGGCTAGGAATAAATTAGGTTTTGTGGATGGTACTCTTACTCTTGAGAAAACTGAATCATCTAAAGCTTCTAAGTGGGAGCGTGTTAATGTTGTTGTTTGCAATTAGATTTTAGGTTCAATTTCTGAAACTATGTTTGCTACTCATGTATATTCTGATAAAGCTCGAGATATTTGGGATGAGTTGTTTGAAACATATAAAAAGGCTGATGGATTTGTAATCTTTAATATTCATCAACAAATTAATACTTCAAAACAAAATGGTTCTTCTCTTTCTGATTATTACAACAAGCTTGATTCCTTGTGGAAAGAGTTTGATGGTTTAACAAGTTTAACTGAATGTGTTTGTGAGGCTGCTACTAAGCTTAACGATCATTCTAAGTTAATGAAGCTAATGCAGTTTCTAAGTGGTATTGATGACGTTTATAATAACTTCAAGAGTCATATTCTTTTGATGGAATTCTTGCCAAATGTTAAAACTACCGTTTCTATTCTTTCTAGAGAAGAGTCCCTTCAAAAAAATGGCTCTCTAAGTTCCACTACCTCCTCAAAACCACAAGTTTCTGTATTTAATAGTAAAGTAAATGATTTTAAAAGGGGACAAGGTCAAAATAGATCCAGAAATCAGGGGTTACAATGCAAACACTGTAATCTTAAAGGTCATACAATAGAAAGGTTTTATAAATTGATTGGATATCTAAAGGATTTTAAACCTAGGAATGAAATTAATAATAAAATTAAGTTGTTTTTTGTGAATTTTTCTTTTGTTGGATCTAACTGCAGTGCCATAGCTTCTTCTGAGTTTGTTCTTGGTAGTGATGCTCACTATCTCACTAGTGAACAATACTCCAATGTTTTTCGTCTCATTAATGAGAGTTCTACTGGTGATAATGTATCTGCTACTGCAAATATGGCAGGTACATCTATTTGTGAGTGTTGTAATTCTTTTGTTAGCCCTAGTAATTCTCAAAGCTGGATTGTTGACTCAGGGGCTAATAAACATATGATAGCTTCTGAGTTACAACTTAGAGATGCAGTAGATGTGTCTAGACTGAACCTTCTTGTAAAACATCTGAATGGTTCTTCGGCTCCTATTAACAAAATAGGAAATCTTCAGTTGTCTTCACATCTCATCTTATTTGAAGTGTTTGTTGTTCCAGACTTCAATATTAACCTTTTATCTGTACATAAACTGTGTAAAGATAGTAGTTGTGAAGTTGTTTTTTCTGAACATAATTGCAAAATTCAAGATTCACTATCAAAGGAGATGGTGGAGAATGGTAAAGAATATGGTGGATTTATTATTTTGACTATGCTCCCTCCGGTATTCCAACTAATATAACTAATTCTAGATGTTGTGTCTCTAAACTAACTTGGCATAGTAGACTTGGTCATCCAGCTGACCAAGCTTTAAGTTATTTAAAAGAAAAATTAAAACTTGGAAATGAGTCCCTTCCTCCTTGTTATGTCTGTCATAAAGCAAAACAGACAAGAGAATCCTTTTCACATAGTCATCATAATTCAACTAAACTAAGTGAATTGCTTCACCTAGTGTCACAACCCCAAACCAGAACGGTGGAAACATTCGGGGGTGGATGACATCATATGTAGTATCACAGCAATTGCATCATAGTAATCAAAGTAAACGCAACCATTACATTGAATATATACAAAAAGGTATTTACATATGTTTGTTTCATATTTATATACATCATAATTAGAAAAAATAAAGACGAGTCTCTATACGCTCCACCTTCTCAAAAGTCTTCCAAAGTACCTGTCTACTGATTTCCTAAGAATACAAGCGGTTTTGAAAAGAGAGTATCAGCATAAAGCAAGTGAGTTCATAAGCATGCTTTTGTAATTAAACCTGTCATTGAATCTGTAAAATGTTTTTATGCTTTCCAAGAAAATTCGATATTTTCTAACATATATTTTTTGTGACAACCCGAAATTTCCATCTTGTACAACCATTCAATTCAGTCAAAGTCCGACTTGTTTCTACAAACTTGTAGCACTGTTTAGATTCTGTTTGAGCATTCTACGCCTAGTACCCTCCAAAAGGTGCGTTAAGAAGTATATTCTAGAGTTCAGTACACTGCATAAAATCAGGAAAACTCCAAGGATTGGAGTTTACGGCTGTAAACTCATGGCTGGCCGAGAAATCCCCTATATATATGATACTTAGCCATTTTTCCAACACTTTTACCATTTCCAAGCCAAGAAATCAGGTTTTGCTCTCAAGTATCATCAAGGATCTTCACTTTTCTTCCAAAAATGTAAGTGTTTATCCATTGATTAGTTGCTACATGTTCTTAAGTAGCATCACTCATTGATTCCATCAATAAATTCATCTTTTTGGGTTAGATCTTCAAGAAACACCAAGAACAACAAGAACATATACTAGTGTTTTGGTCCAAAATCAACCTTTTTAGCTGTTATATCATAAGTATTACTTCCCTATACTTTCTATCTCGTTGAAACACCTGTTAGGGATTCGAAATCATCCATTTCCCATAAACAAGAGGTGTTTACGGCCAAGAGCATCTCCCTTTGGCCGTAAACAGTAGTTAGAGGTGCATTGAGCCTTAAACTCTTCCTAAGGCTTGGACTTGAGTCTAAAACCCTTCTTGATTGTTTGTAAGACCTAAATACACCAATTGGCACAAATCATCATGAGTTTACAGCCGTAAACTCACGAGCTCGTAAACTCTTTGGGCGTAAACTCTAGGGATGTGAACACTTGGCCGCAAACACCAAGTGAGGCCGTAAAATCGCCTTATACACAATCATTTGTGATTTTGACTATCCATTCAAGTGTTTCCCAGTCCCTAAGGTGTTTTCCTTACTTGATTAGTTGTATAAACACTAGTTATATACATATATGTGTCATTATATGCTAAATAGGATCCGTGTGTGCTCAAGTCTTCACTTGACATTTAACATTCTATACCACTCTTTCATCTGAACTACTCACTGCAGGTGAGTTCATACCCCCTTCATCTACCTTTTAAATGATTTTATGGGGGAGGAATACAAGATGAAATATTGTAGTTATTATATCAATCGCATGTGACTAATAACTAGAATAAACAATTACATTTCTTATACTTTAAAACTATATTAACAAATATCTACTTCAAAACATTTTATCAAACTATTTTACGCTAAAACTCTTCATTTCCAATCGACCTCGTACCCTTGTCAATCAAGAGTTTCGACATCATTGTGGTCATGGACTGGTTGAATCTCTGTCGTGCCGACATTCTATTTTTCAAGAAAGCGGTCCATCTAAATCTACCGAGTAACGAAACCTTATTGATCTACGGTGACAAACCCATTACGAATCTTCGTATCATCTCGCGCATGCAAGCCCAGAGGTACCTACGAAAGGAATATCATGCATTCCTTGCTCATATAGTCGACGTAAATCAAGAAACAAAAGTCCAAATGGACCTCCCAGTAGTGCGCGACTTCCCCGACGTCTTTCTGGAAGAACTACCAGGATTACCACCCCAACGTCAAGTCGAATTCAGGATCGACTTTGTTCCAGGGGCTACCTCCGTAGCCAAATCACCCTATCGTCTAGCAGCAGCTGAGATGCAAGAACTATCTGGTAAACTTAATGAACTGCTCAGCAAGGCCTTTATAAGACCAAGCTTCTCGCCTTGGGGAGCATCGGTCTTGTTTGTGAAGAAGAAAGACGGCTCATTCTGAATGTGTATCGATTACAGAGAACTGAATATGCTAACCGTCAAAAATCGTTATCCCCTACCTCGTATAGACGACTTATTCGACCAAATATAAGGGGCGAGCTATTTCTCAAAGATTGATTTGAAATCTGGTTATCACCAATTACAAGTGTTAGAGGAGGATGTTCCGAAGATAGCCTTCCGAACTCGTTATGGGTGCTACGCGTTTGTGGTGATGTCATTTGGATTAACTAATGTGCCCGCAGTATTCATGGATTTAATGAATAGGGTGTGCCGTCTATACTCGGATCAGTTCGTAATTGTGTTCATTGATGACATACTTATCTACTCTCATAGTAAGGAAGAGCACAATAAACATCTGTGGCTGATCTTAGAAACACTATGGTCAGAGAAACTTTACACGAAGTTTTCAAACTGCGAATTTTGGATCCGAAGAGTAAAATTATTTGGACACATGTTTAGTGAAAAAGGAATCCATGTGGATCCTTCCAAAAACAAAGCCATTGAGAACAGGTCAGCAACGAAGATGCCTACGGACATTCGTCAATTTCTAGGCCTCACACGCTACTATCGCAGATTTATTCAGAACTTCTCGCGAATTGTGAAACCCCTTACAACATTGACATAGAAGGGCGTAGCCTTTGACGGGGAAGAGAAACAAGAGAAAGCATTCCAAACACTGAAACGATCCTTATGCACCCCACCGATAATATCCCTCCCAGAAGGGATAGAAGACTTCGTGGTTTATTGCAATGCATCCAACGAGGGGCTCAGCTATGTCCTGATGCAATGAGGTAAGGTCATCGCCTATGCTTCAAGACAGCTGAAGACACACGAGTTCAACTACACCACTCATGATCTTGAGTTAGGAGCAGTCATATTCGCCCTAAAGATCTAGAGACACTACTTGTATGGTACGAAAAACACTATCTTTACAGAACACAAAAGCCTTCAACATATATATTCAATCAGAAGGAGCTCAATATGAAACAACGACGGTAAATCGAGCTACTCAATGACAACAAATGTGAAATCGTTATCATCCGGGTAAAGACAACGTAGTAGCTGACGACTTAAGTCGAAAAGAATACTCTGGTCGTAGAGTGAAGTTGTTGACCATGACTATCCATTCACACTTTTCCACATAAATTAAGGAGGCTCAGCTTGAATCTTTAAAACCTGAGAATGTGGTGAGTGAATCCCTGAGAGGAATGGATAAAAACTAGGAAGTCAAGGGTGACAGAGCCTTATATCTCATGGACCGAATCTGGACACCAAAAGACGACGGTTTCAGAGACTTGATCATGACTGAAGCACACAACACTCAATATTCCGTCCACCCAGGTTCAGATAAGTTGTATCTGGATCTTAAAAATTTATACTGGCGGCCTAACATGAAAGCAGAGATTGATACCTTGGTGAGTAAATGTCTTACTTGCACAAAGGTTAAGGTCGAGTACTAGAAACCATCAGGTTTACTACAACAACCAAGATATCAGAATGGAAGTGGGAGCAGATCACCATGGACTTCTTAACCAAGTTTCCCAAGACAACAGGTGGCCTTGATACCATTTGGGTGATCGTAGACAGGTTTAACAAGTCCGCACACATCCTGCCCATCAAAGAAACTGACAAGATGGAGAAACTAACCCGAACATACATTAAGGAAATCATACGACTGCATGGTGTTCCTATATCCATTATCTCTGATAGAGATAGTAGATTCACTTCAAGGTTCTGGCAGTCGCTACAAAGCTCCCTAGGAACGAGGCTGGACATAAGTGCAGCCTATCATCCACAGATCGACAAACAAAGTGAGAGAACTATCCAAACCTTGGAAGATATGTTGCGAGCCTATGTGATCGACTTTGGGAAGGCATGGGATACTCATTTACCCCTTTTCAAGTTTTCCTACAACAATAGTTATCACACGAGCATAAAGGTTGCTTCATTCGAAGCCCTCTATGGCCAAAAGTGCAGATCCCCTCTGTGCTGGGGTGAGGTAGGTGACACACAGTTAGCTAAAGGATGGATTCCTGACAGCTCTCTCACATGTCCGGAGATCATTTGGGAAATGACAGAGAAGATCGTTCAGATTCGTGAACGATTGAAAACCTTTAGAGACCGACAGAAAAGCTATCCAGACAATCGAAGGAAACCTTTGGAATTCCAGGTGGAAGACCGTGTTCTTTTGAAAGTCTAACCCTGGAAGGGCTTGATACGCTTCGGTAAGCGTTGGAAGCTAAATCCAAGATACGTAGGGCCTTTCGATATTCTCGCTATATTCGGCCATGTAGCTTACAAACTCAACCTACCTCGCAAACTTAGTAACGTACATTCTACTTTCCACGTCTCGAACTTGAAAAAGTGCCTAACCAACGAGACTCTTATAATTCCACTCGACGAGATCGAGATCAACGAGAGCCTCAACTTCGTGGAAGAACCGATAGAGATCATGGACCGTAAGGTTAAGCGAATGAAGCAAAGCCTTATCCCGATAGTGAAGGTTCGATGGAATGCCAAGCGAGTAATTGAATTCACTTGGGAGCGCGAGGATCAAATGAAATTGAAATATCATCAACTTTTCGCTTAGTTATTTGTAACTACTTAATTCCTTGGACTCTAATTTCGGGATGAAATTCCCTCTAATGGGAGGATGATGTGACAACCCGAAATTTCTATCTTCTACAACCATTCAATTCAGTCAAAGTCAGACTTGTTTCTGCAAACTTTTAACACTGTTTAGATTTTGTTTGAGCATTCTACGCCTAGTACCCTCCACAAGGTATGTTAAGAAGTATATTCTAGAGTTCACTACACTGCATAAAAGCCGAAAACTCCAAGGATTGGAGTTTATGGCCGTAAACTAGAGTTTACGGTCGTGAACTCATGGTTGGCCAAGAACTCCCCCTATATATATGAAACTTAGCCATTTTTCCAACACTTTTACCATTTCCAAGCCAAGAAATTGGTTTTTGCTCTCAACTATCATCAAGGATCTTCACTTTTCTTCCAAAAATGTAAGTGTTTTATCCCTTTAATTAGTTGCTACAACTTCTTAACTAGCATCACCCATTGATTCCATCCATAAATTCATCTTTTTGGGTTAGATCTTCAAGAAACACCAAGAACACATACTAGTGTTTTTGTCCAAAATCAACCTTTTTAGCTTCTATATCGTAAGTATTACTTCCCTATACTTGTTATCTAGTTGAAACACCTGTTAGGGCTTTGAAATCGTCCATTTCCCACAAACAAGACGTGTTTACGGCCAAGAGTGTCTCCCTTGGCCGTAAACCCTAGTTAGAGGTGCATTGAGCCTTAAACTCTTCCTAAGGCTTGGACTTGAGACTAAAACCCTTCTTGATTGTTTGTAAGACCTTGAAACACCAATTGGCATAAATCATCATGGATTTCGGCCGTAAACACATGAGGCCGTGAACTCTTTAGCCGTAAACACTAGAGTCGTGAACACTTGGCCGCAAACACCAAGTGTGGCTGTAAAATCGCCTTATACACAATCATTTCTTATTTTGCCTTTCCATTCAAGTGTATCCTAGTCCCTAAGGTGTTTTCCTTACCTGATTAGTTGTATAAACACTAATTATATACATATATGCGTCATTATATGCTAAATAGGATCCGTGTGTGCTCAAGTCTTCACTTGACACTTAACATTCTATACCACTCTTTCATCCAAACTACTCACTGCAGGTGAGTTCATACGCCCTAAATCTACCTTTTAAATGACTTTAAATGCTTTTAGGGGGGGGGGGGGAATACAAGTTGAAACATTGTAGTTATTATATCAATTGTATGTGATTAATAACTAGAAGAAACAATTAGATTTCTTATACTTCAAAACTGAGTTAACAATATCTATTTCAAAACAATTTATCAAACTCTTTTATGCTAAAAATCTTTAATAAACTCTTTTAAAAATATATATTGTCAAAATCATGTCTATATAGATATAGTTATATAAATGAGGTTGAAAGGACTTAGGACTGATAACTCGCTTTATTTCTTGTTCCTTATTTGGTTGTGGACTTAGAGTATTCGGTTGTTTGTCCGAGTGTCGTTTGAACCTTATTTATATATTATGTATATGTATATAGTTATTAAAACTTGTATTTCAGTTCAAAACACACGCAGTCATTCGAATAACATTACTAGTATTCTATAATAGGCATAGTTTTAGAGATTACTACTCACTATTTCTAGTACAATTAAACATACAAGAGTCGGTTCATTTATGTGTCAATACAAACTTACTATTATGAGAAACAGAAAGAACATACTATGATGAGAAACTAAGAGAACATACACTATACTATACAAGAGAATATACTATAGAAACACCTGAATACGATAACTAGAATGTGAAATACTACTTCATGATACAAAAATATGTTGTTGTATCACATTGTAACCAAAGTCTCCTGGAGGGAGAGTGGGCATCCTGTGTATAGATCTATACGGGACAGACACTCCCACACCCTGACTATTAGCTACAGTCCCAACCGGTAAGGCCAAGCGGTGACAAAATGTTACCTCAGTATTTTATGACACCGAAAAGTCATCTGGTATTCAGCCATCAATCAGCATGGTTACAAACTAATTCACATCTAAACATTTAATTAACCAAATTGGAATTAAAGGCAACAAGACTCCCCAAGGAGTATAGTACATTTAATATGACCTTGCGTTTTCATTTTATCATTTCATAGTCAGTAGTGTCACTGTTGGGATAAAACGTTCTATTTTCCTAATAGATGATAGTGATAAATGGGAGAAAACATACTTTTTACATAGTAACAAAGTACTGCTATGTTTTTGTTACTATTACAAGTACATATGCAAACATTACAGTTTTATTCAAAAACAAACATGTAAAACAGTCGGGCCTCGGGTAGAAGGCTACTTTATTTATAAGCAGGAAATATAGGATTTTTAGGGAAAACTTTACAAACTTTTCAAGGTTTTAATACAAACATTTCGATGTTTTTAAATACTAAAGGACACTAAATACTTATGAACTCACTAGTATTTTATGCTGATACTCTCTTTCAAAAAAAATTGTATTCTCAGGGAACCAGGAAGTCAGGTACACCCATGCAGCTTTTGAAGGACGGAGTGGATCAAAGACTCGTCTTTATTTTGATTGTACATTTTTGGTGTCATTTAAACCTTACAAAATAACACACATGTATTTAACTATTCTACTAATGGAATGGATGTTGTTTCTTGTTTATACTTTTTTGCAGTCCTCCACCCCCGAATGTTTCTGCCAATTCGGTTTGGGGGTGTGACATTTTTTATATTATGTTCTGTAGTAGTGTAAAATGTATTAGTATGCATGTCTAATTACCACCAAATGTATTGTATAACATTGTTTTAAATGAAAATCCCTTTGTATGAAAATCCTGGATATCACCAGTAATGTATAGAATGTTTTGTTTGAAAACGTTGGTTACTACCAGCGATGTATAGGAGTTTCATTACGTAAAATAAAACTATGAGCTAAAATCCCTAGAATTATCCAGTTGTATTGTGAACTAGTTTTATACTATTGTGAGTCATATAACCATGCTTGATATGACCTAGTGACCTCTACGACGTTCTTCAAGTGTCGGATAAATGACATTTGTTGCCCCATGCATGCTTGCCTAACTGTAGCTAGTAGTTCAGGTGTGGGATTTTCATTCCAAAATAGATCTATTCACAAGTCTCATGCTCTCCCTCCATTAGACTTTGGTTATACTATGATAGGATTTAACTTGTACCCCGAAAGGTATAATTGAAGTGTTGTCTCACAATCCTGTATTAACTAGTTTACGTGTAGTTCTGTATGGTTCCCTTGTATTTGAATACGTATATATACATTATAGAGTACTAATTATACTTAAATAATTATTCAATGTTGTACTCTTGAAGTCCGAATGTAGTAATGTATATCTTAAACTAAATTTGTCATAGTTTATATATTTTGCAAATGTATGACTTTGATTTAATGAAACTATGTATTGAAAATCCCAAACTACACCTATCATTGTTTGCATGTATATTGTGTACTTGGTTCGTGTATTGATCTAAAAACTATGCAATTATAGCTGTATGTTGAAAACGTCCCTTATGCTCAGTATGTTACAAAAGGGATAAAATATCTAAATATTTTGTAAAACATGAAAATCTTTTAGTTGTATCAATTGCATAAGTTTATACTTGTTGAAATTCTTTTGTATAAGTTCACAAAATCATTTTTGTTTAGCTTGTATTCCCCCCTGAAACATTAAAAATAGTAAAGGCATATGGGTATGAACTCACTAGTTGTCGTGTCAACAGTCGGGCAACGAAAACTGGGAGTGAAGACCCTCGAGTTGATGTACGCAGTACTTAAGGAGATCCTAATCAATAATTAAATACATAATTGTATTTTATTAGTGAAACCATTATTTATAGTATTAGAAAAACACTTGTTTTCGGTTTACGAATGTTACCGGGACTCGATTGAATCGAGGAAAATGGGTTTTTAGCCAAATTCACCACTTAAGAAGGGTTTGCAGTTGTGAACGGATTACGGCCGTAAACAGTTCTCGGCCATGAACAGCCCTTAGAAGGGTTTACGGTCGTGAACATTGTTCTTGAAAGAACCTTGAATACTTGAAGGTTGTACGGCCGTAAACATTTTCCGGCCTTCGAAGATTTGAAGATTTGAAGCATGTATGGTCGTAAACTCAAGAACAAGGATGTTGGATTCGGTGAGGAACACTTTTTAGATGCTCCAAAACGACCTCCAGAGGTGATTCTTGATGATTTTTGGAAGAAATGGGGGGTGTTTTGGGGTTTACGGTCGAGAGGTAGAGAGAGAGAGAGAGAATAAGAGAATTTTCAGCCAAGAAAGTTCAAATGAAGGTGGGGGTCCCGTACATATAGGTTGGGGGTATGGTCGGTGGTGGGGCCCACCCACCGAGAATGGGTTTACGACCGTGATCGGGTTCACGGCCGTGAACACTAGTCAGGCCGGATTTTCGCTGATTTTTTATGGAAACTTGGGTTTTCGCGTGATTTAGGTTCCGTCTCATAAAAGGAAATTCACTTATATAACCTAAATGATTTTTCAAATCATAAGAATTTGACGGAATTAAATAAAATTCAAATTTTATTAACTGAATTCGGGTTCACATTAACGGTAAATGATTGGGGTTGTCACATCATCCCCACATTAGAGGGAATTTCGTCTCGAAATTCAAACATAGAATACAAATTATGTACTTGGGAAGAGATGGGGATACTTCTGTTGCATTGAATCTTCGCGCTCCCAAGTGAATTCAGGTCCTCGCTTGGCATTCCGGCAGACCATCACTATCGGTATGCGACTTTGTTTCGTTCTTTGACTTCCCGATGCATGATTTCGACTGGTTCTTTTGACTTCCAGGACCATCAACATAAAGTAAGTTTATTTATAACATATTAATCCTTTTCAAATTACTTATAAATACTTACATGTATGATGGTTTTTGTATAGGTTTGTTTGCAATTTATTAAAGCTATATTGCCACATGTGGAGCACAGGCAATGTGCCCGACACACACACATATATAGATATATATATATATATATATATATATATATATATATATATATATATATATATATATATATATATATATATATATATGCAAATTTTAGAAAAGCTTACACTGGGGTGGAGTTGAAGAAGCTGTTTTGGGCTGCAGCTATGAGCTGTGTGGAAGGTGATTTCAAGAGACATATGGACACAATTAAAAAGCTCAATCCTGGTGCATATGAGCATCTCATGTCCAAAGAATCCCAAACATGGTGTAAAGCTTACATGAGTACATGGTATGCATGTCAGGCAGTGGAGAATGGTATATCAAAGTGCTTTAACTCCATCATTGTGCATGCTAGGAAAAAACCATTGATCTTAATGCTTGAAGAAATAAGGATATACATCATCGATAGGTTTGCTCACATGATTGAGGAAAGCACTAAATGGAATACCCGTATATGTCCAATAGTGTTAAAGAAGATGAAGCTTTTTGGGATGAACATGAGGTAACACTTTAACATGTAACTTTTGTTTTAATTTCATTAGGTAAAACTTTAACATGTAACTTTTCTTTTAATTTCATTAGGTAAAACTTTAACATGTAACTTGTGGATGAAGGTTTTGGTTAGTAATTCATAGTCAACAACATGTGTTTGAAGCAAGGAGAGGATGTGATAGCTACATCGTGGATTTAGATGGAAGGCATTGTACCTGCAAGTTATGGGATCTGGCTGGGATCCCATGTGTTCATGCCATTGCAATCATCAACTATATCCAACAAACACCTGATGAGTACACTGATCACATGTTTTCTAAGGAACAATTCCTTAAGTGTTACTCTGCTAACATTAGCCCGGTGAATGGTTCAAATCTATGGCCTCAAACTGAATTCATAAAGCCCTTGCCACCAGTGTCAAGGAGAATGCCTGGTAGGCCAAAGGTCAATAGAAGGAGTCATGTAACTGAAAATGATGGAAGAGTACACACCCCAAGAACTGTAAAGTGTGGTAAGTGCTTTGAGTATGGCCATAACCCGAAGGGATGCAAAAATGAAATCAGGGAACCTGTCCCTATGCCACCAAAGAAGAAAAGGAAGACCAAGGAAAGAACAATGTGAACCCAGTCAAGCATCATGTGATAGGTCTGAGAGGCAGGAACCTGCCCCTATGCCACCAAAAAAGAAAGGAAGGCCAAGGAAGGAACAATTTGAACCCAGTCAAGCATCATGTGATAGGTCTGAGAGGTAGGAAGTAGTTCCTATGCTACCAAAGAAGAAAGGAAGGCCAAGGAAAAAGGTCCACTATAACCCAAATCAAGCATCAGGTTCTAAATTTGTTAGAAGCAAAAAGAAGTTGGGGATAAAAAGAGGTGGTGACATTGTTGAAGATAGAGTTCTACTTGATGAGCATGATAGTTTAGATGGTCATGTTGAAGGTAGGGGATGTGAGGAACAAATGAAAGATTTGTTTGACAAAGAAGATATTGATGATAACAATTTGGTTGATATGATGTGCACTTTTGAAGCTTGTCTTAGCCAACCAAAGTATAATTATCAGAAAGGTGATGGATTCCAAGATGCAATGGATGCTATTATTCAAAGTATTCATCATGCTAATTATGACAAAGGTGTTGAGGATGTTGGACCCGAACTGAAAAAAACACTTGATGGGGTTAAAGATGCAATGGATGCTATTATTCAAAGTATTCATCATGCTAGAGATGGTATTATTCAAAGTATTCATCATTAGCCCTTCCTTTTATGTAATGTACTTTCATTGTACTTCCATTCATGCAACATATACATGAGATAGCAATTAACTACCATTAATACCCTTAATACATTACAAACATGTAACATTCAGCCGTTAAAAAAAAACATTACAAAGATGTAACAATTCTTCATTACCCTTAATATATTACTAATACAGGAAAAACTAACAAAACTACATATTAATAACCACTATTGCTAGCATCAATGATATAACCACTAACAACCCTATGATCACTTCTAACAATGGCTTGATCTCCTCAGTATGAAACATCTCCATATTTTGACCTAGTTCTTCATCCGCCCATTAGAAAAAACCACAGTTACCTCCTTCCACCTACAACAAAAAAAAAAATACTAGGGTTCTATTACATACGTTCCTCTTTGGGAAGGTAGAGCAGCCCTTAATTTTTAGGGAGAAATTAGTACAAAAGTAAATAGATTTTTACCTGATAATTAGGGCAACCCCAAAATTTTCGTCTTGGGTTATCAGGTGTTCGTGAGACTGATACACCACAAACATGACCACAGTCGCATCTTATTACCTTCTTGTTCCTCATTCTTGTACCACCATTGAAGCTTGATCTTGAAGACGAAGTTGTAATTTTTCTGTTGTAGCTCTGTGACTAACTGTGGGGGTCGAAGGGATCAATTGCACACAAGGATGTCTGTGAATGAGTTTTTAAATGATAAATGCCACGTATCTTCCACCTAAACAAGTGGTAACCGGTTGATTAAAGGGAAACCGGCTACTTGGCAAAAATGACAAACAAAATGAAAGTTTAAGGCAAAAACGAACCTAAATTTGAACTTTGGGAAAATCCTTCAATTTTGTGCAAATTTGAGGGTTTTTATGCCATTAGGCCTCATTTAAATTTTTTGAACGAATCATGCATCATACAACATTAGAAAACGTTCTAAAAAGTTGACTATAATTTTTTTTATATACAAGATTAAAATCTCTTGAAGCAAACAAAGAAACATAAATTAATGTGGCTGACTAGTCTCAAATCTATAACTATTTTGGTTTAATATTTGCATATCAAGATTATTTTGGAGAACCCAATGTCATACTTGTAGAAAGTGGGAAAAATGGTATCACATTTCTAAATAATTAGGTTTCGTTGGTTTATATTCGCAGCATAGATTAGCTTCTTCCATTACCAGACGAAGCCGAATATTAGAAAGTTATCTAATTCCAATAAAGGAGATCATGTTGGCAACAAAAGACTTCAGTCGTGATAATTGGAGAGGAGAAGGTAGCTTTGGCAATATCTACGCATGACATCTTTCAAAACGTTGGCACAATTGCACCATTGCCATAAAAACGCATGATACCCAAGGTCACCAAGGATATGAAGAGTTCCATACTAGCTTAAATTTATTTTTAACTTCTTCCATGAAAACATCATCCCTTTCGTTGGTTATTGAGATGAAGACAATCATATGATTATTGTTACCGAGTATGCTAGCAATCAAAGCCTTGATCGTCATCTCCGGCACCCACATAAGAGGAATTGTTTAACATGGGCACACCGCCTCAAGATCTGCTTAGGAGCCGCAAGGGGACTCAGCTACCTTCACTCAAACGGAGTAATACACAGAGACATCAAGAGCAGGAAAATATTGCTAGATAAAAATATGGAAGCTAGAATTTGTGACTTTGGTTTGTCAAAAAAGAACTTTAAAAATCAGCAAGGTACCCACATCTATACTAAAGCTGCAGGTACCAACTTTTATTTGGACCCTTTTTACGGAGAAAATGGCATTCTTCGTAGAGTGACGGACGTGTACTCATTTAGTGTAGTATTGTTTGAAATCTTGAGTGGGATTATGGCTTATGAAATGAGGAGCATAGGAAATGGTAAGCCAAAACATCTGATGAATTTGGTCGGACAATTATATGATAACAAATTGGAAACGTTATATGATCCTTGTATAGCAAATCAAATTGATAGCCGTTCTTTTCATACCTAAAAAGAAGTTGCATACAAGTGCATAAGCAAAATTCCCCAGGAACGTCCAACAATGGACATAATCATCGAGAGAATTGAGGATGCAATGGATTTTCAAGTAATCCCTTTGATTAAATTCTTTTGAAGGAATTGTGCTTTCAAAGTCAAAATATATTTTTGTCTTGATATATATACAGGGCCGGTCCAAACGTATATGAGGCTCGGAGCAAAAAGAAAAAAAAAAAAGGCCCCTCAAGGACAAATATAATAAATATTTAAAAATATATATATTATTTATTATTCAATATAGACTTGTTCAATTAGCAATAACAATAAAGCCAAATTATTTATGGTTTGAGCTACTTTGAGTTAAAACCAACTTTAAGCCTTAAAACTTAATTATGTAATAATTATATATATATATATATATATATATATATATATATATATATATATATATATATATATATATATATATATATATATATGTTATGTGTTTTAAGAACATTAAACTTAATGGTTATATACATAAAAAAAAACATAAATTATTAAATATGTACGAAACAAACTTTAGTAGTTATATGTATAGAAAAAATATAAGTGACTAAATATGTAGAGAAAAAAATATAAGTGATTAAACTATTTCCACATATTTAGAGCTTTTCAGTTTAAAATCCTTTGCATTATGCTTTATTTTTATCGGGTCATATTAATATAATTTTTTTTTCAAACATCTAATTTAATTTAAAAACATATAACAGAAAGATTACTCTGTTGGACTCATTTCTTTAGAATGGGCATGTATATTCTAATATATCTCTAAATTCTATTATTGTTTCAACACTTAAACTTTCAACCTTTTAGATGAGAATGTGGGACACTTATTTTATCTACCACTTCTTTACAAGTCTTTTTGGTACTTAGTTTGAGTCGTTATCTATGCAATATTGTCTCTTCCAACATAGTCCAACGTCAATGAAAATTAATTAAATGTGTCTTATTTAATTATAAATATAGAATCACTTTCTCTTATGTAATGGGCTATTGACTTGACTAAAATTTACTTTAGAATACTTCAGCATAATTGAAGTTTTATTGTTCATTTACTGCACTTTTAATTATATGAAGGATACACAAATAATTACGTTAACCTAGTATATTTACTTTAAGTTTGACTTATCTCCTCTTCATGAGGTTGAACGTTTTAGTTGTCTCAGACACAAATGGATTTAGGGGTAAATTTTATTTGTCGTTAAATTTTTTTTAACCCTTGTAAGTTTATTATTAAGTAATTTAATGTTTTTATATATTATTTTAGTATTTATGTGATTAATTGATATATTTAAAGATAAATGATAACGACACTGCTTTGAATTGAATAAATATAGGAAAAATCATAGTTGACTAAGAAAAGGAAAAGAATGTTACAAAATGGTGTTCATAGGGCACAAGTTCGAAATGATGCCAAAAAGGGAAGAAACACGACGCGCGAATCACATACACGCGCATCATCATAGTTGAAGAATTCGGCGATAACATATTCTTTGAAGAATGAGTCGTGACATACAACCTCATGCAGCATGTAATGTGTGTTTGTGATTTTTCAACCTTTATTCAGAGAATAATCATTCTACACTTGTTCACGTCTCGTTAATTGTGATTTTTCAGCTTTATCAATTATTAATTTTTTGTTCTATTTTATGCATTTTTGTTTTTATATTCTACTTTACTTTGAATGTAACAACGTAAATTTTCAAAATAATTTTTTATTTTTAAAACATAATTTCATTCCTAAAATAACATAAAATTCCATTGTATCACATGCTATCACAAATCCCAAGATCTAAAATACATAAATCCTCTCAGTGTATACGGATCATGCTGGCACCTTCCCACGGTCCTCGCTAGTATCTGAAACAAATATCACATAAAACGGTAAACATAAATACTTAGTGAGTTCCCTAAAATACCACATACGCACGTACGCCACCCAAGGCTATAAGACCTTCCGGTCACTGTGTCTCAGAGGACTTCCGTCACACAACCCTGGTAGACCTTCCGGTCCTACCCATAATGACCTTCTGGTCCATACCCTTTTGACCTTCCGGTCCATACACTATTGACCTTCCGGTCACGACCATGATGACCTTCCGGTCCATAACATACTGCTCATAACATAATATAACATATACATATCACATATCATCTATCAACAATATCACATAATCTTCATAGCACATAAGACCTTCCGGTCACACATTTTTACCACTCTAGGTAACGTATAGTGAGAAGACTCACGTTGTATGCTGTCTAGTAACTCACGTGCTCGGTATCCCTGAACCTCGTAACAATGATCTAGCCCCGCCTAAACACATAAGCAATCACCACAAATCAATAACAACTCTCCAGGGTAGACTAGTCCCTTCCAATGGTCCCTCAAAAGGCTAAAAGACTATTTTACCCTTCTAATGATCCAAAAGTCTAAGTGTTGACCAAACCCTAAAGGTCAATGAAAGTCAACTGAAGTCAACAGGGTTACCACTGGAAACGAATCGCGGGGCAACCCGACTCGACTCATCGAGTCCCCATATGGACTCGACAAGTTTCCTCCATGATAACACCCAAACGACCTTCTGAGGTCAGATCTGCTTCTCTAACCTATAGATCTAACTTCCCCATGACCAATAATCACGTAAATGTCAAATCTTCACACCCATGCAACGCACCCAAGGCTTTTTTTGGTGAAATGGCTTCTAAAATGTCACCCTAGGTTCATTTCCTCCAAGGAATAGTATAAAGCAAAATAGATAGTGCTCTCTGGACCTGTAAAGGTCCAGATCCAGAGTTGTAACGTCCGTAGATCTAGGCTAGTCAATTTAGAGATAATAGGGGTCGAAAACGACTTTTTGACAAAAGATTATTTAGAATAAATAATCTTAACCAAGTTGTAGAATATGTCTCAAGGGTTCCGTACATATAAAGAGCTGAAATCCAAGTTATAACGAAGAAGTTATGACCCGTCGAAGTTTAGCGACGGAACCGACATAGCACCGCGAAGACGTAAATAGTAAATTTATGATAGATTGACTTTTAGTCTTAGTAATCTAAATGAAAGTCGTAGAATATGTTACCCTGAGAACGTCCATAAAAAGAACGCCTACATCTGACTTCGTATGAGGAAGTTATGATTTTTCGAAGTTTCGGCTTAGCTGTATACAGCCCGAAGTTCGGGTATTAGATCGAGCGGTTTTTAGCCGACACAACCTAAACGAGAATCGAAGATCTCGTTATTAGTAGCGTAAAGATAAAAAGATAGACGTAAATGGACATCGGATGAAGAAGTTATGAGGTTTTAACGGACCAATCCTATCCTGGCCTGTTAAAAATATAACTTTAAAAATAAAGTCAAAATTAGCCGACGGAGTCTAAATGAAAGTTGTAGAGTACGTCTCCACCTACACGTGGATATAAATAACGTCAAAAACGGAGTTCGTATGAACGAGTTAAAAATTATAATAACATATTTACATATTAAAATAAAGTATAAATCATATATACGTACACACACACACACAAACACACACACACATATATATATATATATATATATATATATATATATGTGTGTGTGTGTGTGTGTGTGTATCAGTAGAAAGGTATCGACGAGGCTGTCATTATAAGACTAATGTAAAGTTCTTTCGACATTAGTTTAGTACAAATATCATTAAATCTATTTAAAATAGTATTATAAAGGGGCGTTTAGTTGTTTATATAACTAAAATGTCATTAAGTAATTATGGAGGGTAGTTTTTGAAAATTCAATTAGTATAAATAAGAGCCTTGGGCTCTCATATTTCTTGCACCATTCTCTTGATTCAAGACTCTTTCTCTTCTAATCCCCCGAGCATTTCGGTCCCTCGTGATTCAACTTCTCTTTCTGTTGTTTTAGAATAGTAAGGTGAGCGCCGAAGCGCTGCACGAATCTTTCTTAGAAAAATTCAGCGACGATGTTTTGCCCTTGCAGAGCCCAACTCTTAGCTAAAACCCCCTTGTAAGTAAGTTATGCTTACCCTATTTTAATATAGCTTATATTTAAAATTAGTATTGTTATTATGAACTTATAATAAATATTTAAGCTATTATTATATAAGTATCGTTATAATATATTTTTAACTACTCGCGGTACGGGGAATCTAGTTTAAACGGCTGCATACGGTTGTTGGATTTCAGAAGTGTTATATGCCAAAATGGTCCTGCCCTCCGGTGTTTTATGTCTGGCCCCTGTCTGTACATAGTGGTTGGAAAGTATTGTTTAAACGCTGATATAATAATAATAAGACTAATAATTAGTCACGGTAAATATTAGACTAAAATCTAGTGGTAATTGTAACGCCTGTAGATCCGTGCTAGTCAATTTAGAGGCAATAAGTGTCGAAAATGACTTTTCAACAAATGACTATTTAGAGTAAATAATCCTAACCAAGTTGTAGATTATGTCTCAAGGGTTTCGTACACATAAAGAACGCAGAAATCCGAATTATAATGAAGAAGTTATGACCCGTCGAAGTTTCTCGGCAAAACCGACACGACACTGGGAGACGTAAATAATGAATTTAAGATAGAGGAATTTTTTAGCCTTAGTGATCTAAATAAAAGTTGTAGTATACATTAAACCGAGAACATACAAAAAAAGAACACCCAAATCTGACTTCGTATGAGTAAGTTATGATTTTTCTAAGATTCGGCTTAGCAGTGCACAGCCCGAAACTCGAATTTTAGTTCGAGCGGTTTTTGGCTTACGCGACCTAAATGAGAGTTGAATATCTCATTAATAGGAACTCAATTGTAAAAAGACAGACGGAAACGGAGTCCGTGTGAGGGAGTTATGAATTCCTCACGGTCATTTAGCCGTCTAATATCCTTGTACTGTTAAATTTAAGATCGGTCGAGAATTAGCCGACGGAGTCTAAATGAAAGTTGTAGAACTTTTTTTACCTACGTGTGGATATAAAGAACGTTGAAAACGGAGCTCGTATGCGAAAGTTATGAATTTTTGAAAATCGGCTGATTTCCACCCTATGTGTGATGCCACGTGTCAACACCAGGCTTTGCCTTGGTGCCCAAGTAGGCTCACAACGTGAGCATTAAGAAACTAACAACGTGAGTGACCCTATAGCCTCCTATAAATAGAGATGCCCCCCTCCATTCATTCTCACACCTCCCTTCACTTCCCTCTCTCTCTAGAACTTCTCTCTAGCCCCGAAACCCCCTGAAAAGCCTAAGGAACCTCCCTACCACGAGGTGGAAGGCCCGGAGTTCCCGGCGGCTCCGAGAAGAAGAGCCTTTCGGCTTGGGAACGCTGCTCCAGCGAAGCCCGGTTTTGCGAAAAACCCGCTATAAGTGAGCTATGACTACCCTATCTTTAGTATAACTTATGTTTCAATATAATAATGTTATTAGGACCTTATAATGAGTACTTGGGCTATTATTATGGGTTATATAAGTATTGTTTCACGCTTATATAATATTAACAATAGCCAAACTATTAATTAGTCTTGGTGAATATTAGACTAAACCCTAGTAGTAATGATACTAGGTTTTGTCGAGGGAAATTGTTTTAAGACAACGAAGTGCTGTCCGAGTACCGAGTCACCACCATATTAGGTGAGTGCATAGTTACTTTCATCTGACACATAGATATGAAGTATTTTAATATAAATTACGTGCTATGTGTGCATATTGTCTGAATACTTGCTGTCTATGCTGGTGAAAGATTTTTATACATGTTTTAAATGATGTAAAATGTATAAATTATTTTATATCTACAAAATATGTTGGGTAAAACATGGGTAGATGAATGATGAGGAATAAAAGATCAAATAGAGGAACATTAGTAGTACGGACCTAGTGCCCTATAGATATACATTGGCAGCAGTGGACCTAGTACCCTATAGATGAGCACTGACAGCTGCGCTACAACTCGTAGATGTTTTAGATCTACGGTAAACGTCCAAACAACTGCGCTCTAAGGACAGTATCGGCAGCTGCGCCTAATAGGGAGCCTTATGACATTGACAGTAGTGTTTAAAGGTCAATACAGGCAGAAGCGCCTCATAGAAAATGTCCCAATTCTGGAAGCTGCGCCCAAGTGATAACATTAGCAGCCGCGCTTGACCACTTTGTCATTGGCAACAATGGACTTCATGTTGTTTCCTTAGGATGATCCTTAGAAATAAAAGAACGAGGGTTAGCTGATCCTTAGGGTAAATGCTTAAGAAGATAATGGGAAAGAGAAATTGGGTTGATTGTTTGATGTTTAAATATAATAATTATATTATTATGGGTTGAAAACCCTATGTACTCACCAGGTTTCCCAACCTAACCCACTCAATTAATTTATATCACAGGTGTCGATATGAAGTGACATTACACTGAGAGATTTAAAAGAGATGTAGATCACCAGTGTAAATAAATGTATGTTATGTTTATGCTTATGTTTCTGTATTGACGATGACATCCCAAATGTTTTAAAAGTGAATAAAAATATATTTCTTTAGAAATGCTTTGATAACACGATTATCATGTTTTTATGGGAACAAACTCCGCAACATTTTTATTAAAAGATATACTCTGATTTTTATAAACCATAAACAAAATTGTTCTTTTCTGGTCATAAAAATGGGGATGTCATAGTTGGTATCAGAGTATTAGTTTAAGAGAACTAGGAATTTGTAGGAAATTTCTAGACTTAAACTTAGAATGCTAAGCGATGATTGTGAGCTGTGAGCACTAGCTTATGTAGGAAGTATGCCTGATATGCTTTTATGTGCTAAATGATTTATGATGCTTTATGATGCTAAATGTATGATCGGATCCAGTGTTCTAAAAGGCGCGCCATGGCGTGAGGCGTGGCTTCGCCGTTATGAAAAGCTTCATAACGTTGTTGTTAGGCGTGGCGCGTGGCAAGGCGTGATATGGCGCGCCATGGCGCGTTATGGCGTGTTATGGCGCATGTTTTTTCGTTTGAGACACAGTGTTTTGCTCTTTGTTATGTGTTTTCAAATCGGAGATACAAGTATTGTGGTTTTTGTTAACTTTTTGTTATTAGTTATTGATCTAACACTTCTAAAAAGTATTTATATTTAATATAAATTTATATTTATGTGGTAATATAATTTTAAATTAATAGAAAATCGCTGCCTTACATCACGCCTTCAAAAACGCCGTGGCTCGTTAAGCTTGAGGCTTGGCCTTGCCGCCACGCCACGCCTCACGCCATTTAGAACCTTGATCGGATCTATGGTCTGTTGCCGCCGACCGGATCTGGAAACTTTATGTTTTCAGATTTCTAAACGTTTAATTACGGTATTAGAACTGGCATGTAACTTTTCGGAGTGATAGGGAGAATTATACGTTGATCATAAATAAAATCTTCTCTATCTAAATTCTCGTCACTCTACACCGGACATCTAAATTTGATGTGTAGATCGACATGATGAACACTAGAAGCGGATTTGGAAGTGGTAACCCACAGCCCGAACCACCGTTGATTGAGCATGTGCCAGAGGTAGCAGCTGTACCTGGGACAATCACGATAGTCGGAGTACAAGCAATGGTGCGGATAATGCTGGATCAACAGATGGAAGAAACAAGGTGTTTACTTCAACAAAGCAAGGATGAACTTACTGTGCCAGTACGCCAGACACCCGCTGTTGAGGCAACCATCTGGGTTGCTAAGTCTATCGAAGAAATGATCAACAATAGGATCGCCAACAAGGTTGAAGTTGGCACGAAGTGGAAGTTTGTGGGATCTTCAGGGTCCAACACGAAAAACTTATTTTCACAGTCTGGAGGAGGAAGAGGTGAAGAGAAACTGGTGTAATAGGAGATACCCTAAGGAAGTGACCTGCTTCAAATGAGGGAAGATTGGTCATTATGCCCATAAATGCTCAACCAAGGAGGAAGTTTGCCTTAAGTGTAGTAGAGAGGGACACTTCAAGCAAGATTGTCCGATGAGAGCAACGACGCCAAATGTACCGCTAAAACACTATGAGGGATACGATGAGAAGGTGACCTGCTACCAATGTGGAAGGACAGGGCATTACGCCAGCAAGTGCACGTCCAAGAGAAAGGTGTGCTACAGATGTAACAAAGAAGGACATTTATCTAGGGACTTCCCGAAGAAAAATGAAGCAGCAGGAGCGAATGCACCTCCAGAGCTAAGGAGCATCCTTGACAAAGCAGCTGGCAACGCAAGGACTCAAGAGTAAGGACGGATGACCAAAGATCAAGTTATAAAGTAGTCATGTAGATAGTACCACGTGGTGTAGCCTATTAGAGGCATAGTCTAGGGTGAACTTGAACACCTATGTAATAGTTTCAAGAAATAATAAATCCTTTGTTTTGTTATCTGGTGTGTTAAACTGTTATATGATTTTCTTGTATGGTGACTCGGAGACTGCGAGGCAATACTTTGGACGAGTATGAGTAGGTGTGAAAGGTAGTAGAGGCCTATACTACCGGAAGCACAGGACTCACGCTTGGATCAGGGAAAGTCACAAGGTTACCAAGAAGCCAATAATTGATTTCGATTTATTCAAATATCTCGTTACCATTGTTTCGGTAATGACTAAGAAGATTGTTTTTATCTCGTTACCTGGCGACTATGCAGACTTGGTGCCCGTTGTGTAAACCGTGGAAATGATGGACTCGTGCCGATTCCTTAGGATGATGCTTAGGAATGAATGAGCGAGGAATAGCTGATTCTTAGGGTAGATCCTTAAGACTAAAGAAGATAATGGGGATGGGTAATTGGGTTGTTTGTTTGATTGTTTAAACATAATAATTATATTATTGTGGGTTGAATACCCTGTGTACTCACCAGGTTTCCCAACCTGACCCACTTAGTTTATTTATATCAAAGGTGTCGATATGAAGTGACATTACACTGAGAGATTAAGGAGATATAGATCACTTGTGTAAATGAATGTAAGTTTTGTTTATGATTATGTTTCTGTATTGACGATGACATCCCAAATGTTTTAAAATGAATAAAATACGTTTCTTCATAAATGCTTTGATAATGTATTTATCGTGTTTTTCTGGGAATAAATTTCGCAACATTTTTATTAAAAGAGGTACTCTGATTTTCATAAAGCATAAACAAAATTGGTCTTTTCTGGCTGTGAAAATGGGGATGTCACAGTTGGTATCAGAGCATTAGTTTAAGCGAACTAGAAATTTGTAGGAAATTTCTAGACTTAAGCTTAGAATTCTAAGCAATGATTATGAGGAGTATGTCTAATAAATTTAGGTAATACACCTGCATTGACACAAGCACTAGTTTATTTTAGGAAAGATGCCTAAAATGTTTTAAGTGCTAAATGATTTATGTTATAGCTATAAAAATGCCTTATATGCTTTTATTTGTTCGGATCTATGGTCTGTCGCCGACCGGATCTGGAAACCTTATGTGTTCAGGATTCTAAGCGTATGATTACGATATTAGAACTAGCATGTAACGTTTCAGAGTAACAAGGAGATTTATACGTCAATCATAAATAAGATCTTTCCTATCTTAAATTCTCATCTCGGTACACCGAATGTCTGCTTGGGTGTACAAAACAAGAGGAAGATAACAACCTGAGCCTAAGAATGTGATGGGTCATGCATCGGTCGTTGCGCCTGCACCTAAACCTATCACGATGGCAGAAGTTTAGGAAGTGATGCGAACCATGATAGACTGGGAAAATAGAGGAAATGAGATGGCTTATGATATTGAATGGTACACATCCGAAGATATGATAAGAGAGGTATCTTGCCTTTAGAATACATCTGATAAAATAGCAGTATGTCTATAGAAGTAGGGTACATCTGAATGTACACATTTGATTGGCGGGATGATAGAACGATTGGTGTAATTTCTAAAATTTTCCTATTATCTGGAATGTCCATCACCAACCAAGTTGAAGCAAAATCGATGATTGAAGATATGCATGGAAGAAGTCCTGGTAGAGTCTAGGGAAATTTTTATGATTATTTGGACACACTCGTATGTGTTAAATTGTTTTGTGATTTTAGGACTTGGGGACTATGAGACAATACTTGGGACGAGTATGAGTAGGTGTGAAAGGTAGTAGATGCATATACTGCCGGAAGCACAGGACTCACGCTTAGATCAGGGAAAATCACAAGGTTACCAAGAAGCTAGTAACTGATTTCGTTTTATTCAAGTATGTCATTACCATCGTTTCAGTAAAGACTAAGAAGATGATTGTTATTCCGACCCTAGTGGTCACATCAAATTGAGTCCTACTACGTTGAGTATGTTATGTGGTTTAGAGAATCAAGTTTGATGTAGCGTCTGACTTAAGACGTAAGATTGAAATAAAAAGCGATCAGTAGAGGTATCATGAAAGTTTGCTTGTAGCTAGAAATGCTACCTTTTAAGATGTGGTTAGAATATGAAGGAAGGTATAGTCTGTTCTGGAATTTGAGTCTAAAAGACCTGAGTCCAAGCGATGCATCATGCGGTGGGAGGTCATTAGAACATAACCCATCGGTCTATTATGAAAATCGAAGGAAGAAACTTATCTCAAGTTTGTTAAAGAAGGACTCTCCAATAAATATTGAGATCGCGCCATGAAGATAATGATTTGGAAGTCTAACATGAGATAAAGAGCGGGTCCAAGATCGGGCATCGCCTATAGTCAGGAAGTCTTAGAGTTAGATACTTGTTCGAAGAAACATGAAAGTTACGATTATTACTTAGGATGAAGAAATAACGTGTGGAGTCATCATGTGAGTCCTGTTTCGTTGATGATTCTGGGACGTAATCAACCTAAAGGGGAGATAATTTTAATGCCCGTAGATCCGGGCTAGTCAATTTAGAGATAATAGGGGTCGAAAAAGACTTTTCGACAAAAGATTATTTATAATAAATAATCTTAACCAAGTTGTAGAATATGTCTCAAGGGTTCCGTACATATAAAGAGCGTCGAAATCTGAGTTATAACGAAGAAGTTATGACCCGTCGAAGTTTAGCGACGGAACCGGCACGGCACCGCGAAGATGTAAATAGTAAATTTATGATAGATTGACTTTTAGCCTTATAATCTAAATGAAAGTTGTAGAATATGTTACCCTGAGAAAGTCCATAAAAGGAACACCTAAATCTGACTACGTATGAGCAAGTTATGATTTTTCGAAGTTTCGGTTTAGCGATGTACAACCCGAAGTTAGGGTATTAGATCAAGCGGTTTTTAGCCGACACAACCTAAACGAGAATCGAAGATCTCATTATTAGTAGCGTAAAGATAAAAAGATAGACGAAAATTGACATCGGATGAAGAAGTTACGAGATTTTAACGGACCAATCCTGTCTCGGCTTGTTAAAAATACAACTTTAAAAATAAAGTCAAAATTAGCCGACGGAGTCTAAACGAAAGATGTAGGGTACGTCTCCACCTACACGTGGATATAAATAATGTCAAAAACGGAGTTCGTATGAACGAGTTAAAAAGTATAATAGCATATTTATGTATTAAAATAAAATATAAATCATATATACGTACACACACACACACACACACACATATATATATATATATATATATATATATATATATATATACATATGTATATATCATTAGAAAGGTATCGACGATGCGGTCATTATAAGACTAATGTTGAGTTCTTTCGACATTATTTTAGTACAAATATCATTAAATCTATTTAAAATAGTATTATAAAAGGGCGTTTAGTTGTTTAAATAACTACAATGTCATTAAGTAATTATGGAGGGTAGTTTTTGAAAATTCAATTAGTATAAATAAGAGCCTTGGGCTCTCATATTTCTTGCACCATTCTATTGATTCAAGAGTCTTTCTCTTCTTATCTCCCGAGCATTTTGGTCCCTCGTGATTCGACTTCTCTTTCTGTAGTTTTAGAATAGTAAGGTGAGCGCCGAAGCGCTGCACGGATCTTTCTTAGAAAGATTCAGCAACGAAGTTCTGCCCCTACAAAGTTACGCTTACCCTATTTTAATATAGCTTATATTTAAAATTATTATTGTTATTATGAACTTATAATAAATATTTGAGCTAATATTATATAAGTGTCATTATAATATCTTTTTAACTACTCGTGGTACAGGGAATCTGGATTAAAGGGCCGCATAGGGTTGTTGGATTTCAGAAGTGCTATATGCCAAAATGGTCCTGCCCTCCGGTGTTTTATGTCTAGCCCCTGTCTCTACATAGTGGTTGGAATGTATTGTTTAAACGCTTATATAATAATAAGACTAATAATTAGTCACGGTAAATATTAGACTAAAATCTAGTGGTAATAATACTAGGTTTCGTCGAAGGAAATTATTTTTAAGTAAACGAAGCGCTGTCCGAGTACCGAGTCACCACCTTCTCAGGTGAGTGCATAGTTACTTTGATCTTACACATAGATATGAAGTATTTTATATAAATTACGTGCTATGTGTGCATATTATCTGAGTACTTGCTGTCTATGCTCGATGAACGATTTTATACATGTTTTAAATGATTTAAACTGTATATGTATTTTATATCTACGATAATGTTGGGGTAAAGCATGGGTAGATGTAATAGATGGAATATGAGTTGGATGATGAGTTGAGAGGTGTTATAGACCACGAGGTGAGGGTGAGAGGTGGACAATGTGAGAAGCCTTTTCCAAATGATGGCCCCGTCATTCAGCAGAGTATGGATGACAACCACAGACTATTCTAGACAGTCTAGTGGAACACTAGTAGGCTCGCAACCTGTAGGTGTTGTGAACGATGTGTTCCCCCGGTGTACTCTAAACCTTGGCGTCTATGCAGACTTGGTGCCTAAACCTTGGTGATCATGCATGCTTGATACCTAAACCTTGGTGATCATGCAGACTTGATACCTAAACCTTGGTGATCATGCAGACTTGATGCCTAAACCCTGGCGACTATGCAGACTTAATGCCTAAACCCTTGCGACTATGCAGAATTAGTGCCTAAGCCCTAGCGACTATGCAGACTTGGTGCTCGTTGTGTAAACCATGGAAATGATGGACTCGTGCCGATTCCTTACGATGATGCTTAGCAATGAATGAGCGAGGAATAGCTGATTCTTAGGGAAGATCGTTAAGACTAAAGAAGATAATGAGGATGGGTAATCGGGTTGATTGTTTGATTGTTTAAACATAATAATTATATTATTGTGGGTTGAAAACCCTATGTACTCACCAGGTTTCCCAACCTGACCCACTCAGTTTATTTATATCACATGTGTCGATATGAAGTGACATTACACTGAGAGATTAAGGAGATATAGATCACTAGTGTAAATGAATGTAAGTTCTGTTTATGCTTATGTTTCTGTATTGACGATGACATCCCAAATGTTTTAAAATGAATAATTATGTTTCTTCAGATATTCTTTGATAACGTATTTATCGTGTTTTTCTGGGAATAATTCCGCAACATTTTTATTAAAAGAGGTATTCTGATTTTCATAAAGCATAAACAAAATCGGTCTTTTCTGACTGTGAAAATGGGGATGTCACAAGAGTCTAACTCTGAAAGGGACAACATATGCATCAATTCAAGCCAATAAAGGGGTAGAGAAAACCTTAGATTCAAGGATCTTGTACAAAATAGGAGAAGGGATCGATTTACTACTACAACAATAATGACCCGAGCTTGAAAATCATAGAATCGAAATCCCCTTGACCTTCCCTTACTCGAAACACATTCTTCTTTGCAAAGCTACAACAAAAATGATTAAAAATGGCTCTCCCTCTCACACAAATTGCTCAAGCTCTCTAGGGTTTCTCTCTTTGGACTGGTAGCTATAAATGAGTGCAATAAGGTCCCTTAAATAGGGCACAGGCCCGAAGATTTAGGGTTTCTAACCTTAGCGGGGACTCGTCGATTGCACCCATCGACTCGTCGAGTCCGTTCATTAATCCAGTTAGCAATCGCGATCCTACTCGATGACTCTAAGCATCAACTCGTCGAGTCCCTCTTCATAACTCAAAATAAAGAATTAAAATACGATACCTGGAAATCCGGATGTTACAATTCTCCCCCACTAGAATCAGACTTCGCCCTCGAAGTCTCGTTCTGAAAACAACACTAGGTGCTGCTTCCGCATCTCCGCCTCCGGCTCCCAAGTCAGCTCAAACCCTCTCCGATGTTGCCACTTGACCTGAACCAGGGGCACCTCCTTGTTCCTCAGAACCTTGATCTTCCGATCCATCACCGCGATTGGCCTCTCAACAGAATTCAGGCGCGTATCCACCTGAATATCCTCCAATGGTACCACTACTGACTCGTCGTCTATACACTTCCTCAATTGAGACACGTGGAAGGTATCATGTATCCGGCCCAACTCTGCATGTAGCTCTAAACGATATGCTACCCTGACCACCCTCACGGTCACCCTGAATGGACCAATGTACCGGGGCCCAAGCTTGCCCCTCTTCTTGAATCAGATCACTCCTTTTAAGGGAAAACCTTCAGGAGTACGAAGTCTCCAACCTGAAACTCAAGCTTGGATCGTCGCCTATCCGCATAACTCTTCCGGCGACTCTAGGCTTTTAGCAATCTCTGCCTGACCTGATGTATCTGCTCAGTCGTCTGAAGCACTATCTCAGGGCTACCTATCACTCACTGCCCTACCTCTCCCCAGCAGATGGGAGTCCGACACCTCCTCCTATACAACAACTCAAAGGGAGGCATACCAATGCTCGAATTGTGGTTGTTGTTATAGGAAAACTCAGCCAATGGTAGGTACGTGTCCCAACTTCCTCCAAATTCCAACACACATGCTCGAAGCATGTCCTTGAGCGTTTGAATCATCTGCTCACTCTGTCCGTCCGTCTGTGGGTGGTATGCGGTACTGAAATGCAATCTTATACCCAACTCCTCACGGAACTTCTTCCAGAACCTGGAAGTGAAACGTACATCTCGATCTGACACAATGGAGATCGGTACACCATGCCGCGATACCACCTCTCTCACATGCATCTCTTCCAGCCTCTCAGCGGAAGAGCTCTCACTGATAGAAAGTAAGTGAGCGCTCTTCGTCAACCGGTCAATGATCACCCAAATTGCATCAACACCCCTCACAATCCTCGACAATTTGGTGATGAAATCCATAGAAATCTATTCCTACTTCCACTGGCGAACCTCAAGTGGCTGCAACTGTCCATGCAGATGCCGGTTGATATTTGCATATTTAGTCTTATATTAAGTATAGATTTTTATCAATTATTAGCTAATTAATTGCATATCATGGACAAAAGATACCTTAAAGTGTTTGAATTGTGTTTTTAGTCCAAAAGCGAAGCTCGGAAGCAAAAGGAAGGAGGAGAAGCGGTTGGGAGCTCGGGAGTTGAGCAAAGAAGAAAAATGCTAAAAACACAAGGTACTCAACGAGTAGGGTCGACTACTCGGCGAGTCGATACGAAGATTCAAGAAGCTAAGGACTCCTTGACTTACCGTGCACGGGAATTAAGAGATGGACTTGACGTGTCGGTGATGGACTCGGCGAGTCGAGTCGAATCTATAAAAATGACTTTTCAGATCGACACAAAAAATTCTGGAGAACCCTTGGGGAGAAAAGCTGCGAATTAAAGTCAGAAGAGACCTAGAGAAATAACCTTATGTTTACCTCTAAATCCGACTCCGAAGGAGATTAGAGGCAATTTTCATTACTTTAAATTCAATATTTTGTTTCCATCATGTATAGACAAATAGAATTCGTTTTAATTCTTTCAATTGCCTCAATCATGAGCTAAAACCTTTTAACTTCTATTTGGGGAGACAATATTGAGACTATGGTTTGATTGGTGGTAGGATTAGTTTAATGCTGGTGATTTTGTTAATTTTAGCTTATTAAAGAACCTTATGTGTGAATGATAACTGTTTTTCTGTTAATAGGAAGATAATTAAGCTGCATGAACATCTCTTAATTGTTTACCTCATATAATTTATGTGACCACTTTATTATATGACTAGGATTAGCGAATGTGAAACTAGAATTAATAGGAAAATAGGTAAATTCACATGTGTGCTTGTGTGATGACCATCAACAAGAGGTTAACTAAAGGGCCAATTTAGTTGACCATTACAAGTCTAAATTGACCTGAATAAATAACCTAGGAAATTAAAGTAAATTAGACAACTGGCCACTGTTTGAGTTAGTTTGTTTTCTAAGGATTAGTGTAGTGAATGTGAACCTAATCACTTGAATCGGTAGCCAATAGAACAACTAATCCATTGCACTATTACCATAAAATCAACCATAGGATCAATTGAGTTGAACCTAAACAAAAGTTTCTTTCATTATTGAATTTAGTCGAATCTTTGCTTTCCTAGTTTCTAGTTAATTAGTTATTAGTTAGTAAGTGTCTAGTCTTGCAAAACTAGAGAAAACCATATCTTTTATTATTTGTTAGTTACTATTAGATAATTTTAGTAATTAGTTTAAATTGTCGTTCCCTAAGTTCGATACCCTTCTTACTAAAACTATACCACCAATAGACAGGTTCACTGCCTTTTGTGTGATTAATTTACATTTTATAAGTAGCATTAAAACTAGTTGGTTTTACACACAACAAGTTTTTGGCGCCGTTGCCGGGGAACGGTTCAAAAATTAAGTCTAATTCCTAATTTTATCGATCCTTTGTGTGAGTTTTTCTTGCACAAAGTTAATTTTTTAGGTAATTTAGAAATTAGGATAGGTTTTGATAAATTCCTGTTTTTGCCTTGAACTCGCCGAGTGCATTCGAGTCAACTCGGCGAGTCCGTCACTGTTTATAGTTTTAGTTTTTATTTTATTTTTGTTCTTTTTACGTGTTTTTCTTTTTTTGTTTGTAGTCGTTTCATGACCAGAGAATCTAACACTCCACTGGTTCATCCATTTGAAGATCCGGAGTTTAAAGAAGAACAAAGGAAAAATCGTTGGCGAAACCACTTCTTCAAAAACTCGCCTTTGAAGAATCTAAAATTCGTTTTCAACAAGAAGAAGAGCAGCAAATCAAGAGCTTCTAACGCCTCTATAACAATAGAAGACCCGATTTAAGAGGACACCGAATACGAAACCGAAGAAGAGGAAGAACCTACATTCGGGAACGACTTCGATTTCGGCGACGAGTTAGCCATTATCATGGCTAACATCGATGAAGTCCCCATGGGGGAATGGAAGAAGAAGATGTGTGACGATACCGGCCTGGGACTTGTGCAACCAGCGATTCTTGCTACTGCTACTTTCGAACTAAAGGGTCACATACTTGCTCAACTAAAGGAGATTCCCTTCTATGGAAAAGATAACGAAGATGCCTATAAACACTTGGATGAAGTCAATGATGTAATTGATTACTTTAATATTCCAAATGTGCCTCACGAGACCTAGGTACTTCGCATGCTTCCAGTTACATTCAAGGATGCTGCAAAAAATTGGCTCAAGTCACTCCCTCCCGGATCCATCACCACATGGGCTAAGATGAAAGAAGAATTCATTGACCATTTTTGCCCACCTTCTAAAATAACCAAATTGAAGAAGGCTATTGCTAACTTTGAACAACAACCCGGAGAGTCCCTTTATGAGGCGTGGGAGAGGTACAAAAGTCTACTAAGAAATTTCCCACACCATGACCTTAATAGCCAACAAGAAGTCTCCATCTTCTATGATGGGGTTAATGTTACAACAAGGCAATTACTTGACTCGCAAGGCCTGCTCACAAAGAAGGCACGCCCGGTGATCAAAGAATTAATTGAAGAGTTCTCTAAACATTCTAGAGAATACCACAACCCATGTAATGAAGTAATTAGGGGGTAGTGAACACGGTTAACGATGGCATGGCGATAATGATGGCTAAACTAGACAGTTTAGATAGGAGAATGACGAAGATGGATCAAACAATCCATGCTATCCAGGTAGGATGTGAAAATTGTAGGGGACCTCACCTAACTAAAGATTGTGACTTGGATGTGAACAAGAGAAGACCGGGTGAAGTTCCAAGTAAAACTAAGAATAATCCGCGAATGGAGAACGTGAATGCTATAACAACTGGTTTTTGGGAAACTTTCACTCCTCTGACCCCTTCAAAAAAGGTCTCAACTAAGGTGCATCCAGAAAAGACAGAAGATTCAAGTTCAGCTAAACCCGACACGACTCGCTGAGTCCCTCAAATGGACTCGACGAGTCCAAGGTCTGATGACAAAACTGTTGTTTCCTTAAAGCCTTATAGGCTACCTTTGCCATTTCCAATTCGAGCCATACCCGACGAAAAGGCTAAAGCGTACACAACTTTCATGGAACATGTTAAAGCCCTTCAAGTCAACATCCCATTTGTTGAAACGATGCTTCAAACACCTAAATATTTAAACTTGATTAAAGGTCTCTTTGCCGCAAGAAAAGATATGGCTGAAGTCGCGGAGTTAGTATTAGATGAGCTACCAGAAAAGAAGGGCGATTCGGGAAGCATCTCGATTCCTTGTCAATTTGGAAATATACTTGCTACTCAAGCATTGACCGATTCGGGTGCAAGTATTAATCTAATTCCAAACTCTTTCTTCAAGAAGTTGAAGTTACCGGAGCCAAGGCCGATTTATATGAAGATCCATCTAGCAGACAAGACGATCATTCGTCCAAGAGGTGTTAGTGAAGATCTTCTCATAAAGGTTGACAAATTTGTATTCCCCGTGGACTTTGTAGTGCTTGACATGGAAGAAGACCCCAAAATTCCAATTATTTTGGGGAGACCATTTTTGAATACCGCATGTGCATTGATAGATGTATGCGAGTCCACACTAACATTGAGGGTAAGAGATGAATCAGCAGTGTTTAAGGCTATACAAGAGATTAAGCAAAAAGAAACAAGAAAAGAAGAAGTTTCCTCTATTGATTTGGATGATGAATTACTACAAAAAGAACTTGCACTCTTACAAGAAGGAGATCCAAATAAATTTCTACTATCTTCTGGAGAAAATTTTGATGCTGAAAAAGATTTACAAGAGATAGAGAAGATGTTGGAGGGAACTGATCCAAAAGAAACAATGGGGTTTGTGGAATACGCACAGACTCGCCGAGTCACATCGACCGACTCGACGAGTCCAGTCTAAAACCTCAGTAATGCGGACAATATTCACCTGCTGTTTACTACTTCTTCTCCTGCTCTCAACATGAAGACTTTTGTAGATCCTTTAGAAGGTCCAGCAACAAAAGGCGAAAGTGTTAAAAATTATTGTAACTTCCAAAATTTTCAAGTAGCTTGTCTTGATACGATGATACAAAGAGATGAAGAAATTCGACTTGATAAGGAGGCAAGCTTGGGAGAAAAGGAGAATGCAAAGGCTTGGAATGATGATACTAATAACTCATCCATTAAGACACATATGGCTAATCAAGAAATCAAGTTAGTCAAACCTCGAGCCCGAGTTTTTTCCAATTATGAAGTAATTACTTTTGAAGAAGGAGAAGTACAAAAGATGGGTCCAAAGAATGTGGTGAAGAAAAAGAAGGTTGGGAAACGGATCAAGCATGCAATTGAAGAAGATGCTACGAGTAAAAACAAAGAAGAATTGCGACGGGCATATAAGAGCAAGATACACGCTTACAAGACAAAGTACAAACTGCAAAAGATTAATCATGAATTCCCGATGCAGGAAAACGAAGAAACGTAGAGTGGGAGGGAGTCCAGCTAAAGGCTCCTAAAAAAGAAGCGCTTGGCGGGAGGCAACCCGTTATGAGAGTTTGCTTTCTTTTATCTTTTTCGTTTTTTGTTTTTTTTTGTTTGATTTTCTTAGGATTTTTCTGTTTTCATCTTCTAATTCATCAAAAATGTTTGCATGAGGATAAGCTTGCTCTGAGTGTGGGGTGGATTGATTATTTTTGTGAATAGAATGACAAAATCATATGATTTTTTTAATTGCAAGTGACTCGGCGAGTTGGGATACTGACTCGACGAGTCTATTCAAAGTCTGGATAACTTTCATTCGCGACCAGACTCGACTAGTCAGACCCCAACTCGACGAGTCGACTATATTTACTGAAAAAATAAAAAACATTTTTTACATCCGGTTAAACTAGTGTTTTAACCCTAATTTGAAATATAACATCAGCCGATACACTCGTCGGGCGCCTCTTTCTCTCTCAAGCATTCATCAATTTCTTCCAATTTTTCGAATTTCATCAATCAAGGTACTTAATTTCTTCTTTATTTCTGTTAAAGTCATGATTTTTAGATGAATGGAATTGTTAATTGGGTAGAAAACCCGTTTTTGAAGATTTAGAATTTCTAGTGTTTAGATTTTGATTTAATTAGAGTTTTGTGAATGAATTTTCTTATACTACTATGCTCTATATACATCCCTAGACAAAACCTTGCGAGAAATTTTGATTTTTATGGGTGCGTTTGATAGACTCGTTCGAAGACTCGCACAGTTCATCAAACTCGACGAGTCGGGCATGGACTCGGCGAGTCATGTTTGAAGCAGTATCAATTTTAGTTCGTAAATATTTTGCTCGTTTCTGTATGTTTCTGTACTTATTTATGTAGGAACATGTTTTCACGGGGTCAAAGCTCACGAGGAAGCCAAGAGGATTTCCCTTGGTTGAACTTTCCACGAATCAACTCCCAATCCACAATGACTAGGTGGAAGAAGAAACTTGCTGAAATCCGGAAAAAGGAGATTTGTGTTCCCAATATGATTGACTCGGAATGGCTACAGAACGTCCGATACAAAGAGGAGTTGGCACCATACCTTGTTAAGGAATTTACTCATGATGGGGTGTCGATCACGTGCGATGGTTGGAGTCGTTTGTTTCGTATCCGGGAGCCGGTCTATCGAGAATTATGCTTGTAATTTTTCTCCATAATACATTTTCGGGGTGGGGATGATTATTATAGCCCCTAGAACATCACTTTTTGTCTTGGGGGTGAGGTTCACCAATGCTCTATGGTTGAATTAGCTTGGAGGTTGGGAATTTATGACCCAAACTTGACTTACACGGCTGCATTTGGTAATTTTTTGGAACATTGCCATAAGGTATTCCCGGATGGTGTCACAAGCACGAGTTGGTGGAACACCATTGCCAAAAAACTTTACATTCCCAAATTAGCTCAAGAGGGAAGCATACAATCACCCACTCACCTCCTTATTCACCACCTTATCACCAACACTATCAACCAACAAAAGGATGATGACAAGGTTTCTAACCTTGATGTCTTTTATCTTTGGAGCATCATTACACCTAACACTTTTTGCAACATACCATGGTGCTTGGCTTCATACTTGGCTGAAGGGGCGGTCAAGGACCGAAAACCTCAAAAATTAACGGGGGTATGTTCGTGACGCGTTTAGCCCACTCTTATGGGTTGATGACTCATGGTGCTTGGAATTTGATGATGATGATTCCGACCCCTCCCTTTAATCTTATTCTTTTTCGGAGGGCTAGAATTATTGAAGATTATGGAGGGGGACATTATGCTATTCCAATGACGATGCCGTGATCGGGCCCAAGGCACCGGGATGGAGGGTATGACCAAGACGCGAGCAACCACGCCATGATCCACCGGTTATTCCGGTCGAGGACAATGTTCCCCCGGAGTGGTTAAATGAGGAAGGCAAGAGATATTTAGATGATTTGGGTCGGAGTTCAAATTTTAGAAACCAATCTTTCATCTGATTATTTGAACATTTCCATATTCAACATGTAGATGGGGGAAAATTTCCGTATGTTCCATGTTGGGAGGAAAGGATAAGCGCAAGGCAAGGGGGAGCCGGTGGGAGCGGGGCTATGCATGATGGCGGTGATGAGGAAGAGGATGATAACTAGTTTCTTTTTATTTGTGTTTTGTTGAACAATTTGTTTTTATTTTGTTTTATTTGTTTGGTGTGTTTTAAACATTTAATTAGGATTCGAATTTTGTGCTTGATGTTATAATTACCTTGGTTTCTTTCAGAATTTGGGTTAGGGAATGCGTGCATAAGGAGTCTATAGAATGTGAGAAAAACATGGAAAAGAGTCAAGAAAGGTCGACATATTGAGTCTAGGTGTCGAGTCCGGCCCTAAGGGGTTTATGAGTGAGTGGTTACTGAAGCAATGGGAAGTTTTTAAAGTCCACTAAAGGCTGGATACAAGACAAAATTTATTTTTTTCCACCCAGCGAGGACTCGCCGAGTGCAATTGTCAGACTCGACAAGTCTCAGTATATTTTCACAACTTCAAACTCATCACGCTATTACTCGGCGAGTAGTTTATAAGACTCGACGAGTCATCCATTTTTCTACGACACGGACTGCTGATTTGATGCTGTTAGCTACACCACTTGACCACTTTATCTTTGCAATCAATTCCTGAAGATTTTCCAGTATCTCTCCTGCACATTTGGAGCTACCACGTGCGACATGACGCCTGAGACATGGATGTGTTGTTCCCATGTCTAAAGTCGATTGAAGATGGAGCTTTAGAGACGATCAGGCTCACGACTGCTACCCCAGGGGAGTTTGTTCTAATTCCCTCTACATTTCATATTTTTTTATGCCTAGTATGCAATGGGGACATTGCATGAATTAAGTGTGGGGTAGGGAGTTGGTTACATTTTAGTAAATTTAGAATCCTAATTTAGGTTTATTTTTAATTTTTTTAACTTTGGCATACCAAAAATGTTGCTTAAGACTTAACTTAGAAAATTTTGGTAAAAGTAATTAGGATTCCATGTTGGAATTATGTTGATAATTGGATAAAGACCCAAATATTTAGTTGAGCTTATATACGTTCTAGTGCATTTGTGGCTTCCTAATCCAGTGAAATCATGGGACAAAAACACGACCTTGCTTAGCCCGAAGGATGCAATATGTTTAGCATCGTGTACCAGAAATGTATCCATGAAAACTATTATCTTTAGCCAATAAAGGTTGAAGTTGAGCGCCCTTGCTTAAGCATGTAGGTTTTGAGTGAAAAAAAAAGTAAGTTACATGTTAAAAAAAGAGAGAATTACAAGAAAAGTTTTAAGAATTTTGGAGCAGTTAAAGTAAAGATCAAATGATCAAAATTCCGAAAATTCAAAAAGCGAAGATACACAAAAATCAAAGAAGGTGGTGAATTCAAAGGAATCAAAGACAAATTATCAAAGAAATGAAAAATTCCAAAAAGAGCTCCATAGTGGTATCATAAATTGTAATTTCTAGATTATGTATGCTTGGGTTGCTCAACCAAAAATACCTTGAGGATAGGAGGTTTTCTGCGGATGGATTCGGAAGGATGCATAAAATGAGCATTGATCGGGATAAATGGGTGAATGTTTATGACGATTGTAAGTATTTGGAATATTGGGGATTTTAGGAAAATTTTAGACAAAAATGCACGCGTTGCGGTTTTGGCGTAATGGCTGGGTTCGATTGGAGTTGTCCTATTGGATTCTAATATACTAAAATTTAGTTTTCCTTGGGGGCAAGAAAAAGTCAAGTGTGGGGTATTTTGATATTTGCATATTTAGTCTTATATTAAGTATAGATTTTTATTATTTATTAGCTAATTAATTGCATATCATGGACAAAAGATACTTATAAGTGTTTGAATTGTGTTTTCAGTCCAAAAGCGAAGCTCGGAAGCAAAAGGAAGTAGGAGAAGCGGTTGGGAGCTCGGGAGTTGAGCAAAGAAGAAAAATGCTAAAAACACAAGGTAATCGGCGAGTTGATACGAAGATTCAAGAAGCTAAGGACTCCTTGAATTACTGTGCACGGGAATTAAGTGATGCACTCGACGTGTCGGTCATGGACTCAGAGAGTCGGGTCGAATCTATAAAAACGACTTTTTAGATTGACACAAAAAATTCTAGAGAACCCTTGGGGAGAGAAGCTGCGAATTAAAGTCAGAAGAGACCTAGAGAACGAAGATCCAACCCTAAATCCGATTCCGAAGGAGATTAGAGGCAATTTTCATTACTTTAAATTCAATCTGTTGTTTCCATCATGTATAGACAAATAGATTTTGTTTTTATGCTTTCAATTGCCTCAATCATGAGCTAAAACCTTTTAGCTTCTGTTTGGGGAGACAATATTGAGACTATGGTTTGATTGGTGGTAGGATTTGTTAAATGTTGGTGATTTTGTTAATTTTAGCTTGTTAAAAAACCTTATGTGTGAATTATAACTGTTTTTCTGTTAATAGGAAGATAATAAAGATGCATGAACATCTCTTAATTGTTTACCTTATATAATTTATGTGACCACTTTATTATATGACTAGGATTGGTGAATGTGAAACTAGAATTAATAGGAAAATAGGTAAATTCACGTGTGAGCTTGTGTGATGACCATCAACAAGAGGTTAACTAAAGGGCCAATTTAGTTGACGATTACAAGTCTAAATTAACCCGAATAAATAACCTAGGAAATTAAAGTAAATTAGACAACTGAACACTGTTTGAGTTAGTTTCTTTTCTAAGGATTAGTGTAGCGAATGTGAACCTAATCACTTGAATCAGTAGCCAATAGAACAACTAATCCATTACACTATTACCATAAAATTAACCATAGGATCAATTGAGTTGAACCTAAATAGAAGCTTCATTCATTAGTGAATTTAGTTGAATCTTTGTTTTCCTAGTTTCTAGTTAATTAGTTTAATTATTAGTTAGTATGTTTCTAGTCTTGCAAAACTAGAGAAAACCATATGTTTTATTATTTGTTAGTTACTATTAGATAATTTTAGTAATTAGTTTAAATTGTCGTTCCCTGAGTTCGATACCCTGCTTACTAAAACTATACCACCAACAGACAGGTTCATTGTCTTTTGTGTGATTAATTTACATTTTATAAGTAGGATGAAAACTAGTTGGTTTTACAAACAACACTGTTGCTCAACCTTAACCCTACGACAGGTCAACCACCTGTCAACAAACCATGCAACATCCCTTTTCATACAGGACCACCAATAATCTTTCTTTAGGTCCAAATACATCTTAGCGGCCCCAGGGTGGATCGAGAACCTCGATTTGTGCGCCTCCTCCATCAAGGTGGTATATGCCACGCCTGCAAACAGCACCCAAATCCGACCTTGAAAGGTCATAAGCCCTCGGCTATCGGTAACGAACTCCGATACTTGCCCAATCACTCGCTCCCTTTTGCGGTTCTCCATTCTCACGGCCTCTGCCTGGGCCTCTCGTATGGTATCCAACACCGGAGTCATCACCATCATCCTCATACAAATGTCTCGTATCGAGGCTCTCTCCGCCCTACGGCTTAGGGCAACGGCTACCACGTTAGCCTTGCCCAGGTGGTAGAGGATCTCACAAACATAATCCTTTACCACATCTAACCATCTCCTCCGGCGCATATTCAGGTTGGGCTGATCCATCAAATACTTCAAGACCTTGTGGTCCGTGTATATGGTACACCAAACCCCATACAAATAGTGACACCAGATTTTGAGGGCGAACAACACTGCCCCCAACTCCAGATCGTGGGTGGGATACCTCGTCTCCTGAGGGTTCAGCTGCCTCGATGTGTATGTTATCACGTGCCCTCTCTGCATCAACACTGCACCCAACCCCGATATCAATGCGTCACGGTACACCATAAAATCCTCCATCCCTTCTGGAAGGGCTAACACCAGGGCTGCGCATAATCTCTGGTGAAACGTCTCAAAGGAGGCCTGCTGCTCTGGACCCCAACTAAAGGTCACCCCCTTCTGGGTCAACCTGGTGAGAGGAACGACAATCTTGGAGAAATCCTTGATGAATCTATGATAGTAGTCGGCCAATCCCAGAAAACTCATGATCTCGATGGATGATTTTGGCACCTCCCATCTCATAACCGCCTCAATCTTGGCAGGATCGACCAAGATCCCATTCTGGTTAACGAGGTGTCCCAAGAACTGGACCACTCGTAACCAGAAATCATAGTTGGAGAATTTAGTGAAAAGCCTCTCCCACCTCAATACTTCGAGAATCTCTCTCAGATGCTCCTCATGCTGCTCTCTAGATCTCGAATACAGTAGAATATCGTCGATGAACATGATCACTGATCTATCCAACATCGGTCTGCATACTCTTTTCATGAGATCCATGAACGTTGCTAGTGCATTGGTGGGCCCGAAAGGCATCACCACGAACTCGTAATGCCCATAACGAGTACTGAATGATGTCTTCTGGATATCCTCATCTCGCACTCTCATCTGATGATATCCAAACCTCAAATCACATCTGTAGCATACACCACTCGCTCATCATCTATAGAAACTCGTAGAGGTCGATTCAACGCCTCCCGCTGGATACTATTGTGCTGACTAAATGCTAAAGACATAAATGACTAACTCGCACTCGAGTCAAATAACACCAAAGCAGGTACAAAATTCACAAGAAAAGTACCTACGCATATCATAAAATAAGCACAATATCTCAACTCAGCATAAATAAATGAAAAAAAAACGTACCAGCCACGACATCGGGCACTGCATGGATCTCCTCCGCTGTCAACTTGAAAGCTCTCCCACGAGCCTTCGGCGCCTCGGCCTTCACTGGCCGACCCTCAATAGCTCGCACGGTGGCAGGGGAAGATCCATGTGGTGCTCCCTGAGCTGTCCCCCGCAACTGTGGACACTCGGCCTTTCGGTGTCCGGTTTGGTTGCAATGGAAGCAAACCATAAATCCCTTGGGGCAATCCTTGGCTATGTGCCCCTCCTTGCCATATTTTTAGCAAGCACCTGATCGACAAACCCCATCATGTCCCTTGCCGCACTTACTACAAGTGCGACCCTTCTAGCCTCTAGATCTCAAATCGGCGGGCTTTGACCGCTTGGCTGCCGGCTGAGAACGTGACGGCTGCCGATCCTTCCCCTGAGACTCCGCCTCCTCCCTAGCCTGAGTCTCCAGCTTAATCTCCCTCTTCCAATAATTTTCCTGAAGCTCAGCAAACGTCCGGTACATCGATTTCACCACGAAATCGCAAAATATCTCTCCTCAGAATGCATAGATACCGGCTCATGCGTGTCTGCTCGGTAGACACCTGCTCAGGGCAGAACATCTCCCTCTCATGAAACTTCTTGGTGATCACAGTAACAGAATCAGTGCCCTGCTTGAGGGACAAGAACTTCTGAACTAACCGTTCCCTCTCCACTGGGGGATCGTACTTATCACGAAATATAGTGGTGAACCTCTCCCAGGTCATTGTAGTAAGCTCGGAAGGGTTGAAATCCGCCGACACAAACTTCCACCAGTCATTCGCCCCCAAGTGAAGCTGGTTCAGTGTGAACCGTACTCTCAAATGCTTCGGACACGAGCAAGTATAGAAACATCCCTCAATATCATAAATCCATATCATTGCAGCGATCGGATCCTGCATCCCAACAAACTCCGGTGGCTTTGTGTTGCTGAACTCCCGAAACAGCAACAAGTCACCCCCCTGAGGTCTAGCAGCAGCCACAGCCGCAGTAGCTGTAGCGGCTGCAACCTTAGTAACCGCAGCGTGTCTCTCATCGAATGTCTTAATCAAAGTGGTCTTGATAGACCCAAACATCTCCGATATCTCTAGGCGGATAGCCGCAACCACCTCCTCGTGGATCATCTGACGAAGCTCCTCGTCACTCACGTCGCTGGTCTCTGGTCTGTGGCATGTCGCAACCATGATATCTCTGAAATAAAACGTAAAAATATCAGAGACTTGCTCGAGTGTACTCACACTCGACAACTCAACCCTACTTGTTTCGTAGTACCCTAAGGATTCTTACTTGGACTGCGTACTGATCTGGTGCTTCCAGTAGTACGGGCCCTATACTACGTTCCACACCGCATCAACATTCATTCCAAGTCCTCCTCCTAGGATCCCAGATCACAAGTACTCTATTTCTCATTAAGCACCGACTACCCTTTGGTAGGCCCCTTATAAGCTCCTCACTGCTACCTACTCACTCTCAAGCATCTCACAGCAGCAGTAATCTCCTAGGCTAAGGCATCATCGATCAGGCCACTCTAGTCCTAATATGAATACCTATCCTACTCTAGCATACATAGCATATCATATAATATCTCATAATACATAAAGTAAGGGTATTTTGGGAAATCACCGTTCGGCCGATGGCTGATCGTACACACTGCTTCTTTTCGCTTTTCTCAACTTCTTTTCATTTTTAGGAAAATTGTATCATTTATGAAAAACTTCCTCAAATCCTCAGTTTAAGTTCAGATACGCCCGAAGGTGCATCCGAATCCCTCAAACCAAGGCTCTGATACCAACTTGTAACAACGTAAATTTTCAAAACAATTTTTCATTTTTAAAACATACTTCCATTCATAAAATAACATAAATTCCATTGTATCACATGTTATCATAAATAAACAAATCCCAAGACCTCAAATACATAAATCCTCTCAATGTGTACGGATCATGTCGGCGCCTTCCCACGGTCCTCGCTAGTACCAAAAACACATATCACATAAAACGGTAAGCATAAATGCTTAGTGAGTTCCCCAAAATACCACATACTTACATAGGCCACCCAAGGCTATAAGACCTTCCAGTCACTGTGTCTCAGAGGACTTCCGTCCCATAACCGTGGTAGACCTTCTGGTCCTACCCATAGTGACCTTCCGGTCCATACCCTTTTGAAATTCTAGTCTATACACTGTTGACCTTCCGGTCCATAACATGATGACCTTCCGGTCCATAACATACTGCTCATAACTTAATATAACATATACATATCACATATCATCTATCAACAATATCACATAATCTTCATAGCACACAAGACCTTCCGGTCACACATTTTTACCACTCTAGGTAACGTATAGTGAGGAGACTCACCTTGTATGCTGTCTAGTAACTCACGTGCTCGGTATCCCTGAACCTCGTAACAATGATCTAGCCCCGCCTAAACACATAAGCAATCACCACAAATCAATAACGACTCTCCAGGGTAGACTAGTCCCTTCCAATGGTCCCTCAAAAGGCTAAAAGACTATTTTACCCTTCTAATGATCCAAAAGTCCAAATGTTGACCAAACTCTAAAGGTCAAGGAAAGTCAACTGAAGTCAACAGTCAAACTGTGACCAGACTCGTCGAGTGCACTTGGGTGACTTGGAAAGTCTAAGCATGTCCTTTGAATCCTTCTAAGGTCTCACTCGACTCATCGAGTGAACCTCCCACTCGAGGGGTTACCACTGGAAACGAATCGCGGGGCAACCCGACTCGACTCGTCGAGTCCCCATATGGACTCGGCAAGTTTCCTCCATGACAACACCAAAACGACCTTCTGAGGTCAGATCTGCTTCTCTAACCTATAGATCTGACTTCCCCATGACCAATAATCACATAAATGTCAAATCTTCACACTCGTGCAACGCACCCAAGGCTTCTTTTGGTGAAATGGCTTCTGAAATGGCACCCTAGGTTCATTTCCTCCATAGAACAACATAAAGCAGAATAGATAGTGTTCTCTGGACCTCTAAAGGTCCAGATCCAGAGTCTAACACTCAAAGGGACAACATATGCATCAATTCAAGCCAATAAAGGGGTAGAGAAAACCCTAGATTCAAGGATCTTGTACAAAACAGGAGAAGGGATCGATTTACTACCTCAAAAATGACGACCCAAGCTTAAAAACCACATAATCGAAATCCCCTTGACCTTCCCTTACTGGAAATACCTTCTTCTTTGCAAAGCCACAAGAAAAAGGATTAAAAATGGCTCTCCCTCTCACGTAACTCGCTCAAGCTCTCTAGGGATTCTCTCTTTGGACTGGTAGCCGCAAATGAGGGCTATAAGGTCCCTTAAATTGGGCACATACCCGGAGATTTAGGGTTTCTGACCTCAACGCAAACTCGTTGAGTCCACCCATCGACTTGTCGAGTCCGTTCATTAATCCAGTCAACAATCGCAATCCTACTCGACGAGTCTAAGAGTCAACTTGTCGAGTCCCTCCTCATAACTCAAAATAAACAATTAAAATATGATACCTAGAAATCCGGATGTTACATTGGGTAAGTTCATCACAAGAGGTTCAACCTTTGAGTAGGCACACCTTTTAAAGATCTAGAGCACTATTTCCACACCCGAAACATATTCACCAACAAAGGAGAAAGCAATAAATTAAGTTGCATAAATGTCATGACGGACACCACCAATTTAACATTTCAGGAGTATGCAAGTCAAACAGAGACAGAACACGTCCAGGCCTAGTATATACCATAGTTCCAACTAGTATAAATTTTAAGCTCAAAGGTAAATTTTTACAATTACTTAAAGAACCACCCTTTTCGTCAAAGACCACAAGGAATCCCACAAACATATATATCAACAATGTATGAGAGATCTCAAAGTGTTAAATATAGAGAAAGTGTCCCAAGATGCGGTGGTGCTATAATTTCTAACACTAACGTTTCTCGTTAGGCATAATTTTAAAATACGTATTTATGTTGCAGAAGAATTATATATATATATATATATATATATATATATATATATATATATATATATATATATATATATATATATATATATATATATATATATATATGAATAGGTTCTTTTGAGGACAATAGATAAAGGAGGACAATTCCTAGCCAATTATTTTGATATTATCCAACTAATTAATATTAATTCATAATAAATCTGTAAGGGCTATTTTTGACTATTACCAATATCATTTATATCATATGGTTAATTATCCCTATATTTTTGGAGATTGAAATTTTATCTCTCCAATTATGGTTATAAAGGTTGCGTTTTTATAAATCCACATTCAAGTCCCAACCTCACTCCTCGTCTCCTCCTCCATTTCCGTCCTCTCGGATGGACATATTTTTCACCCATAACCAACTCCACATTCCTCTGTCAACACCAACCCTCCACCGTTAACCTACAAAAAAAGTTAAGTTCAAAGAAGTGAAATGTCGACGGTTCATCAAAGTAACAGTAGAGAATGAATCAAGTTTTTGATCAGGTTTTATGGCTCTCTTGCTCACCTGTCTCGTCTTTTTTCTTGTTGCATTTCTTGTTCTAGAAAAGGTATTCTCCATTCTTGCTGCATCTTGTTATTTTCCTTGATTAGATTTTAGGGTTGTGTTTCTCTCCTGCCTAATACATACTACCATTGGAGAAGTAGGGGTAAAGAAAAAAGCTTGTATTTTTTTCCATATTCTTAGCTGGCAACCTATTTTATTCCTTCTAGTTTAATGATTATTAATTTGGTACAGGTTGAGAAGTATGCTTCATGTATATTGTTGTTATATTTCTGCCATTGATAATTGTATTTGTTATTTTGTGATCATTAAATCTAATGATCTAACGGATCGTCGTGGTTTCTTTTTGCTTATAGAAATGTCCCTTCGTGGCTACCTACTTTCATTCTCAATTTTTATGTGATGAATTTTCTATGATTAATATTATGATGAATTTTCCTTGGATAATTTATGTTTTTGTTTGTTTAATGTTTAGGTTGATGAAATTTCCATAGATAATTGACGAACTTTCTAGGTTATTAATCTGTCTTTTTATAGGATGGTGTCCCTTTCGAATCAATCGAATCAATAACTACAGGAGTTGTAGCATTTCTCAAAAAATTACAATTTAAGGGCTGCACGATCATCGACATGCTTTACTCCATGATATTGTCATTGTTGTTGAAACTTCAAGTATGATTATTTTGACAACACTGAAGAAAACATGTTAGTGCCAACTTGAAGATTAAGAACTAGACTTACCAAGAATTAATGACCTAAACTTGTATAGCTTTTATAGCGGAAACTAGGAGTCATCGCCATAACTCTAGTGCTATTGTTTGTGTTAAGAGAAGAGCAAGACCAATATTACCTTTTGTACATTCATAGAAAATGATATTTTCCATTCCTTGTATATTCATGGAAGAATGATATTACACTTTTTTGTATATTCATAGAAGATTGATCGTTAGTTTCATAAAAACAGCTTAATCATTTTGTAGTAATGAATTGATAATGCATATTTTTTTATTCAAAGTTTTTCTGTAAATATTCTAAAATGAAATTATATATTCTAGTATGAATCTGTATTGTTAATTGGTTTTCTTAATATTCATATCAGAATTGTGTAATGATATTGCACATAAAAATGACGATTTGGATATTCTAACTTGAATCTGCACAATTTTTTTTAAAATCTATATTTTTTAAAAGTCGAGATAAAACCTTTATTTAAAAAGTTCGAAATTTAAAGTCTCAGTTAAGTCCACTTTCCTTATTTATCTCTTTCACTTTTACCATATTGCCCTTATATATTTATTTATCTAATTTTAATACTATTTTCTTATTAATTACCAAAATTAATTAATTAAAGAAAACGATTGGCTTACAATTGTCCTCACTGTCCTCATTTTGTCTATTTTCCTCAAAAGAAACATCCCATATATATATATATATATATATATATATATATATATATATATATATATATATATATATATATATATATATATATATATAGACACACACATGGAAATTGGATAAATATTAAGTATGTATAATATTTCTTTCTAATCTTTTTTTTAAAAACTTAATAAATAAGGATAAAATTTAACATAAAAATTGTCACACCCCAAAACCAGAACGGCAGAAACGTTCTGGGGTGCATGACGTCATGTCAAGTATCACAACATATGCAGTATAGTAATCAAAGTACAACAACCATTGCATTAATAGTAATAGTTTTACATAGTCTACATTGCATAGAAACATCAAAGTAATACAGAAACTAATATAGATGCAGCTTGGTTCTAGGCTGGCTTCACTAAAGCTCCCGGGATGTACCTATCTATTGCTGACCTGAGAATACAAGTTATTTTGAAATCGAGTATCAGCATTTTTACAAATGCTGGTGAGTTCATAAGTATTTAGTGTCATTTGTGTAAGTAAACCTTTTACTCAAAATATCTTTATAAAAGTAGTAGTTTAGAATCTACGGTGTATTAGCGTTCTTTCCAGAAAATCCTATATTTTCTATAAAAAAGCAGTCCTCTACCAAGACTCGACAGTGTTATGTTTTAAAGAGAGATTTTCCATGAAATACTATCATTACCAAAATACGGTATTTGACGTTAAAGAAAGTAGGAGGATATCAATAGTAAAAACATTAGGGAAAATAACACAGGCCCCAGCAGTAAATATTGCTGACTAAGGCAAAAGAAATCATAAACTCCAGGAGAGTATCGAATGAATGATATGCTTGGCTTAGTCTAACATAAGGAAACACAGACCCCAGATGGTATTAGATGTACGATACATCTAGCAAGGTCTAAAACAAAGGAGCACAGACCCCAGCCAGTATCAAATGAAAGATACAACTAGCAAGGTCTAAACAGTGAAACACAGACCCCAGACAGTATCAAATGAAAGATTCAACTAGCAAGGTCTGAAAAAAGAGTAATCCTAAGAGTGTTGATTTAGAAATACAGTGTAAATTCTTGTTACCTTAAGGCCATGAATTATAAGGTAAACATGGAGATACTCATAACCATACTGATTGACACTAGAGTACTTGACGCCCTGCAAGCGTCAGAATAAAAGTGACATTTGTCACCCCTGGCTTGGTAGGCCGTGGACTGTAGCTAGCAGTCAGGGTGCGGGAGTGTCAGTCCCGTATAGATCTATACACACAATGCCCTCTCTCCCTACAGGAGACTATGGTTACCAACTCGACAACGGGGAGATCCGTGTCTTGAGGATGCATCTCGGATTCTGAATTCTATTAGTGGTGCTGGAGAAATGATATAGACTCGCGTGTGAACTAACTCCTGTGGAATACTCGTACTAGAAAGAGTGAATAAAATCTCCTATTTGTTCCTATAATAGTTACTAGTGTCCCTGATCTATGAGTGATGAACAAAAGTAAGCCCTTGCTACCCAAGGCGACGTAATGGTCGAGAGTGAGAGAGAGAGAGAGAGAGAGAGAGAGAGACCTCTTATGTCCATATATGTATACATGATATATAATTAATGTTTAAACGACCTTCGGACGGATATCCGATACCCACCAGACCACATACAAACGAGGAAAAGGAAATAGGGCAAACTAGCCTTCCTAAGTCCTTTCAACATTATTTATATAACTATACAAGTACAGGCATGCATTTAACGACGTAAAAGCATTTAACGAAGTAGTAGCATTTAAAGACGTGGAAACATCTAACGAAATAGAAGCATAACAAAGTAGAAGTGTTTAAACATAGAATGAAACCTTGACGAAAACTTTGGAGAACCTTTATACTTAAGAAAATCATGACTTGATATCCCTTTGTAAAATAAGTTTGAAGACCTTTACAAATCCTTGAAAATCTTTCATAAAAAAGTTTTGAACATAACTTTGATAAAACAATGTAAGTAAAGAAAACCTTTTTTCAATCACTGTTGTAACTGGTTTCGAAGTAAAACATACAGTGCGAGAGTCAATTTGAGAAAAGATTTAAACAAGTAAAGACGTTTTGGAAAACCATTTATAGTACCATACTTGGTAAAATAGCCGTCAGTGTAATAAATCCTTGTGCATGCGAGTTATCAATCACATATGATTGGTATGATAACTTTAATGTTTTAACTTGTATTCCCCCCATAAAAGCATGTAAAAACATTTAAAAGGTTAATTCAAGGGTATGAACTCACCTGTTGTAAGTGGATCGGGCGGAGGTATCGGGTGGGTGCTCGGTGTCAAGTAAAGACTTGAACAAGCTTAGTGACCTATTAACATATGATGACATATGTTTACATACAATTAGTAATTATAATACTAATTAAACACGTATACACATCCTAAAGTGCGGAAAACACTTTGGTTAAGTGCTATGAGTCTCCCGGGTAATATCTAAGGGAGTGTATGGCCTAGATATGGAATTTACTGTTCAAGACTAAACTCTTTATAGAGTTTACAGCCCTAAGACCATATCCCCATGAGTTTACGGCCGTAAACTCATGGTGGGGGTGTTCTAGGATGCTTTAAAGTCTTATCTCACTCGTAGAATTAGGCTAGGTCCAAATATAAGGCATATTAATGGGTTTAAGGCAACAAATTGACCATTTAAGGAGTTCACAGCCCTAAACAAGGAGTTTATGGCCGTAAACTCTCACTTGGTCATTTAATTCATAGATCTAAGCCTTAAATGAGAGAATATAAAGTTCTAAGCATTATTCCAAGTCAAATGGGGGTGTTAGGGCATCATTTGGCCACCTTTTGGAAGTTTACGGCCCATGGACCAATCCTAGGGGGGTTTACGGCCGTAAACTCCTATGTCCAATGATTCTTTGATGTTTAATGCCTTTACTTCAATGGCGGTTGCTTCTAGACATTTTCCAAGGCCATAAGAGGTGTTTAAGGGCATTTATGACACCTTAAAAGGTGTTCACGGTCCTTGAAGAGGGGTTTACGGTCCAAGAGTGTTCTTGGGCCGTAAACTCATGTTTACTCTCCAAAATGCAAGGTTTTAGGGTTCTAAGCTCGAAGGTGTAAGTCCACAAGTCATATCTAAACCCTAGGGGTAGTTTAGAGGGGTTTTGGGGCTTATAAACCCCACTTAAGGGTGTTCACGGTCCAAGAATGTTCTTGGGACGTAAACACATGGATTTGCCCCTATTTGATGTCTTAAAAATTTGTATGTTAACTAAGCTACACAGCAAGTTAGGATAGATTTCTTACTAGTTTGGGGCTCGAAATGGGTGTTTTTGGATCGAAAATAAGTTGTAGAGAGAGAGAGTGGAAAGTCTCAAATGGACTCCACTCACCCTTATATAGGGGTTTGATTTGGGGCTTAGTGGAAATCTACCCAATGCTGACTTTAAACGGGGCTTTTGGTCACACCCGATTAAAGGGTCGTATTTTGACTTGGTTGATACTAAAAAATTTCAAGGGAAATATTGTGGCGTTTCTAATTTATTTCAACCCTTACAAAGTCATTATAAAAGTCCCAAATTAATTAACCTCTTCCTAAAGGTTAACAGACAATTAGTAAAGCGAGGCTTATTAACGGAAGGAGGGGTTAAAAATGACGGAATAAATTTTGGGTTGTCACACAAATTAAAATATTTTTTCGGATAAATAATCTAAATGAAAATTGTAGTACTCATGGTTATTAAATCGTGCATATAATCAACACCTTAGTATGAGGAAGTTATGATTTTCGAACTTTCAGTGCGGAACAATACAATAGTGTTTGACACATAAACAAAAGATAAACTTAGTTGATTGTTAACCAAAACAATATAAATGAGAATTAAAGTAATCTTAAATTCCAATCTGTCGATATAAATCACATCGAGAACAAAGTTTGTATGAAGGAGTTATGAATTTTGGAATGTATTTTTCAATGTAATCTTCGTAGACTGATAAATTTCATATACGAGGAGAATTAGTTGACGAAGTCTAAATGAAGGTTGTAGTACTCGGAAATACCTACGCGCGGATATATAGAATGTCATAACCTATCACACTTTCCTCAATCGATATCGGAAATGCAGACCGGTGACGATACATAGATTTCCCAAATCAAAGACCGCTAATCATAACTACCTATTTAAATGAAAATCTACATGTCTTCAAGCTGATTATCATTCCTTTATCCTGATATCTGCTCCATCCTAGGAACACATGCGATTTTTGAAAACATCAACTTGAAGTTGTTGAGTCCACAGGTTTTCACAGTTTTATTTGCTTGTAGTAAGAATCCTTTTTCTTTTAGAAAAACCTTTCTTAATGTATTTTAATAACCATAGCTTACTATCTTTGTAGGATATCTAATGATCCTATCTTATTTTATCTTAAGATGTTTTATAAATCCAAATTTACTATCTTTGTAGGATATTTAACTAATCGTAATGTATTTCATATAACATTCTAAGGTGTACCTAATAGCAGTCATATCTCTAAGTTGGTTATAATGTATTACCATAAGCCCCCATAAACGATGATGTTTTAGTAGTGATTTTATTGAAAATAAATATAGTTTGCAGTCCCATATGCCTTAAAATGAAATATAAAATTAATAACGGGTATTTTATGTTCAATACACATTCTTTTGGTTATGAAAGTAATTTGCAGGGTTAAAGACACGCGGGTTGGGAGCTTGGGTCGGATTCTATTCGGGTTAGGCATGTATCGATTTTCTAAAGTATAAAGAAAGAGAAAGAGTGTAGAATGGAGTCATTTAGTTGTTTTCTCAGATCAAAAGATTAGGGTTTTCTCTCATAGTGTTCTTAATCTTTTCTCTTGATGTTCATCTGTTTAGTTTAGGGTTTGTATACATCATCTATTTACATAACTCGTTGTTGTTATGTTCTATTAAACATTAGGTTGACTGAATAATACTGAGGGTAGATTAGGAACTTTGTAGTGAGTTTTGATTTGTAAGTATCTTGAAAACCATATGTTTCTTAATCTTCAAATGGTATAAGAAGTGATGATGTTGGGAAAGTTTGTTTTGTGTATTTTCAACATGGTATCAGAGCTGTAGGCTCTTGTTATCGATCCTGAAGTTTCGTTGGTCATTTGACGCTGATTCCATAACGATTGGTTGAAAGGTACTTTTCATTTGTTTTTGTTTAATCTTTGAAGTTGTTTCATAGTTTTTTTCAACCGTGAAAAATTAGGGTTACTGTTCTTTAGGGTTACCGCTTTAATTTCCCTAGAGTGAAACATTATTTTGTTAAGATCTTGGTACTGCGAGGTTCTTGGTTTTGCTTTTGCAGATCTTTGTGACTATTCACTGTGTGTGGTGCTTTGTAAACATTCCTTGGTTGATCATCTGAAGATCATATTGATTAATCCCTATAATCTGAAATAACTCTCTTGAGGTCGGATTTCATCATCGATAAACTCTTGTAGAGAACGGATTCAGGGAGTCAGTTCTTGAACATATCTGCTTATTGCACTGCGAGGGTTTCTGGTTACTTTCTTTCTCTTTTAACTATAGACGTACGAGATCCTTGTGTCTTGTGCACACCAGTTATTGTTTGTTCATTTCTTTTTTTGTGTACATTGTGTTGATTGTCTTGGGCCCTAGCATACTATGGTGACTATCTGGACTTTAAGTCAACACAATTGTCTGTTTTCTATCTTGTTGTATTTTCTTGTTATATCTGTTTCAACATGACTGGAAAAACACGTAAAGGGAGTGATACTCCTAAATATGGTCATGCTGATTTTGTTGATCCCTTATATGCCCATGCTTCTGATAATGCCGTAACTTCTATTATAACAATTAAACTTACTAGAAATGAAAACTATCATTTGTGGCATAGTGCTATGTGTAGAGGTCTTAAGGCTAGGAATAAATTAGGTTTTGTGGATGGTACTCTTACTCTTGACAAAATTGAATCATCTAAAGCTTCTAAGTGGGAGCGTGTTAATGTTGTTGTTTGCAATTAGATTTTAGGTTCAATTTCTGAAACTATGTTTGATACTCATGTATATTCTAATAAAGCTTGAGATATTTGGGATGAGTTGTTTGAAACATATAAAAAGGCTGATGGATTTGTAATCTTTAATATTCATCAACAAATTAATACTTTAAAACAAAATGGTTCTTCTCTTTCTGATTATTACAACAAGCTTGATTACTTGTGGAAAGAGTTTGATGGTTTAACAAGTTTAACTGAATGTGTTTGTGAGGCTACTACTAAGCTTAACGATCATTCTAAGTTAATGAAGCTAATGCAGTTTCTAAGTGGTATTGATGACGTTTATAATAAATTCAAGAGTCATATTCTTTTGATGGAATTCTTGCCAAATGTTAAAATTGCCTTTTCTATTCTTTCTAGAGAAGAGTCCCTTCAAAAAAATGGCTCTCTAAGTTCCACTACCTCCTCAAAACCACAAGTTTTTGTATTTAATAGTAAAGTAAATGATTTTAAAAGGGGACAAGGTCAAAATAGATCCAAAAATCAGGGGTTACAATGCAAACACGGTAATCTTAAAGGTCATACAATAGAAAGGTTTTATAAATTGATTGGATATCTAAAGGATTTTAAACCTAGGAATGAAATTAATAATAAAATTAAGTTGTTTTTTGTGAATTTTTCTTTTGTCGGATCTAACTGCAATGCCATAGCTTCTTCTGAGTTTGTTCTTGGTAGTGATGCTCACTATCTCACTAGTGAACAATACTCCAAGGTTTTTCGTCTCATTAATGAGAGTTCTACTGGTGATAATGTATCTGCTATTGCAAATATGGCAGGTACATCTATTTTTGAGTGTTGTAATTCTTTTGTTAGCCGTAGTAATTCTCAAAGTTGGATTGTTGACTCAGGGGCTAATAAACATATGATAGCTTCTGAGTCACAACTTAGAGATGCAGTAGATGTGTCTAGACTGAACCTTCTTGTAAAACATTTGAATGGTTCTTCGGCTCCTATTAACAAAATAGGAAATCTTCAGTTGTCTTCACATCTCACCTTATTTGATGTGTTTGTTGTTCCAGACTTCAATATTAACCTTTTATCTGTACATAAACTGTGTAAAGATAGCTGTTGTGAAGTTGTTTTTTCTGGATATAATTGCAAAATTCAAGATTCACTATCAAAGGAGATGGTGGAGAATGGTAGAGAATATGGTGGATTTATTATTTTGACTATGCTCCCTCCGGTATTCCAACTAATATAACTAATTCTAGATGTTGTGTCTTTAAACTAACTTGGCATAGTAGACTTGGTCATCCAGCTGACCAAGCTTTAAGTTATTTAAAAGAAAAATTAAAACTTGGAAATGAGTCCCTTCCTCCTTGTTATGTCTGCATAAAGCAAAACAGACAAGAGAATCCTTTTCACATAGTCATCATAATCCAACTAAACTGAGTGAATTGCTCACCTAGTGTCACAACCCCAAACCGGAATGGTGGAAACATTCGGGGGTGGATGACATCATATGTAGTATCACAACAATTGAATCATAGTAATCAAAGTAAACACAACCATTACATTGAATATATATATAAAAAGGTATTTACATATGTTTGCATCATATTTATATACATCATAATTAGAAAGAATAAAGACGAGTCTCTATACGCTCCACCTTCTTAAAAGTCTGCCAAAGTACCTGTCTACTGATTTCCTAAGAGTACAAGCGGTTTTGAAAAGAGAGTATCAGCATAAAGCAAGTGAGTTCATAAGCATGTTTTTGTAATTAAACCTGTCATTGAATCTGTAAAATGTTTTTATGATTTCCTAGAAAATTCGATATTTTCTAACATATATTTTTTGTGACAACCCAAAATTTCTATCTTGTACAACCATTCAATTCAGTCAAAGTCTGACTTGTTTCTACAAACTTGTAGCACTGTTTAGATTCTGTTTAAGCATTCTACGCCTAGTACCCTCCACAAGGTGTGTTAAGAAGTATATTCTAGACTTCAGTACACTTCATAAAATCAGGAAAACTCCAAGGATTGGAGTTTACGGCCGTAAACTCATGGCTGGCCGAGAAATCCCCTATATATATATGATACTTAGCCATTTTTCCAACACTTTTACCATTTCCAAGCCAAGAAATCGGGTTTTGCTCTCAAGTATCATTAAGGATCTTCACTTTTCTTCCAAAAATGTAAGTGTTTATCCATTGATTAGTTGCTACATGTTCTTAAGTAGCAGCACCCATTGATTCCATCCATAAATTCATATTTTTGGGTTAGATCTTCAAGAAACACCAAGAACACCAAGAACATATACTAGTGTTTTGGTCCAAAATCAACCTTTTTAGCTTCTATATCATAAGTATTACTTCCCTATACTTGCTATCTAGTTGAAACACATGTTAGGGCTTCGAAATCATCCATTTCCCATAAACAAGAGGTGTTTACGGCCAAGAGAATCTCTCTTTGGCCGTAAACACTAGTTAGAGGTACATTGAGCCTTAAACTCTTCCTAAGGCTTGGACTTGAGTCTAAAACCCTTCTTGATTGTTTGTAAGACCTTAATACACCAATTGGCACAAATCATCATGAGTTTACGGCCGTAAACTCACGAGGCCGTAAACTCTTTGGGCATAAACTCTAGGGATGTGAACACTTGGCCACAAATACCAAGTGTGGCCGTAAACTCGCCTTATACGCAATCATTTGTGATTTTGACTTTCCATTCAAGTGTATCCTAGTCCCTAAGGTGTTTTCCTTACCTGATTAGTTGTATAAACACTAGTTATATACATATATGTGTCATTATATGCTAAATAGGATCCGTGTGTGCTCAATTCTTCACTTGACACTTAGCATTCTATACCACTCTTTCATCTGAACTACTCACTGCAGGTGAGTTCATACCCCCTTCATCTACCTTTTAAATGATTTTATGGGGGGGAATACAATATGAAATATTGTAGTTATTATATCAATCGCATGTGACTAATAACTAGAATAAACAATTACATTTCTTATACTTCAAAACTGTATTAACAAATATCTACTTCAAAACATTTTATCAAACTATTTTACGCTAAAACTCTTTATTAAACTCTTTTAAAACTATATATTGTCAAAATCATGTCTATATATATATATATATATATATATATATATATATATATATATATATATATATATATATAGTTATATAAATGAGGTTGAAAGGACTTAGGACTGATAACTCACTTTATTTCCTGTTCCTTGTTTGGTTGTCGACTTAGAGTATTCGGTTGTTTGTCAGAGTGTCGTTTGAACCTTAGTTATATATTATGTATATGGATATAGATATAAAAACTTTAATTTCAGTTTAAAACACACACATTCATTCGAATAACATTACTAGTAAAGTATAATAGGTATAGTTTGAGAGATTACTTCTCACTATTTCTAGTACAATGAAACATACAAGAGTCAATTCATTTATGAGTCAATACGAACTTACTATTATGAGAAACAGAAAGAACATACCATGATGAGAAACTAAGAGAACATACATTATACTATACAAGAGAATATACTATACAAACACCTGAATACGATAACTAGAATGTGAAATACTACTTCATGATACAAAAATACATTGTTGTATCACATTGTAGCAAAGTCTCCTGGAGGGAGAGTGGGCATCGTGTGTATAGATATATACGGGACAGACACTCCCACACCCCGACTATTAGCTACAGTCCCAACCGGTAAGGCCAAGGGGTGACAAAATGTCACCTCAGTATTTTATGACACCGAAAAGTCATCTGGTATTCAGCCGTCAATCAGCATGGTTACAAACTAATTCACATCTAAACATTTAATTAACCAAATTGGAATTAAAGGCAACAAGACTCCCCAAGGAGTATAGTACATTTAATATGACCTTAAGTCTTCATTTTATCATTTCATAGTCAGTAGTGTCACTGTTGAGATAAAACGTTCTATTTTCCTAATAGATGATAGTGATAAATGGGAGAAAACATACTTTTTACACAGTAACAAAGTACTGCTATGTTATTGCTACAATTACAAGTACATATACAAACATTACAGTTTTATACAAAAACAAACATGTAAAACAGTCGGGACTCGGGTAATAGGCTACTTTATTTATAAGAAGGAAATATAGGATTTTCTGGGAAAACCTTATAATTTTTTCAAGGTTTTAATACTGTAACAACCCGAAGTTGTTTATCGCCGAAAACCCGTTCTACCCGAATAACTCGTCAGAAATCGAAATGTCCTGTTATCGTTTTTGGGTCTAGTTAACTAAAATTATATGTTTATTTTCATTCAATAAGGGTCCAAATCATTTAGGAACTCATGAATGTAGCCCAAAACGTTTATTTCATAAGTTTTAGAAATATCCTCGTCGGGTGACGAAAACTCAATCGGGTGCGACCCAAAGCATCGTTTAAGGCCGGTATCGGGTAGAATTTCACCGTGTCCAAGTTTTAGGGACTATATAAACATGTTTAAGCACTCATTTGAAGCTTTTTCCTTCTCTCTCTACTCTCTCTCTAACCTCTCTCCTAAATCCAAAGATTAAGTGTCCAAAACTCAAATTTAAGGCCTCAAATGCTTAAGGTACCTTCCTAGCCTTAATCTATAGCATGTTTAGCTTCCAAATTAGACACTTAATCATGAAATTGGACAATATATGTGAGTTTACGGCCCAGGAGGCTGCCTAGGCCGTAAACACCATTTTGAAGGGTTTTTAGCCCTTAAACTCCTTCCTTAACTCAATTGGACTTTAGATATGGCTAAGGGACTTCAAGATATGGACTTAGAACACTTAAAACTATGATTTTGAGGACTTTGAAGGAGTTTACGGCCAATGCATAAGATTGGGCCGTAAACTCATATTAATGGGGTTTTTCATGCCTTTAAACCCTTCCAAATCACCTTTATGGCTTAGATATGAATTAAAGGACCTTGGTATTAGCATTTGGACACTTGAAACATGATTTTTAGGGGACTTAGATGAGTTTACGGCCAAGGATAGTGCTTGGGCTGTAAACTCCCCAAAACTTGACATAAATCCAATTCTAAGGTGTTAGAAAGCCATCCAACACCACCAAAAGCCTTGGAATAAATCAAAGGACCAACCAAAAATACTTTAAGGGCCTAAAACACATCTTTTATGGGATTTCTAAGAGTTTATGGCCAAGACCTGTTCTTGGGCCGTAAACTCCAAAATTTTTGGTGTTAGAATGCAAACTAAACACCCCTAAGGCCCTTAGATGAATTTTAGAAGCCATTCTATGCAAGTTTTAGACCTTGAAACACATTGTAGCTTGACATATTAGAGTTTACGGCCATGAAGGGGGTTTCATGGGCCGTAAACTCCATAAATCCCTCATATGTCCCATATAAACTCATTTCTAGGCTTGTGGGAATTTTTAGAATCACATGTGATTGGTTTTAACAACATTTAGCACCATTTTCATGAGGATTAAGGAGTTTACGGCCAGGAGCCTATACTAGGCCGTAAACTCCCATAAATTAATCATTTTGGTGATTTTAATCCATTCCATGCATTTAGAACAAAACCTAGAAACATTTCCTATGTCCATGTAAGCCATTTAAGCCATTTAAACACCCAAAACCACACCCACATGAGTTTACGGCCGTAAACTCATGTATGTGTGTGTTTTGTGGTTTTAAAATCATTTAAAAGTTTACTCATGGGGAGTAAACTCAAGTCCCAAGTCCCTAGTGTCATTTCACATCCTTAAACGCCACCCGGGTCCCTCCAAACACTCGTATCGGAGTGTTTTCGCGACTAGAAGCAATTGTTCCTATCCAACAATCAATCTAAGTCCTAATTAGATACAAATGTGTATCTTTACATTATAATTAGGAACCTCGTGTATTTACAAGCCCCGGATCAACTCTTAGCATCCAAATCGTTATACTTCTCGTCCGGTGACTTCATACCCCTACGCCTTTTTCACTGTTTTTAACTGTTTTCAGGGGGGGAATACAAGCAAACCAAAATTGTTTTCAAATCATAACATTTATGTGTTTCAAATAATATCTGGCAATCTTATAAACTCTTTAACTCCTTATGTATTATGTTGAGCATAAGGAATGATTTATCAATTACAACTAAATGGATTTTAGTTAAGAAAATAACCAAACTAATCAAATTATTATGGGAATAATTTGGGGTTCTATGTTTCTCATTATATCACTTACTGATATCTGTATTAAGTTATTAGATAAACTATGTCTGATTCAGTTTATCTTCGTATAATTCAAATGTTTTACCAGATAGTTTCGTTGTATGTATCTATTTTCATTGTATCATGTCTTAAAATCTTTGTATGTTTGTTATCGTATGAGAATCCTGTGAATAGTTTAATACTAGCTTGTGAGATAGTCACTACCCTTTATGGATGATCAAGTAAATCCTCTCCGAAAGTGTAACCAGAGTCTCCTGGAGGGAGAGCGAGGAATTTGTGAATAGATCTATTCGGGACTGACAATCCCACACCTTAACTGCTAGCTACAGTTAGGCGGGCACGCCTGGGGTGACAAATTCTGTATATCATTCGACGTCTGACTAATGTCAAGGAGGTCTCGTTGTCATATCAGTATGGTTACCCGACTCACAATACGTATTAATATAAACTTATTCACAGCTAGGGTTTCGTTTAGAATCTATATCTTGTTCGGGATGGTAATCCCATGGTTTTGTAATCTATATCTCGTTCGGGATGGTAATCCCATGGTTTTATGTCTATATCTCGTTCGGGATGATAATCCCATGATCTTGTGTCCATATTTCATTCGGGATGGCAATCCCGTGGTATTGAAACTAAATCTTATACGGGATGATAATCCCATGATTTTATCAATCTATCATATATCTAGTTTCGGGATAGTGATCCCATGGTTTATCGAGCTATATTATATCTACTTTCGGGATAATGATCCCATGGTTTTTATCGAATTACCTTATAACTGGTTCGGGATGTAGTCCCAAGGTTTTCAAAATACTTTCTATTTACAGTTCGTCTAAATTATAGTTTTGTGTATTAAGCTATACTCTGTGTTATTCAATCAATCTTGAAATTAGGAAAATATGGGATTTTCCTGGGGTTAACTTATAACTAGTAACAAAACTGTAACGAAAGATAACTTAACTACTTTACATAAGAAAATATGGGATTTTCTTGGATATCAAATCTTTTCAGAAAACTAAAGGAAACCGATACATTTTCACAAAACAAAACCGCTTATGAACTCACCAGTTTTATGCTGATTTTCAAACTGCTTGTATTCTCAGGTCCAAGTTAGACAGGTACCCGGCGATATCTTTTGGTGAAGATGGAGTGCTCCGAAGATTCGTCTCTTTTGTTCATATGATATATGTATAACTTTGTGCAATTTACTTTTGAACCAAATGTAAACTTTCATATATATGTAATGTAATGGTTGTTTACTGTGATTACTATGTACATTGGATTTGATACACAACATGGAGTCAACCCCGGGAACGTTTCCGCCTTTGGTTTTCGGGGTGTGAAAGATTGGTAACAGAGCCCTTGTTTATAGTGAACAGAGTATACCTAACCTTACATGGTATAAAACTATAAACATTAAGGGGCCTAAGTGCTCTGAACTAAAAGTATCCTACAAGATATAAGTATTTTCAAAAGTATTTAAGTATGTCGAGCCGTCGAAATCCGTAACTACAAGTAGAACAAAACATAAGTAAATGGGTGTTGTACACTGCGGTTAAACCTGGGCAGTTATGTAGTCGTGTCTAGGGTCAATATAGCCTGGCCAACTATATTCATTCGAGACACGGCCAACATGTGCTTGGGAGTGACTGTGGCATGCGGCATACCTAAAACTTACCCAATATCCCAAACAACAAATCGACGCTGCAGCGAACCATGAAATACTATGGGAGTATTTCTCGAGCCGATCCTTTGTAGAAATTCTTGTATACGCGTTATTCCTTGATCATTTCTCTAGCGATGAAAATGTTCTATCTTGATAAATCCTTTCTGCTTTATCGCTTTGTATGATGCTATATTTGCCTTGATGAGATATCTCCTGTCCCATATCTTTTGATTCAATTCAGAGGACTTATGATCCTCTCTTTCCTGATCTTTTTAGATCAAAATGCCTCCAAGAAAGAGACCCAGCTCAAGAAACAACAACAATCCTCCTCCGCCACCACCTCTTCCTCAGCTTGATCTTGCATCGCTTCAGACAGTTCTGACTGCTGCAATGGTAGCAGCCATGTCGCAAATGAACTCTAGTAATTCAAGAGGTGGTCCCCAATCCCAAAACCCAGAAGATAGTCAGGGACACCAAAAAGGGGGTTCCTATAAAGACTTCATGAACGCAAAACCGACATTCTTCGATGGCACAGGGGGTGTCATTGCCCTAACCCGATGGTTCGAGAGAATCGAATCAATCTTTGAAATATGCAGCTGTTCGGAGTCTGATAGAGTCAAGTTTGCTGCCTGCACTTTCCTAGACAAAGCCCTGACTTGGTGGAATGGCCGAGTCAAATCTTTAACTTTACCTGTAGCCAATGCTATGGGTTGGGAAGCTATGAAGGAGCTTCTTCTCGCTGAGTATTGCCCTCGGGGCGAACTTCAGAAACTAGAACATGAACTTTGGAACCTTAAGATGAAGGGTTCCGACATAGCTGCTTATACCTCAAGATTCGACGATCTGGCCCTACTTTGTCCGGGAATGGTTACCCCGGAAAGTAAAAAGATAGAGAGATTCATCTGGGGGTTGACCCAGCCAACAAAGGGGAATGTCTTGGCTGCGAAGCCAGACACATATGACAGTGCTAAGTGCCTTGAAAAAATCCTGATAGATCACGAAGACAACTCTGATGAAGAAGCTACTACCCCCGAGCCAGTCGCTAGTGGAGGCGGAAGTAAAAAGAAATCCTGGAACAAGCGGAAGGCCCAGAGTACGCAAGGGTCTTCTAAGAAACAACAAACAGTAGCAATCCATGCTGCTACTGCCCCTGTTGCTGTTTCAGCTGTAGGTTCCACAGCCCAAACTCCCGCCAGTGGATACACTGGTACCCTTCCTTGGTGTGGTAAGTGTAACTACCACCACCGTATTCCTGGTCCCTGTCGCGAAAGGATCTGCGACAATTGTGGCATTAAGGGCCATCTTGCGCGAACCTGTAGAAAACCAGCCAAGCCAACAAACCAATTATCTGGAGCGGGAATCAGTCCGGCCTGCTACAATTGTGGTGAAGCTGGGCACTTCAAAAGGAATTGTCCCAAGACAGCTACAACCACAAATCCCTCTGCTGCCGCAGGTATATCTCTCTTTAATAATTCTTATACTTGCAACTCTTTTCGATTTTGGGTGCAAAAGGGAAACCTGTTATCTATCTATTCGAACGTATTCTAAACTCAATCCTTCGCATGTAATCGAAATGAATACCGTTGAGACGACTAACTAGTGAGATAGAGCACACTAACTTCGTACCTATAGATTGAATCCTCGGTCCGGAGGACTATTCTATTCCATTCGATTTATAAAGGGGGAAACTTTCCATGAAAATACTTTGATGCCACGTTTAACCAGAAATGACCGAGTCTCATTCATATTGTTATCCTTACTTTCGAAAGGGTCGCTCGTCTAGATTTCTTTCTCGACCAGGTTCTCGTGATCTTCGGCATCAAACTTCCGTATCATTTTATACTTTAGAACTCAAAAGTTTTCCCAATGTGAATTATCACGCATCCCTCATTTCTGTGATTATTGAGAAACAGGAAGTTAGCAACTATTCCCTCTAAATGACTATCCCGAAGGATTCCTGGGAGTTTCTTTCGAGCATCCAGTTTAGTCTCACATCAAACCTTTCGAGATCTTCGTAGAGATCAATTCTGTAACCTTCAAGTTTCGGATGCCCTTAGAGCTTGGTAATATCTATCTAGACCATCATGTCTCGAATCCTTAGAAGCGTCTGCCCAATGAAACCCTAATGATTCCTTGAAGAAACCGAAGTCGTTCAAGGTTGGAACTTCCACGAGGAAGCAGATTGATATCGTAGATTGAGAGAGAGTCAAGAAGCAAAACCAAGACAAGTCCCGATAATGAGAATTCGTTAGAACGCCCAATAGAAACTTGATTCCACTTGAGAAAGTGAAGATCCGAAGCAAAAAATCCATCCGTATCTCATTCCAATCCATGACCTATATCTTATTCTTTGAATTTCGGGACGAAATTCCATCTAACGGGGGGATAATGTAACAACCCGAAGTTGTTCATCGCCGAAAACCCGTTCTACCCGAATAACTCGTCAGAAATCGAAATGTCCTGTTATCGTTTTTGGGTCTAGTTAACTAAAATTATATGTTTATTTTCATTCAATAAGGGTCCAAATCATTTAGGAACTCATGAATTTAGCCCAAAACATTTATTTCATAAGTTTTAGAAATATCCTCGTCGGGTGACGAAAACTCAATCGGGTGCGACCCAAAGCATCGTTTAAGGCCGGTATCGGGTAGAATTCCACCGTGTCCAAGTTTTAGGGACTATATAAACATGTTTAAGCACTCATTTGAATCTTTTTCCTTCTCTCTCTACTCTCTCTCTAACCTCTCTCCTAAATCCAAAGATTAAGTGTCCAAAACTCAAATTTAAGGCCTCAAATGCTTAAGGTACCTTCCTAGCCTTAATCTATAGCATGTTTAGCTTCCAAATTACACACTTAATCATGAAATTGGACAATATATGTGAGTTTACGGCACAGGAGGCTGCCTAGGCCGTAAACACCATTTTGAAGGGTTTTTAGCCCTTAAACTCCTTCCTTAACTCAATTGGACTTTAGATATGGCTAAGGGACTTCAAGATATGGACTTAGAACACTTAAAACTATGATTTTGAGGACTTTGAAGGAGTTTACGGCCAATGCATAAGCTTGTGCCGTAAACTCATATTAATGGGGTTTTTCATGCCTTTAAACCCTTCCAAATCACCTTTATGGCTTAGATATGAATTAAAGGACCTTGGTATTAGCATTTGGACACTTGAAACATGATTTTTAGGGGACTTAGATGAGTTTACGACCAAGGATAGTGCTTGGGCCGTAAACTCCCCAAAACTTGACATAAATCCAATTCTAAGGTGTTAGAAAGCCATCCAACACCACCAAAAGCCTTGGAATAAATCAAAGGACCAACCAAAAATACTTTATGGGCCTAAAACACATCTTTTATGGGATTTCTAAGAGTTTACGGCCAAGACCTGTTCTTGGGCCGTAAACTCCAAAATTTTTCGTGTTAGAATGCAAACTAAACACCCCTAAGGCCCTTAGATGAATTTTAGAAGCCATTCTATGCAAGTTTTAGACCTTGAAACACATTGTAGCTTGACATATTAGATTTTACGGCCATGAAGGGGGTTTCATGGGCGGTAAACTCCATAAATCCTTCATATGTCCCATATAAACTCATTTCTAGGCTTGTGGGAATTTTTAGAATCACATGTGATTGGTTTTAACAACATTTAGCACCATTTTCATGAGGATTAAGGAGTTTATGGCCACGAGCCTATACTAGGCCGTAAACTCCTATAAATTAATCATTTTGGTGATTTTAATCCATTCCATGCATTTAGAACAAAACCTAGAAACATTTCCCATGTCCATGTAAGCCATTTAAGCCATTTAAACACCCAAAACCACACCCACATGAGTTTACGGTCGTAAACTCATGTATGTGTGTGTTTTGTGGTTGTAAACTCATTTAAAAGTTTACTCATGGGGAGTAAACTCAAGTCCCAAGTCCCTAGTGTCATTTCACATCCTTAAACGCCACCCGGGTCCCTCCAAACACTCGTATCGGAGTGTTTTCGCGACTAGAAGCAATTGTTCCTATCCAACAATCAATCTAAGTCCTAATTAGATACAAATGTGTATCTTTACATTATAATTAGGAACCTCGTGTATTTACAAGCCCCGGATCAACTCTTAGCATCCAAATCGTTATACTTCTCGTCCGGTGAGTTCATACCCCTACGCCTTTTTCACTGTTTTTAACTGTTTTCAGGGGGGTAATACAAGCAAACCAAAACTGTTTTCAAATCATAACATTTATGTGTTTCAAATAATATCTGGCAATCTTATAAACTCTTTTACTCCTTATGTATTTTGTTGAGCATAAGGAATGATTTATCAATTACAACTAAATGGATTTTAGTTAAGAAAATAACCAAACTAATCAAATTATTATGGGAATAATTTGGGGTTCTATGTTTCTCATTATATCACTTACTGATATCTGTATTAAGTTATTAGATAAACTATGTCTGATTCAGTTTATCTTCGTATAATTCAAATGTTTTACCAGATAGTTTCGTTGTATGTATCTATTTTCATTGTATCATGTCTTAAAATCTTTGTATGTTTGTTATCGTATGAGAATCCTGTGAATAGTTTAATACTAGCTTGTGAGATAGTCACTACCCTTTATGGATGATCAAGTAAATCCTCTCCGGAAGTGTAACCAGAGTCTCCTGGAGGGAGAGCGAGGAATTTGTGAATAGATCTATTCGGGACTGACAATCCCACACCTTAACTGCTAGCTACAGTTAGGCGGGCACGCCTGGGGTGACAAATTCTGTATATCATTCGACGTCTGACTAACGTCAAGGAGGTCTCGTTGTCATATCAGTATGGTTACCCGACTCACAATACGTATTAATATAAACTTATTCACAACTAGGGTTTCGTTTAGAATCTATATCTTGTTCGGGATGGTAATCCCATGGTTTTGTAATCTATATCTCGTTCGGGATGGTAATCCCATGGTTTTATGTCTATATCTCGTTCGGGATGATAATCCCATGATCTTGTGTCCATATTTCGTTCGGGATGGCAATCCCATGGTATTGAAACTAAATCTTATACGGGATGATAATCCCATGATTTTATCAATCTATCATATATCTAGTTTCGGGATAGTGATCCCATGGTTTATCGAGCTATCTTATATCTACTTTCGGGATAGTGATCCCATGGTTTTTATTGAATTACCTTATAACTGGTTCGGGATGTAGTCCCAAGGTTTTCAAAATACTTTCTATTTACAGTTCGTCTAAATTATAGTTTTGTGTATTAAACTATACTATGTGTTATTCAATCAATCTTGAAATTAGGAAAATATGGGATTTTCCTGGGGTTAACTTATAACTAGTAACAAAACTGTAACGAAAGATAACTTAACTACTTTACATAAGAAAATATGGGATTTTCTTGGATATCAAATCTTTTCAGAAAACTAAAGGAAACCGATACATTTTCACAAAACAAAACCGCTTATGAACTCACCAGCTTTATGCTGATTTTCAAACTGCTTGTATTCTCAGGTCCAAGTTAGACAGGTACCCGGCGATATCTTTTGGTGAAGATGGAGTGCTCCGAAGATTCGTCTCTTTTGTTCATATGATATATGTATAACTTTGTGCAATTTACTTTTGAACCAAATGTAAACTTTCATATATATGTAATGTAATGGTTGTTTACTGTGATTACTATGTACATTGGATTTGATACACAACATGGAGTCAACCCCGGGAACGTTTCCACCTTTGGTTTTCGGGGTGTGAAAAATACAAAAATTTCGAGGTTTTTAACTACTAAATGACACTAAATACTTATGAACTCACCAGCATTTTATGTTGATACTCTCTTTCAAAATAACTTGTATTCTCAGGGAACCAGTAAGTCAGGTACACCCATGCAGCTTTTCAAGGACGGAGTGGATCAAATACTCCTCTTTATTTTGGTTGTACATTTTCGGTGTCATTTAATCCTTACAAAAGAGCACACATGTATTTAACTATTCTATTATTGCAATGGATGTTGTTGCTTGTTTTTACTATTATGCATTGTTATGATACTGTACATGACGTCCTTGTGGGTGTGACAGATTGGTATTAGAGCATTGTTTATAGTGAATTGAGTATATCAACCCATAAAAAATATACAAACTGTAAACACAAAGGGATTTAGAATACTCTGACCAAGAGTTTATACTTCTAAATAATAAAATATTTAACTAAGTATACATACATGCATTCATACTAAGGTCAGTATCATACTAGAATAGAACAAAAGTATTACGATTGTTGGACAATACAAGTATGCTTGGGGATGCATGGTCAGTTCTTGGAATGGCATATCCTGATTAACTCTGTCAGTCCGAGAAGTGATTAGCGTATGCCCAAGAATGGTTGTGATGTTGCAACAAGTCTAAAAACTTACCAACACTACTACAATGAGAATCCTAGAACATAACATAAATCCTAAAATACTATAGGAGTACTTTGTGTTACCATAATTTGATAACTAAAAAGGTGTTTACCAGTAGGTCAATAGTTGCGGAGTGAATGCGCTAAGTTTATAGGTGACTAAAGTGTCATAGACTTAGAATACGTGATCTTGCTTTATTTCCTGTTCCTTGTTTAGTTGTGGACTTGGAGTTATGGTCACTTACTCAAAGGTCTATTCTATTTCTAGTCACAAATGACTGGTATGAACCGTGCAAGTATTGAAGTAACTGGTAAAGATCATCCCATAATTATCTTAATTAGTGTGTCTATTAACTTTTCTTTTCCCTTATTCTCGTGTAGATAACATGGCTGGCTTCCATCTCCCCGGCGATCCGTACTTCCCCAAGCATGGCAATGGTGGGTGGCTCGATGATGAGCCAGAAGAGAACCATCCAATCCCTTTGGATGATCACCTCGCAGAGGGACTTTCGGAGGGCTCTGACTCCGAGCCTGAAGTCAATAACCTACCCTCAGTGGCTCCTGTTCCAAATCTTAACCCTCGTCCGGCTTTTCAAGGCCCGATGCCTCCAAGGGTGGAAAGCTTGGAAACATGGAGTTAAGAGCAGGATCAAACCATGCCATTCAATGGAGACAGAAGCTTCTACGACCTGAGCGAAAGAGGCTCAGTAGACAGGGTCTTGCCAATCCTGGTCCGTAGAGTTGCCCGAAAAAAATACAGGGAAGGACAACTCTCAATCGAATTACGGAAGTTGATGCCAATGCGAGAATGCATACCATCCGCACCATTCATCTTGAAGATGCTCGTGAAAGGTCTAGGAGATATCACAAGTCCCTGCAACAAGAGCTTGCTGCGACTCGGGCTGAAGTCATAGAACTCTGGGTTTGCTAGAGGGTTTATGAACGTGTGACATCCCCAAAAATCTCGGCCAGAAAAGACCGATTTCATTTATGCTTTTTAAACATTTTCAGAGTAAATCCTTTTAGTTTTAAAAGAGATGCGGAATTTGTTCCCAAAAACAAAACATGATAAAATAGATATTTATCAAAACATTTCATAATGAAATATGATTTCATTTCATAATCAAAAGTTGGGATGTCATGTTCCGATACAGATCATAAAGCATAAACGATAGTATTACAAGTCATTCAACAAATATATACATATACAGACTTGTAAACAAAACAACTTGATGATTCGCCCAACTTAAGCTCTTGCGCCACTTCCTGTAAAACAAATCAACTGAGTGGGTCAGACTTGGGAGCCTGGTGAGCATATAGGGTTTTCAACCCGCAATAAATAATTATATTTAATATCCACCAACCAACAATAATCCAATTACCCATTCCCGTTATTCTCACTTTTTGTCCCTAAAATAACTAACACAAGGGACCTAGTCTAATAATATTTCATTGGGGCGACAACACATGCTTTCGGGGGTTTCCCGGCAATATATGTCAAATAAGGCAACCATGGGGGGATGGAATACAGCGAATGAACACCCAAGTTCATTAACATCTACAGGTTATGAGCCTGCTTGCGTTCCACTGGACTGTCTAGAAAAGTCTGTGGTCGTCATCTAAATTCCGCTAAATGACTGGATCAAAACAACATCGAGGCCTCTCATCTGTTTATTACACACCAACTATCTACCCATGTTCTACCCAACATATTAGTAGATAAAATATACATTTTTATACATAGTTTCAAAACCTATATAGCATGCTAAATCAATACATTTTCCACATAATAAATGAGGCACACACACATAACACATATTTCATAGAGAAATAATTAGATCTATAAGACAGAAGAAAGTGAATATACATTCACACACATAACAACAAAATATACACATAACACGTATTTCGTATAAAATACTTCATAATTATGCGTTAGAAGAAAGTAACTACACACTCACTTGATCAGAAGATGATCGGGCAACACTACGGCTTGCAGAAGTAGTAATCCTTAGTAGATCTGGAAGATCTCTACAAAAATCGAACTTCTCGCGGGCAGAGCTTCGGCTCGGGAATCGCACTTCTCGGGATCTTCGGGACCTCGGGACTTGCTTTGGGGCTCGAGAATGATAATGGGGCTTCGGGTTACTTCTGGCACGCAAAACAAGGCAAAGACTAGAGAGAAGGAAGAAAATGCAAAAGAATTAAGGCTGCTTCGGATCTCCTTTTATAGAGGCTGGACCTCGGGGTTACGCGGGGCGTACGCCTCGGATCGTCATGGCTTACGTATCCGAAGTACTCAAGTGCGAAGGTCGTCATGCTTCGGTGTACGCGGGGCGTACTTCGGATGAGTCCGATGACTCGTCTTCGGATAATGCCGGATTTAATAATTAAATTTAATTATTAATTATTTAATAAACTTTGAAAATTCATATCTTCTTCATACGAACTCCGTTTTCGACGTTCTTTATATCCACGCGTAGGTGAGACTACGTTCTTCAACTTTCGTTTAGACTCCGTCAGCTAATTTTGAATTTATTTTTAATAGGGCGGGATTGAAAATTTCGTTAAATTCATAACTTCTTCGTTTGACGTCCGTTCTCGCCTAACTTTTTACCGCTTTGATACCAACAACGAGATCTTCGATTCTCGTTTAGATTGATTCGGCTAAAAACCGCTCGATCTCAAATCGAGTATTTCGGGCTGCATACCGCTAAGTCGAAACTTCAGAAACTCATAACTTCCTCATACGAAGTCAGATTTGGGCGTTCTATATATATTCGGAAACCTCGTTTCAATTACTACAACATTATTCAAAGATAACGAGTTTATTTTACACTTAAATTTTGATGCTTATTTTTATTCTTAATTAATCAAACCACATAATTAAGCAATTTAAGCACAAAACACGTAATACTCAAATAATACACTCTTATTATTTCAAAATGGGTTACAAAGGTTAACCTAGACTATTACATTGCTAAAAATGGCAAGCCCGGAAACACAGGCGTTACAATTCTCTCCACCTTAGAATGATTCCGTCCCCGGAATCACACATCAACAAACAAATGCGGATACCGACCCATCATGTCACTCTCCGCTTCCCAGGTGAGATTCGGCCAATTCGTGTGTTTCCATCGGACAAGCACTAACCCAACCATCTTGCGTCGCAACTTCTGAGTCTTTTGGTCAACAATTGCCTCTGGTTCTTCAATTAACCTCTTGTTCTCATCGATTCTCAACTCCGAAAGTGGAATCATGTCGGGAACTTCTCCCGTGAACTTCCTCAAATAACACACATGGAAAGTGTTATGAATACCACTCAGTTCTTCTGCTGTTCGAGCTTGTAAGCTTGGTTCCGAATCCTCTGAAGAACTTTAAATGGTCCAATAAACCATGGACTTAATTTTCCCCTTTTACCAAATCTTATAAGTCCCTTCCACGGAGAGACTTTAAGCAAAACCGAATCTCCAATTTCAAAAGTCATCGGTCTTCGCTTTTTGTCAGCATAGCTCTTTTGATGATCCTGAGCTGCGAACATTCTTTCCCTAATTATTTTCAACTTTTTAGCAGTTTGATGAACCATCTCGGGACCCATAAACTGCTTTTCCCCAGCCTCAAGCCAACAAGACAGCGTACGACACTTTTGTCCATACAAAGCTTGGTAAGGTGCCATCTTAATGCTCGAGTGAAAACTATTATTGTAGGAAAATTCTACCAAAGGTAAATGTTCATCCCAATCACCTAGGAATTCCAAGGTACATGCTCTCAGCATATCTTCAAGCGTTTGTATCGTTCGTGCGCTCTGACCATCGGTCTGCGGATGGTAAGCTGTACTTAAACACAACTTGGTACCCAATTCCTCTTGTAGACTTTTCCAAAACCTCGAAGTGAAATGGCTATCACGATCCGATACAATCATTAACGGAACACCGTGAAGCCTCACAATTTCTTTCACATAAGAATTCGCAAGCTTTTCCATAGACCATTTCTCCTTGGCCGCTATGAAATGCGCACTCTTAGTGAATCGATCAACGACCACCCAAATCATGTCATGACCATTCTTTTTTCTGGGAAGTTTAGTGACAAAATCCATCGCAATGTCTTCCCACTTACCCATAGGCACAGGTAAAGGATCTAAACTCCTGTACGGTTTCTGATGTTGTGCCTTGACTCTTGCACAAGTCACAGACTCGGCCACATACTTTGCAACATCAAGCTTCATCGTCGGCCACCAGTAGTAGGGTTTCAGGTCCCTATACATTTTAGTGCTACCGGGATGAATCGAGTACATGGTTTTGTGAGCTTCTTCCATCAGAAGATCTCTGACTCCTCCTGTCTTAGGTATCCAAATTCGATCTTGGAACACCTTCAGTCCATGACTGTTTACACCGAACACAACCGTTTTGCCCAAACGTTCTTCCTTTCGGTCATTCTTTTCAGAAGCTTCGCTTTGAGCTTTCTTTATACTTTCCACAATAGTCGAGACAACTTTAATTCTCAACGCTCTTGGCCTTTTCCTTTCAAGATTGGCTTTCCGACTGAGAGCATCAGCAACAACATTAGCTTTACCAGGGTGGTAAAGTATCTCACAATCGTAGTCCTTGAGTAATTCTAGCCAGCGTCGTTGCCTCATATTTAACTCTTTCTGATTGAAGAGATATTGGAGACTCTTATGATCAGTGAAAAGTTTGCACTTCGTGCCATAGAGGTAATGCCTCCATATTTTCAGAGTGAAAACTACTGCTGCCAACTCCAAATCATGAGTCGGGTAGTTCTTTTCATGCTCTTTCAGCTATCGAGACGCATATGCTATCACCTTTTCTCTTTGGGTCAAAACACAACTCAATCCAACCCCAGACGCATCGCTATAAACAGCGAAGTCTTCAACTCCATCGGGTAGAGAAAGTATCGGTGCCTCGCATAACTTCTTCTTTAGTTTCTTGAATGCTTCTTTATGCTTATCACTCCAAGCATAAGTAGCTCCTTTATGGGTCAAAGCTGTTAATGGAGTAGCAATCAAAGAAAAGCCTTGGATAAACCTTCGGTAATATCCGGCTAATCCTAAAAAGCTTCGGATCTCCGTGGGACTTTTCGGTTGTTCCCACTTCATTACAGCTTCAATCTTTGCTGGATCAACCATTATCCCTTCTTGGTTGACCACGTGCCCCAAGAATTGGACTTCACGAATCCAAAAATCACATTTGGAGAACTTAGCATACAACTTCTCCATCTTCAAGACTTCTAACACTTCTCGCAAGTGTCTGCCATGCTCCTCCTGGCTTTTCGAGTAAATCAGAATGTCATCTATGAACACTATCACGAATTTATCAAGGAATGGATTACAAACCCTATTCATTAAATACATGAATGCTGCTGGAGCATTGGTTAGTCCAAACGACATAACCAAGAACTCATAGTATCCATATCAAGTTCTGAATGCAGTCTTCTCAATATCTTGTTTCTTACTTTTAGCTTATGATATCCTGACCTAAGATCGATCTTCGAGAAATAGCTCGAACCTTGCAATTGATCAAATAGGTCATCAATCCTCGGCAACGGATATCTATTGTTTATTGTTGCCTTGTTTAGCTCTCTGTAATCGATGCACATTCTCATACTTCCATCTTTCTTCTTCACAAATAACACCTGAGCTCCCCAGGGCGATGAACTAGGTCTAATGAAACCTTTGTCCAATAACTCCTGAAGTTGCATCATCAGCTCCTTCATCTCTGTCGGTGCTAATCGATACGGTGCTTTTGCTATTGGCATGGTTCCTGGTAACAAGTCAATTCTGAACTCCACTTGTCTATCAGGTGGTAATCCAGGAAGATCTTCGGGAATTACTTCCGGATAATCACACACCACTGGAATACTCTGCATCACCTTCTTTTCCTTCTTAGCATCAATCACGAATGCTAAATATGATGTACATCCCTTGGTCAAACACTTTCTGGCTTTCATTAGGGAAATGATTCCAGAATTCACTCTGCGTTTGTCCCCATACACCATAAACGAATCTTTCCCAGGTGGGTTTACTTTAACTATCTTCTTCTTGCACAATATCTCGGCGTCATTGGCGCTAAGCCAATCCATTCCCAAAACGATGTCGAAACCATTAAGTTCGATAGGCAATAATTCCTCGTGAAACTTATTCCCATTAAGGTCGATTAAGATGTTTTTCATACGGCGGCTAACAGGTACAAACTTGTCACTAGCAACTTCGACTAATAAAGCATTATCTAGTCTATCAATAGGCAAAGCTAGTTTTCTACCAAACTCATGCAAAATAAAGGAGTAGTTGGCTCCAGAATCAAACAAAATTTGAGCAGGTAATTCATTTACGAGAAAGGTACCTGAAGCGACATCAGCTTCATCTTTAGCAGCTTCCAGTGTCATCTGGAAGGCTCTCGCCTTTGGCTTTGGTGGAATGTTGGGCCTAGCTGCCTCCTTCTTCTTCGAACAGTCTCTCAAAATGTGCCCCTCTTCATTACAACCAAAACACATCCTTTTGTTGTTCGGACACTCATTGGAAAAATGCCCAATCTTTCCACAATTGTAGCAGGTGACATCCTCACTACATTTCCCAAAGTGCTTTTTCTTACACTTATCGCACTATTTCGCTTCGCCTCCTTTTCCTCCAAACTTTTTCGAATCAGATTTTGAAAATTTGCTTCTCTTACCGGAACCAGATGTTCCCTCAAACTTTCTCTTCTCACCAACCTCAACCCTTTCGGTGGTTCTCCCCTTAATCATGTTCTCAACAAACTTGGCAGCCCAGATAGCTGCCTCTAGAGTATGTGCCTGACGTACTGGCAGCTCGTACTCCCATGGGAGTCCCTTCGCATACCGGTCCACCTTTGTCAGCTCATCTGGAACGATGCGCAAAGCAAACTCCATCTTATCTGTAAAGTTATTAGTGTATTCATCAACTGACATGCTGCCTTTCGTCAATGTCAGAAACTTGTTCTTTAGTTCCAACAGATTTTGAGCCGAGCAGAACTTGCGCTTGAACTGCACCAAGAATTCTGCCCATGTCAATTGCAGTGGCTCATTAGGGCTTAAAGTCCTCCCTAGAGTGTTCCACCAACGAACGGCTCCACCTCGGAATTGACGCACATCATAGATAGTCTGCAGCTTGCCTCTGCAGCTACAAGTCATGAAGGCCAATTCCATTTCTAAAATCCAATCCATAACTCCAATCGGATCCTCCTTTCCATTGAAGTTCGATGGTTTGCAAGTTAGAAAGTCCTTGTACTTGCATCCCATTCCATCATTCCTTCCATCATGGTCGTTTTTTCTATCTATCGGTGGGTTGGCTTGACCAACAGACCCATTGAAGTTTCCACCTTCCGGGTGCCCTTCATTTAATTCAGGCTCTTCCATACGAATTGACAGTTCTTCACGATTCTGTTGAAGCAACCGCCTAGTCTCCTCCATTTGACGATCCAACATTGTTTGAATCATCATTTGTACACCAGCCATTTTTATTGGCTCAGGTGCTGCTGCTACGACAGGTATTTGTTCAATCACAGGTGGTTGATTCCTGTTTTCATCAGCATTTCCAACTCCACTTCTCGTTCTCACCATTTTTGATCTACACACCGAATAATGTGAAATTAGATCCTTATTCACGATAGATATTCAAATCATCATTATCACTCCGAAACGTTTACATGCTAGTTCTAATACCGTAGACGTACACTTAGAATCCTACACACATATGGTTTCTAGATCCGGTCGGCAACAGACCATAGATCCGAACAAATAATATCATATATGGCAACATATAACATTTAGCACATAAAAGCATTTTAGGCAACTTTCCTAAAAATAAACTAGTTCTTGTGTCTAAAATCCAACAGACACACATCTCAAAATTCCACTTAGCATTCTAAGTTTAAGTCTAGAAATCCTACAAATTCCTAGTTCGCTTAAACTAATGTTCTGATACCAACTGTGACATCCCTAAAAATCTCGGCCAGAAAAGACCGATTTCATTTATGCTTTTTAAATATTTTTAGAGTAAATCCTTTTAGTTTTAAAAGAGATGCGGAATTTGTTCCTAAAAACAAAACATGATAAAATAAATATTTATCAAAACATTTCATAAAGAAATATGATTTCATTTCATAATCAAAAGTCGGGATGTCATGTTCCGATACAGATCATAAAGCATAAACGATAGTATTACAAGTCATTCAACCAATATATACATATACAGACTTGTAAACAAAACAACTTGATGATTCGCCCATCTTAAGCTCTTGCGCCACTTCCTATAAAACAAATCAACTGAGTGGGTCAGGCTTGGGAACATGGTAAGCATATAGGGTTTTCAACCCGCAATAAATAAATATATTTAATATCCACCAACCAACAATAACCCAATTACCCATTCCCGTTATTCTCACTTTATGTCCCTAAAATAACTAACACAAGGGACCTAGTCTAAGAATATTTCATCGGGGCGACAACACATGCTTTCGGGGGTTTCCCGGCAATATATGTCAAATAAGGCAACCATGGGGGGATGGAATACAGCGAATGAACACCCAAGTTCATTAACACCTACAGGTTATGAGCCTGCTAACGTTCCACTGGACTGTCTAGAAAAGTCTGTGGTCGTCATCTAAATTCCGCTAGATGACTGGATCAAAACAACATCGAGGCCTCTCATCTGTTTATTACACACCAACTATCTACCCATGTTCTACCCAACATATTAGTAGATAAAATATACATTTTTATACATAGTTTCAAAACCTGTATAGCATGCTAAATCAATACATTTTCCACATAACAGATGAGGCACACACACATAACACGTATTTCATAGAAAAATAATCAGATCTATAAGACAGAAGAAAGTGAATATACATTCACACACATAACAACAAAATATACACATAACACGTATTTCGTATAAAATACTTCATAATTATGCGTTAGAAGAAAGCAACTACACACTCACTTGATCAGAAGATGATCGGGCAGCACTACGGCTTGCAGAAGTAGTAATCCTCAGCAGATCTGGAAGATCTCTACAAAAATCGAACTTCTCGCGGGCAGAGCTTCGGCTCGGGAATCGCACTTCTCGGGATCTTCGGGATCTCGGGACTTGTTTCCGGGCTCCAGAATGATAATGGGGCTTCGGGTTACTTCCGGCACGCAGAACGAGGCAAAGACTAGAGAGAGAAGGAAGAAAATGCAAAAGAATTAAGGCTGCTTCGGATCTCCTTTTATAGAGGCTGGACCTCGGGGTTACGCACGGCGTACGCCTCGGATCGTCGTGGCTTACGTATCCGAAGTACTCGAGTGCAAAGGTCGTCATGCTTTGGTGTACGCGGGGCGTACGCTAGTATGTGGGGCGTACTTCGGATGAGTCCGATGACTCGTCTTCGGATAATGCCGGATTTAATAATTAAATTTAATTATTAATTATTTAATAAATTTTGAAAATTCATGTCTTCTTCATACGAACTCCGTTTTTGACGTTCTTTATATCCACTCGTAGGTGAGACTACACTCTTCAACTTTCGTTTAGACTCCGTCGGCTAATTTTGAATTTATTTTTATTATTTATTTTTTATAGGTCAGGACTGAAAATTTTGTTATAAATTCATAACTTCTTCGTTTGACGTCCGTTCTCGCCTAACTTTTTACTGCTTCGATACCAACAACGAGATCTTCGATTCTCGTTTAGATTGCTTCGGCTAAAAACCGCTCGATCTCAAATCGAGTATTTCGGGCTGCATACCGCTAAGTCAAAACTTCAGAAACTCATAACTTCCTCATACGAAGTCAGATTTGGGCGTTCTATATATATTCGGAAACCTCGTTTCAATTACTACAACATTATTCACAGATAACAAGTTTATTTTACACTTAAACTTTGACGCTTATTTTTAATCTTAATTAATCAAACCACATAATTAAGCAATTTAAGCACAAAACACATAATACTCAAATAATACACTCTTATTATTTCAAAACGGGTTACAAAGGTTAACCTAGACTATTACATTGCTAAAAATGGCAAGCCCGGAAGCACAGGCATTACTGAACGTTACCTTCTTGACATGGAGCGTCAACAAGCAAGCTTGAGGGTTCACCCGAGGGGTACCCGTCACCGGTAGAAGATGCTCTACTCGTCTTCTCTTTTGGTTTTATGAATAGCCTTCGTATCTATGATCTATGTAGCACTCTTCCTGTAAAATATTCTTGACTTTCCAGTACTGTGACTAGAACTCTTATGCTGTCAAAATTTTCCCTTTGTTGGTATGATGTAAGACCTACTCCAAGGTTGAATTTTCTGAACTCTGTGTAACTCCATACCAACTATAATGACAGAAGTAGTTTCCGCTATACGATCATCTCTTTTAAAATTATATTCTGACACTGTATTTCTCTTAATAAGCTTAAATGATGTCTTATTTCCATTCTATCTTTTATAGATAAAATATGTGGCCTCACAAGCGTCCAAACAGAGGCACGCCTGTAAATCAAACTCCACCACAACCATGACTCAAGTAAATTCTGGTGGTGCCAGTGGAGCTGGAACAGGAACCAACTCTAACCATGGTGAAAGCCAATCACGTACACGGGAGTATACCTATAAAGACTTCATCAGCTGCAAACCGGTGTTCTTCAACGGAACCGGAGGAATCATTGCACTGTCTCAATGGATCGAAAGAACAGAAGCGATCTTTGAGATTTGCTCCTGTCCCGAAGGATACAAAGTAAAATTTGATGCCTGCACTTCTTATGAAAGGGCCATGATATGGTGGAATGGCCATGTCAAATCACTCAAACTCGAAGTGGCTAACGCTATGGGCTGGGAGACAATCAAGGATCTATGACAATGGTGTATTCCCCGAGGGGCGAGGTTCAGAAACTCGAAAAGGAACCGTGGAGCCTTAAGATGAAGGGTTCCGACATAGTGGCCTATACAGCCAAATTCAGCGATCTGGTGACTCTTTGTCCAAACATGATCCCCACCGAAAGCAGGAAGATCGAGAGATACATCTGGGGTTTGGTACCCCCATATCAAGGGAACGTTCTAGCATCGAACCCTGCAACCTTTGATAGCACCAAGCAATTGGCCCAAAGTCTTATCGGTCACGGGGTTCCTCCTCCAACAACAACTATAACTACTATCTCGGCACCAACCAAAGCGGTCGACAACAAGAGAAAGCGTTTGGACCCAAAGAAGGGCAAATCAGCTCAACCTTCCTCCAAGAACCAATAGGTTGTGGCTGTCCATGCTGCCACAACTCCTGTTTCCCCTGTACCAGCAAAGCCATATGTAGGGAGTCTACCCAAGTGCACCAAGTGCAATTTCCATCACAACGGTCTCTGCCGAGAAATGCACTGCACCAACTACAACTGTAAGGGCCATACTATCCGGTTTTGCAAAGCACCACCCAGAACCATCACCCAGGTCCTTGGTATAGAAGTAAGACAGACCTGCTATGGGTGTGGCGAGATAGGGTACTTCAAAAGAAACTTTCCTAAAGCTGGGAATGTGGGAGGAGCAGGGAGACTACTTGCTATTGGCCACAATGAAGCCATGGCAAACCCTACGGTGGTCACGGGTACGTTCCTTCTCAATAACTCCTATGCATGTATCCTATTCGATAGTGGAGCAGAGAGGAGCTTCGTGAACCAAAAATTTAAACACTTACTTAATCAAGCACCGCAAACACTAAAAGAAACCTTCGTCGTAGAAATGGCTAACAGAAACAGAGAGTTCTAACGAGATTTACATAGGTTGTACCCTTACGCTAGATAACTATTCATTTCCAATCGACCTCGTACCCTTGTCAATCAAGAGTTTCGACGTCATTGTGGGCATGGACTGGTTGAATCTCCGTCGTGCCGACATTCTATTTTTCGAGAAAGCAGTCCATCTAAATCTACCGAGTAACGAAACCTTATTGATCTACGGTGACAAACCCATTACGAATCTTCGTATCAAGAAACAAAAGTCCAAATGGACCTCCCAGTAGTGCGCGACTTCCCTGACATCTTTCTGGAAGAACTACCAGGATTACCACCCCAACGTCAAGTTGAATTCAGGATCGACTTAATTCCAGGGGCTACCTCCATAGCCAAATCGCCCTATCGTCTAGCAGCAGCTGAGATGCAGGAACTATCTGGTAAACTTAACGAACTGCTCAGCAAGGCCTTTATAAGACCAAGCTTCTCGCCTTAGGGAGCGTCGGTCTTGTTTGTGAAGAAGAAAGACGGCTCATTCTGAATGTGTATCGATTACAGAGAACTGAATATGCTAACCGTCAAAAATCGTTATCCCCTACCTCGTATAAACGACTTATTCGACCAACTGTAAGGGGCGAGCTATTTCTCAAAGATTGATTTGAAATCTGGTTATCACCAATTAAAAGTGTTAGAGGAGGATGTTCCAAAGACAGCCTTCCGAACTCGTTATAGGTACTACGAGTTTGTAGTGATGCCATTTGGATTAACTAATGTGCCCGCAGTATTCATAGATTTAATGAATAGGGTGTGTCGTCTATACTCGAATCAGTTTGTAATTGTGTTCATTGACGACATACTTATCTACTCTCATAGTAAGGAAGAGCACAGTAAACATCTGTGGCTGATCTTAGAAACACTACGGTTAGAGAAACTTTACACGAAGTTTTCAAACTGCGAATTTTGGATCTGAAGAGTCGAATTATTAGGACACATGTTTAGTGAAATAGGAATCCATGTGGACCCTTCCAAAATCAAAGCCATTGAGAACTACTCAGCACCGAAGACGCCTACAGAAATTCGTCAATTTCTAGGCCTCGCAGGCTACTATCGCAGATTTATTCAGATCTTCTCGCGAATTGCGAAACCCCTTACAACATTGACCCAGAAGGGCGTAGCCTTTGACGAGGAAGAGAAACAAGAGAAAGCGGTCCAAACACTGAAACGATCCTTATGCACCCCACCGATAATATCCCTCCCAGAAGGGATAGAAGACTTCGTGGTTTATTGCAATGCATCCAACGAGGGTCTCGGCTATGTCCTGATGCAATGAGGTAAGGTCATCGCCTATGCCTCAAGACAGCTAAAGACACACGAGGTCAACTACACCACTCATGATCTTGAGTTAGGAGCAGTCGTATTCGCCCTAAAGATCTAGAGAGACTACCTGTATGGTACGAAAAACACTATCTTTATAGAACACAAAAGCCTTCAACATATATATTCAATTAGAAGGAGCTCAATATGAAACAACGGCGGTGAGTTGAGCTACTCAATGACAACAAATGCGAAATCGTTATCATCCCGGTAAAGCCAACGTAGTAGCTGACGACTTAAGTCGAAAAGAATACTCTGGTTGTAGAGTGAAATTGTTGAGCATGACTATCCATTCACACTTTTCCACATAAATTAAGGAGGCTCAACTTGAATCTTTAAAACCTGAGTATGTGGCGAGTGAATCCCTGAGAGGAATGGATAAAAACTTGGAAGTCAAGGGTGACAGAGCCTTATATCTCATGGACCGAATCTGGACACCGAAAGACGATGGTTTCAGAGACTTGGTCATGACTGAAGCACACAACACTCGATATTCCGTCCACCCAGGTTCAGATAAGATGTCTCTGGATCTTAAAAAGTTATACTGGCGGCCTAACATGAAAGCAGAGATTGCTACCTTGGTGAGTAAATGTCTTACTTGCACAAAGGTTAAGGTCGAATACCAGAAACCATCAGGTTTACTACAGCAATCACAGATACCGGAATGGAAATGGTAGCAAATCACCATGGACTTCATAACCAAGTTGCCCAAGACAACAGGTAGCCTCGATACCATTTGGGTGATCGTAGACAGGCTAAACAAGTCTGCACACATCCTGCCCATCAAAGAAACTAACAAGATGGAGAAACTAACCCGAACATACATTAAGGAAATCATACGACTGCATGGTGTTCCTATATCCATTATCTCTGATAGAGATAGTAGATTCACTTCAAGGTTCTGGCAGTCGCTACAAAGCTCCCTAAGAACGAGGTTGGACATAAGTACAACCTATCATCCACAGATCGACAGACAAAGTGAGAGAACTATCCAAACCTTGGAAGATATGTTGTGAGCCTATGTGATCGACTTTGGGAAGGCATGGGATACTCATTTACCTCTTTTCGAGTTTTCTTACAACAATAGTTATCACACGAGCATAAAGGTTGCTTCATTCGAAGCCCTCTATGGCTGAAAGTGCAGATCCCCTCTGTGCTGGGGTGAGGTAGGTGACACATAGTTAGCTAAAGGATGGATTCCTGACGGCTCTCTCACATGTCTGGAGATCATTCGGGAAACGACAGAGAAGATCGTTCAGATTCGTGAACGATTGAAAACCTCTAGAGACCGACAGAAAAGCTATCCAGACAATCGAAGGAAACCTTTGGAATTCCAGGTGGAAGACCGTGTTCTTTTGAAAGTCTAACCCTGGAAGGGCTTGATACGCTTCGGTAAGCGTTGGAAGCTAAATCCAAGATATGTAGGTCCTTTCGATATTCTCGCTATATTCGGCCATGTAGCTTACAAACTCAACCTACCTCGCAAACTTAGTAACGTACATTCTACTTTCCACGTCTCGAACTTGAAAAAGTGCCTAATCAACGAGACTCCTGTAATTCCACTCGACGAGATCGAGATCAACAAGAGCCTCAACTTCGTGGAAGAACCGATAGAGATCATAGATCGTAAGGTCAAGCGAATGAAGCAAAGCCTTATCCCGATAGTGAAGGTTCGCTGGAATGCCAAGCGAGTACCTGAATTCACTTGGGAGCGCGAGGATCAAATGAAATTGAAATATCATCAACTTTTCGCTTAGTTATTTGTAACTACTTAATTGCTTGGACTCTAATTTCGGGATGAAATTCCCTCTAATGGGAGGATGATGTGACAACCCGAAATTTCTATCTTCTACAATCATTCAATTCAGTCAATGTCAGACTTGTTTCTGCAAACTTTTAACGCTGTTTAGATTTTGTTTGAGCATTCTACGCCTAGTACCCTCCACAAGGTATGTTAAGAAGTATATTCTGGAGTTCACTACACTGCATAAAAGCCGAAAACTCCAAGGATTGGAGTTTACGGCCGTAAACTAGAGTTTACGGCCGTGAACTCATGGTTGGCCAAGAACTCCCCCTATATATATATATATATATATATATATATATATATATATATATGAAACTTAGCCATTTTTCCAACACTTTTACCATTTCCAAGCCAAGAAATTGGGTTTTGCTCTCAACTATCATCAAGGATCTTCACTTTTCTTCCAAAAATATAAGTGTTTTATCCCTTTAATTAGTTGCTACAACTTCTTAACTAGCATCACCCACTGATTCCATCCATAAATTCATCTTTTTGGGTTAGATCTTCAAGAAACACCAATAACACATACTAGTGTTTTGGTCCAAAATCAACCTTTTTAGCTTCTATATCGTAAGTATTACTTCCCTATACTTGTTATCTAGTTGAAACACCTGTTAGGGCTTTGAAATCATCCATTTCCCACAAACAAGACGTGTTTACAGCCAAGAGTGTCTCCCTTGGCCGTAAACCCTAGTTAGAGGTGCATTGAGCCTTAAACTCTTCCTAAGGCTTGGACTTGAGACTAAAACCCTTGTTGATTGTTTGTAAGACCTTGAAACACCAATTGGCACAAATCATCATGGATTTCGGCCGTAAACTCATGAGGCCATGAACTCTTTAGCCGTAAACTCTAGAGCCGTGAACACTTGGCCGCAAACACCAAGTGTGGCCGTAAACTCGCCTTATACACAATCATTTCTGATTTTGCCTTTCCATTCAAGTGTATCCTAGTCCCTAAGGTGTTTTCCTTACCTGATTAGTTGTATAAACACTAATTATATACATATATGTGTCATTATATGCTAAATAGGATCCGTGCGTGCTCAAGTCTTCACTTGACACTAAACATTCTATACCACTCTTTCATCCGAACTACTCACTGCAGGTGAGTTCATACGCCCTAAATCTACCTTTTCAATGACTTTAAATGCTTTTAGGGGGGGGGGGGGGATACAAGTTGAAACATTGTAGTTATTATATCAATTGTATGTGATTAATAACTAGAAGAAACAATTAGATTTCTTATACTTCAAAACTGAGTTAACAAATATCTATTTCAAAACATTTTATCAAACTCTTTTATGCTAAAAATCTTTAATAAACTCTTTTAAACATATATATTGTGAAAGTCATGTCTATATAGATATAGTTATATAAATGAGGTTGAAAGGAATTAGGACTGATAACTCGCTTTATTTCTTGTTCCTTGTTTGGTTGTGGACTTAGAGTATTCGGTTGTTTGTCCGAGTGTCGTTTGAACCTTATTTATATATTATGTATATGTATATAGATATTAAAACTTTTATTTCAGTTCAAAACACACGCAGTCATTCGAATAACATTACTAGTATTCTATAATAGGTATAGTTTTAAAGATTACTACTCACTATTTCTAGTACAATTAAACATACAAGAGTCAGTTCATTTATGAGTCAATACAAACTTACTATTATGAGAAACTGAAAGAACATACTATGATGAGAAACTAAGAGAACATACACTATACTATACAAGAGAATATACTATACAAACACCTGAATACGATAACTAGAATGTGAAATACTAATTCATGATACAACAATACATGGTTGTATCACATTGTAACCAGAGTCTCCTGGAGGGAGAGCGGGCATCGTGTGTATAGATCTATATGGGGAAGACACTCCCACACCCCGATTGTTAGCTACAGTCCCAGCGGGTAAGGCCAAGGGGTGACAAAATGTCACCTCACTATTTTATGACACTGAAAGGTCGTCGGGTATTCAGTCGTCAATCAACACAGTTACAAACTAATTCACATCTAAACATTTAATTAACCAAATAGGAATTAAAGGCAATAAGACACCCGAAGGAGTATAGTACATTTAATACGACCTTGAGTCTTCATTTTATCACTTCATAGTCAGTAGTGTCACTGCTGAGATAAAACGTTTTATTTTCCTAATAGATGATAGTGATAAATGGGAGAAAACATACTTTTTACACAGTAACAAAATACTACTATAGTTTTCCTACTATTACAAGTACACATGCAAACATTACATTTTATACAAAAACAAACATGTAAAATAGTCAGGCCTCGGGTAGAAGGCTACTATATTTATAAGCAGGAAATATAGGATTTTTAGGGAAAACTTTACAAACTTTTCAAGGTTTTAATACAAACATTTCAATGTTTTTAACTACTAAATGACACTAAATACTTATGAACTCACTAGTATTTTATGCTGATACTCTCTTTAAAAAAAACTTGTATTCTCAGGGAACCAGTAAGTCAGGTACACCCATGCAGCTTTTGAAGGACGGAGTGGATCCAAGACTCGTCTTTATTTTGATTGTACATTTTTGGTGTCATTTAAACCTTAAAAAAGAACACACATGTATTTAACTATTATACTAATGCAATGGATGTTGTTGCTTGTTTATACTATTTTGCCTTCCTCCACCCCCGAATGTTTCCGCCAGTTCGGTTTGGGGGTGTGACATTTTTGATACTGTGTTCTGTAGTAGTGTAAAATGTATTAGTATGCATGTATAATTACCACCAAATGTATTGTATAACATTGTTTTAAATTAAAATCCGTTTGTATGAAAATCCTGGATATCACCAGTAATGTATAGAATGTTTTGTTTGAAAACGTTGGTTACTACCAGTGATGTATAGTAGTTTCATTACGTAAAATAAAACTATGAGCTAAAATCCCTAGAATCCTCCAGTTGTATTATGAACTAGTTTTATACTATTGTGAGTCGTATAACCATGCTTGATATGACCTAGTGACCTCTACGACGTTCTTCAAGTGTCAGATAAATGACATTTGTTGCCCCATGCATGCCTGCCTAACTGTAGCTAGCAGTTCAGGTGTGGGATTTTCATTCCCGAATAGATCTATTCACAAGTCTCAAGCTCTCCCTCCATGAGACTTTGTTTATACTATGATAGGATTTAACCTGTACCCCAAAAGGTATAATTGAAGTGTTGTCTCACTGTCCTGTATTAACTAGTTTACGTGTAGTTCTGTGTGGTTCCCTTGTATTTGAATTCGTATGTATACTTTATAGAGTACTAATTATACTTAAATAATTATTCAATGTTGTACTCTTGAAGTCCGAATGTAGTAATGTATATCTTAAACTAAATTTGTCATAGTTTATATATTTTGCAAATGTATGACTTTGAATTAATGAAAGTATGTATTGAAAATCCCAAACTATACCTATCATTGTTTGCATGTATATTGTGTACTTGGTTCGTGTATTGATCTAAAAACTATGCAATTATAGTTGTACGTTGAAAACGTCCCTTATGCTCAGCATGTTACAAAAGGGATAAAATATCTAAATATTTTATAAAACATGAAAATCTTTTAGTTGTATCAATTGCATAAGTTTATACTTGTTGAAATTCTTTTGTATAAGTTCACAAAATCATTTGTGTTTAGCTTGTATTCCCCCCTGAAACATTAAAAATAGTAAAGGCATATGGGTATGAACTCACTAGTTATCGTGTCAACATTCGGGCAACGAAAATTGGGAGTGAAGACCCTCAAGTTTATGTACGCAGTACTTAACGAGATCCTAATCAACAATTAAATACATAATTGTATTTTATTAGTGAAACCATTATTTATAGTATTAGCAAAACACTTGTTTTCGGTTTACGAATGTTACCGGGACTCGATTGAATCGAGGAAAATGGGTTTTTAGCCAAATTCACCACTTCAGAAGGGTTTGCGGTTGTGAAGGGATTACGGCTGTAAACAGTTCTCGGCCATGAACAACCCTTAGAAGGGTTTACGGTCGTGAGCATTGTTCTTGAAAGAACCTTGAAGACTTGAAGGTTGTACGGCCGTAAACAGTTTGCGGCCTTCGAAGATTTGAAGATTTGAAGCATGTATGGTCATAAAATCAAGAAGAAGGATGTTGGATTCGGTGAGGAACACTTTTTAGATGCTCCAAAACGACCTCCATAGGTGATTCTTGATGATTTTTGGAATAAATGGGGGTGTTTTGGGGTTTACGGTCGAGAGGTAGAGAGAGAGAGAATGAGAGAGTTTTCAGCCAAAAAAGTTCAAATGAAGGTGGGGGTCCCTTACATATAGGTTGGGGGTATGGTCGGTGGTGGGGCCCACCCACCAAGAATGGGTTTACGACCGTGATCGGGTTCACGGCCGTGAACACCAGTCAGGCCGGATTTTCGCTGATTTTTGATGGAAACTTGGGTTTTCGCGTGATTTAGGTTCCGTCTCATAAAAGGAAATTCACTTATATAACCTAAATGATTTTCCAAATCATAAGAATTTGACGGAATTAAATAAAATTCAAATTTTATTAACTGAATTCGGGTTCACATTAACGGTAAATGATTGGGGTTGTCACATCATCCCCACGTTAGAGGGAATTTCGTCGCAAAATTCAAACATAGAATACAAATTATGTACTTGGGAATAGATGGGGATACTTCTGTTGCATTGAATCTTCGTGCTCCCAAGTGAATTCAGGTCCTCGCTTGGCATTCCGGCAGACCATCACTATCGGTATGCGACTTTGTTTCGTTCTTTGACTTCCCGATGCATGATTTCGACTGGTTCTTTTGACTTCCAGGACCATCAACATAAAGTAAGTTTATTTATAACATATTAATCCTTTTCAAATTACTTATAAATACTTACATGTATGATGGTTTTTGTATAGGTTTGTTTGCAATTTATTAAAGCTATATTGCCACATGTGGAGCACAGGCAATGTGCCCGACACATATATGCAAATTTTAGAAAAGCTTACACTGGGGTGGAGTTAAAGAAGCTGTTTTGGGCTGCAGCTATGAGCTGTAAGGAAGGTGATTTCAAGAGACATATGGACACAATTAAAAAGCTCAATCCTGGTGCATATGAGCATCTCATGTCCAAAGAATCCCAAACAAGGTGTAGAGCTTACATGAGTACATGGTATGCATGTCAGGCAGTGGAGAATGGTATATCAGAGTGCTTTAACTCCATCATTGTGCATGCTAGGAAAAAACCATTGATCTTAATGCTTGAAGAAATAAGGATATACATCATGGATAGGTTTGCTCACATGATTGAGGAAAGCACTAAATGGAATACCCGTATATGTCCAATAGTGTTAAAGAAGATGAAGCTTTTTGGGATGAACATGAGGTAACACTTTAACATGTAACTTTTGTTTTAATTTCATTAGGTAAAACTTTAACATGTAACTTTTCTTTTAATTTCATTAGGTAAAACTTTAACATGTAACTTGTGGATGAAGGTTTTGGTTAGTAATTCATAGTCAACAACATGTGTTTGAAGCAAGGAGAGGATGTGATAAGCTACATGGTGGATTTAGATGGACGGCATTGTACCTGCAAGTTATGGGATCTGGCTGGGATCCCATGTGTTCATGCCATTGCAACCATCAACTATATCCAACAAACACCTGATGAGTACACTGATCACATGTTTTCTAAGGAACAATTCCTTAAGTGTTACTCTGCTAACATTAGCCCGGTGAATGGTTCAAATCTATGGCCTCAAACTGAATTCATAAAGCCCTTGCCACCAGTGTCAAGGAGAATGCCTGGTAGGCCAAAGGTCAATAGAAGGAGTCATGTAACTGAAAATGATGGAAGAGTACACACCCCAAGAACTGTAAGGTGTGGTAAGTGATTTTAGTATGGCCATAACCCGAAGGGATGCAAAAATGAAATCAGGGAACCTGTCTGTGACAACTGTCAATTCAGGTCATTCTCGGACTCATGCATCTTTATAATAACCATTCATGCACATCATGCCATGGCCTAGTAGTATCAATTAGGTCAAAATCTTGCATAAACTAGGATCCATCTAAGACCTAGGACTAATATACTTGACACTTACGATTCTAGTAAGTTGCTTAGCTACAATAGGAAATGCCAATGCTATAATTTGAATGAAACTTTCAAGCTTTGTTATAATTGAAAAAGGGTATAAAACCCTAAAAACAAATTAAAATATTTTAATTATACTTCATTATGATGATGAACATCAAACAATATTCCAAAAACCCTAAAGAGTCCAAAATCCAAATTTATAAATCTTAAAGCTTAAAAACTTTATAAAATTTGGCTATAAACTTCCAAATATCAAATTTTATTAATCAAATTATGGATTATACCAATGAAATAGAAATATAAATTATCATGCATTAATCATAATTAATTAGTTAAAAACAAGATATTTAAATAAATCAAAAATTTGCATAAAGAATCACTTTTATAAAAATTATATTTTTATAAAAATTAAGGAGGGATTTTTATAAAATTTGAATTGAGGAGAGAGAAGGCCCTAATCCACTCAAAAATCCGGCCATCTCCCCTCTCCCCATGCTCCCTCTTCCCAAAACTCAATCAGTAGAACTTCTCCCTCACTCTACCTCTTCTCTCTTCTCTCTCTCACACTCCACCCTCCTAACACACTCAAACTCTCTTCCTCTCTCTCTCTCTCTCTAACTCATGAAATTCTCCCCATTCCTCTGCCAAATTTCGAGATTTAGAAGAGCTTGAAGTGTTCTTACTTCCCTCAAGATCAAAACCAAGGTAAACAACATCTTCTCCCATAGTTTCATGATTCTACTTCCTCTTCTTCTTAGTCTTCTCTTCTTTTCGGATTCTATGCCTTTCCATGGCTAGAAATCTTTTTTTTTCCCTTGTTGTTTGTAGATTCTCACCATAACACAATGCATGTGTTTGAAATGGTGAAAATCCGGGATCAAACCCATGCAAGGAGTGAAAATGATGCACATATGTTCATGTGACTTCAAAAACAAGTATTACATCTTCTTCTCCATTTCTTTTGTGTTCTTGCATGATCAAAGGCATTTAAACCATTTCTAGTACATCTTGGATGCTCATTCACTCCATGCATGTGCTAGAAATCGGACCTTATCAAAGGCATGCATGATGTTCTTGTCAAAATGTCCTAAGGATGCACTCAAAGCAAACATGCAATCTGCTAGATTACTTTATTCAGCTTTGAACGACCATATCTCGGTCATTACTTAACAAAATCAAGATATTATTTTTGTATTGGATAGTCCCATGAGTTAACTTTCACACCCAACTGGTCTCACTGTAAAATATTAAATATCCAATTTTTGGCAATTTTTACAAAATGGTTGCGCAAACAGCTCTTTTTCTATGATCACCATTTTTGCCTTGCATGATCAATGGCCTTAAACCCAACCATAAATCTGGGGAAAAATACTTTAGAAACTTAACATATCCAGTGAATGATGGTTGAAATTTAGTGGCTTAAAACCCCACTGAATGGGCTAAATAAATTCATGAACTTCAGCCACATTTATATCTCATGCACCATTGCATGCAACATTTCTTAACTTGTTTGGGTTCAATACCCCTATTTCCTTTATGAATAAATTTCGAACATTTTTCGTTTTGAAAGCCCTCACATGCGTGTGATAATCTGTAAAATACCAAAAGCTTTTATTATTTTTTTGATTTATTAAAATTATTGCTAGAATCCAAGGGCATAAATCACATAAAATACTTCCAGTGGTCAATAAATACGGAACAAATTCATGTATGACCCTTATGATGGATAATGACCCCTCACTAAATTTCAATAATTTTTATTGCTGTTTGGTATGATTTCCGATTTTCTTTTTGTTAGGATATAATAAATCACAAAACCACTTTAGAGAGTGTGAAAATTTTATCTAACAATTTTCGCATACCTCAAATGTGATGGATGACTCAGAAAAATAATTTCAACATTTTTCATCATGCCTTGCTATTTTTCCCAATTTTTGGTAATTATAATAGTTTAAAAATAAGAAAAATAGTTCTGATTCTCCAAATTTCATGAAGATTTATCATAACATCATGTTATACAGTAGGAGGTTACATAAAAATTTTGAGGATTTTTCTCCACTGTAAACTATTTTTCTCTTAATTTCTAAAGTTAATTACACTTAAATACACATAAATACCCAAAACCGGATTATACAATATGAAGACCACTTTTGGAATTTTTCTCAGGTTATTTATACTGTAAATGATGTTACAAAAATTTTTGGTAATTTATTTTAACTGTTTAATATTATTTCTTCAATTAATGATTATTTAAAGGAATAAAACAAGGAAAAATAGAAATACCCACTGAAAAATATATTTTATATTTTTCCCAGCCTATTTATGTACAATAAAAGTTAATTAAAAAGTTTGGGTAATTTTGGAAACTTTTTTGTATTTATTTCAATTTTTATTGGAATAAATGCTCAAAAAATCATAAAATATAATTAAACATCTTGGAAATCCATTTTTATAATTTTTCCAGCTTAGTATTGTGTAATAACATTTAAATAAAAAGTTTTAGAATTTTTATCCTTTGAATGCTATTTTCGTGAATTTATGTTGTAATAAGGACTTAAAAATTTGGAAAATTTATATTCCAATGTTGTAATTAATCGCACGATTTGTAGAATTTCATTATTTCAGAAAAAGTGTAACCAATTAATATAAAATCAAATACTAAATCATAAATTGGCATTTCACTATATGTAGAGTTTAGTATATTAGCATTAGATTTCGACATGGAAACTCACTAGTGTGTGTTTGATGTCGTAGGATCCCGGTAGTAAGACGCTGGTGCATTCAGAAGTACAACTTGTACCTACTCGAAATATTGTGAGTATTCATGCACTCCCCTATTTTCAGTTTTATGTTTTGGGGTGGAAAATCATGTCCAGAAAAACTATTATTTGCATGTTGTATTTAAATTGAATTGTATCAAACACGATTGCTATTGTATTACTATGTTTCTCTATGTATGTCTATGCAACAAGGAACATGAGAACTTATCGTACTAAGGCCCTTCCCTTATCTCTAACCATTAACTCTATGAGCCAATGCTCATTATGGATAGCGCTATTAGGAATTGACAACTCCTCACTCGCCATATTGTTGGAGTGCATGATACCATATTCATCTATGGAACGATAAGCATAGATCTCGATAGGGCTTCAGTCATAGGTTTGGTTGAGACTCATTGTTTGCTCATACACATATGTCACACCCCCGAACCAGACGGCGGAAACGTCCGAGGGCTGTTGTGACTTAATTGAATACCATAACATTGAATATATATGAAACATAACATCATTCGTCACCATGCATTAATATAGTACAACTGATAATGTTTACACTGAGTACATTGTTTTAATGTTACATTCCCAAAAACAAATTGTTCGGTTCATAGCTAAACAATCTGCAAGCCATCACTGAGTACATTTTCCTTTGGTTCACTTGTTACCTAAGAATACAAGTATTTTGAAAAACGTCAACATATGAAATGTTGGTGAGTTCATAAGCGGTATTTGAAAAGCAACGTTTTGTATTATTTTGAAAACCACCAGAAAATCCGATATTTTCTGAAAAGAGTTTCTGAAAAGGTTTGTGAAGATCCATAAGTATGCTTGTTTGTTTCTAAAAAAATGTTCACTAAACTTGTGTACATTTCGAAACTGTATGTATTGTAAAACCCTAGGAAAACCCGATGTTTTCCTAATACTTTGAATTCCATGTAGTTGTAGAACCATCGTGGCGTGTGAAGTCATTGATTCCAGGCGACGTCGGATTATTGCGCATGGTGAATTGCTATAAACACGCGTTACACAAACGGCCAGTTTACAACTTATACTAACGATCCCGTAGGCGTCATCAGTATTATTCACGTAATCCAATCGCCCTGACTTCTTGTAGTCCCACATCCGAAGAGAAAGAGGGCACGAAGACCTCGGTAACTCCGTTAGCTGGTTGGGGATAAAAAAAGAGTACGAAGGGCCCTTGACCCGATTCGCATTTGAATAACCAACTTTACTAGCCGTACCAAAGGACCCTTGGGGACCAATAGTATAAAGGCCATTGAAAGTCCTTTTACATTGTGTTGGGTCATGTAAGACTCAACAACTCGTAAGGTTGAAGCCTTCGGGCCTAAAGATCAGGTCATCGGGCTAGCTAGGCCCAACAAACAAGATTTTACATTTTGGGCCCAAAGGTGGTGCGTAGACGTCTGTGCACTCTCACGTGTGTATTGAATTCCCAAATGTTTCCGTGTATTAGTCGAGTTATTGTCGTGTTAGTAGTTTCGGGTTTGTCATTGATTCGAGACCGAATCAATTCGAGGCCGAATCAATTCGTTTCGGTAGTCGTAGTGCCAGTGTTTGATCACAACGGATGTATTGAATTAACATTTCAACTTTTCTATTACAGCCCCTCTTTTTTGTTATAAATTTACTTTTTCAACCCTTTAAATAAATAAATTTCCGATTTGGTCCTTAAACCATTTTTCTTGACATTTTAACACCAAAACTTATTGAAATTGATATTTTTCAGCATATTTTTAGTTGAAAACAATTTTGGTCCCTGAAAATACAGTTTTCTCGGTTGAAACCTTCCTTTTTTGCAAATTTACACTTTTGCCCCAAATTGGAAAATTTTTGCAACTTTGGTCCTTTTTAATTATGAAAAGCATTTTTAACCTTAAAAAAGGACTTGGGACACTAGTAGTCCACTATTTTGCAGAAAAATACAGTTTTGCCCCTTTAAAACAGAAAGTTTCGCATATTGGGCCCTATTGGGCCAAAAATGTCATTTTTAGCCCATTAAGCTTGAAATTTATATTTTCAACCCTCCAAAAGAGTATATTTCCAGAAAATACTTTATTGAAACTGTTTTGGCTCTTCTCATCCATCAGAATTCGTAATATGTCCTTTTGGGCCCTTTAACTTTATATTTTTAAAATTTTATGTCCACAAATTGAGTTTTTAGCCCAAAAAAGATGTTATTAAGCCACTTAGCTATTTTTCTTGGAATAATTTGTATGTAGAAATATATTTGATGCTAGTATCATTTAACATAAAGTATATCTCGATTTTTAGGGGCTTATGGTTAGATCCAACATCATAAACACACATATAAGCATAGAAATCATACAAGGCATACAAAACACATATAGATCTACACTTTCACTTGTATTCCCCCCCCCCCCCCCCCCATAAAACTTATAAAACAGAAAAATAGGGAGTATGAAGCTCACCTTTGGATGTGGTTTCGGTTTTGGAGGAGAAATGGAAAGGAAATAGGATGATTTTCGGCCTAAGCAACCTTTTCTTGATGATCTCGAGTTTGAGAGGTTCTAAGACACAAGATTATGATTTTATATGAGTTAAGAAGAGATTTTTGGGCATAAGAAGAAGTCTAAAGTGTGGATCCAAGTTTCAACTTACCTAGATGATGATCTTTATGGAAGAAATCCCTTGAACACCTCTTAGATCTCGAAAATTTGGAGAGAAATGGAGAGAGTTCCTTGAGAGAAAAGATGAGTGAAATGTTTGTGTGTGTGTTTGGGATTCGGCCGAGAAGGAGAGAGGTGAAATAAGAGAGTGACTTTGACAAGATAGATGCTTGGAAGTATGAGTTGCATGCATGGAGACCCAACAAATAAAAGTGAGGTGGCAATCCAAAGTCAACTCTTCCTTTTCCTTGGGCTTGGGCCGAGAATGGAGAGGGAAGAAAGGATTTTTTGGGATTTTTGCCCCTAAGCCCAATATTAGAGTTAGTTTGGGTGATCATTGGCCTTATAAGATAAAATTGTTATTTTTATGCTTTATTAAGCTAGATTAGGTTAATCATGGATCAAAGCTTTTAATTCATTTCATTCTAGGCCCAAAATGACCCAAAATGTTGAATTAAATTAATGTGGGTCCAATTAGAGCCCATTTAAGGGTTCTAAGCCCATGATAGTTAAATTGGAAGCTTATTGGTCCATAGAGTCCAATAAGGAAGTCCTAGTCCAAAATGGACCTGATCAAGAACTTCTAGGGTTTCCAATTGCTTGTTGTAGTGAATTGAGGTTTAGTTTTCCATTGAGTAAGCATCATACATGCTCTTGAGTTTTTTAATTCAACTTTACTTGAGTATAGTGATTACAAGACACAAAATTTCTAGTTGTGACATCCTCCCCCCGTTAGAGGGAATTTTGTCCCGAAATTCTGTTTGAAAGCTAGATTCGAGTATGCTAGAATAGGTGAGGGTACTTTTGCTTCATTTGGTCTTCGCGTTCCCACGTGAATTCTGGTCCACGCTTTGCGTTCCACCGTACTTTCACGATCGGGATGCGACTTTGCTTAGTACGCTTCACCTCCATGTCCATGATTTCAATTGGTTCTTCAACGAACAGGAGACTCTCATTGATTTCGATCTCGTCAAGAGGAATGACGATGGTTTCATCTGATAGGCACTTCTTCAGATTAGAGACATGAAACACGGGGTGTACACCGTTTAGCTCTGCGGGTAGTTGCAGTCTGTATGCTACCGGACCTATTCGGGCGACGATTTCGAAAGGTCCAATGTATCGTGGGTTCAGCTTTCCCCGTTTTCCGAAACATATAACCCCTTTCCAGGGTGAGACTTTCAACAGTACTCGATCACCGACCTGAAATTCTAAGGGCTTTCGCCGTTTATCAGCGTAGCTCTTTTGTCGGTCACGCGATGCTTGCAATCGAGCTCTGATTTGAACGATCTTTTCCGTGGTTTCGCGAATGATCTTCGGTCCCGTTAGTGCTTTGTCCGACGTATGTGTTTTTTCTAGCTGGGTGTCACCTACTTCAGCCCAGCATAACGGTGATCTACATTTACGCCCGTACAGTGCTTCGAAAGGAGCCACCTTGATGATCGAATGATAACTATTGTTATATGAGAACTCGATTAATGATAGGTGGGTATCCCAAGACTTCCCAAAGTCTATCACGCATGCGTGGAACATGTCTTCGAGCGTTTGGATGGTTCGCTCGCTTTGACCATCCGTTTGTGGATGATAAGCGGTGCTCATGTCGAGGTTTGTTCCCATCGCCTTATGGAGTGATTGCCAAAATCGTGAAGTGAACCTACTGTCCCTATCCGAGATGATAGATACTGGTATTCCGTGGAGTCTCACGATCTCTCGAATGTACAGACGTGTCAATCTTTCCATCTTGTAGGATTCTTTTATAGGCAGGAAATGGGCAGACTTCGTCAGTCGGTCGACTATTACCCATATGGTGTCCAGTCCGTCCGACGTCTTGGGTAGCTTGGTCACGAAATCCATAGAAATACCCTCCCATTTCCACTCAGGGATTACCGGTAGCTATAACAATCCTGAGGTTTCTGGTACTCCACCTTTACCTTGGCGTACATAAGGCACTTACTAACATAGGTCGCAATTTCCGCCTTCATGTTAGGCCACCAATAGTGTTGTTTAATGTCCAAATACATCTTGTCTGAACCGGGATGAATGGAGTATCGTGTCTTGTGGGCTTCTTTCATAACAACCTCCCTAAATCCTCCGATTTTTGGGACCCAAATTTGGTTCATGAAGTAGTATACTCCATTCTCCCATGCCTCTAGATTCTTCTCCATCCCGCGTAATGCCTCGCTTGCTCTATTTTCCGTCTTCATGGCCTCCAACTGGACTGTTGCAATTTGAGTGGCCAGATGAGATTGAATGGTTATCAAGAGAGTTTTCGCGCGGCGATTAGAGTACTCCTTCCGACTTAATGCGTCAGCTACCACGTTGGCCTTGCCTGGGTGGTACTTGATCTCACACTCGTAGTCGTTTAGCAATTCAACCCATCTTCGTTGTCTCATGTTCAGCTCCTTCTGGTTCAAGATGTGTTGGAGACTCTTGTGGTCCGTGAAGATGGTGCACTTCGTACCGTACAGGTAGTGCCTCCAAATTTTCAGAGCGAAGACCACGGCTCCCAATTCTAGGTCATGGGTTGTATAATTTACTTCGTGCGTCTTTAGTTCGCGGGATGCGTATGCTATCACCCTTCCACGTTGCATGAGGACACAACCTAAGCCCTGATTTGACGCATCGCAGTAGACTACAAAATCTTCTGTTCCTTCCGGTAGAGATAGTACAGGGGCGCTACAGAGAGCTTGCTTTAATGTCCGAAACGCAATCTCTTGTTTGTCTGTCCATTTGAATAGTACGCCCTTTTGTGTAAGAGAGGTAAGTGGTTTGGCGATCTTAGAGAAGTTTTGAATGAATCTCCTATAGTAGCGTTGCTAGGCCCAAGAATTGACGAATTTCTGTGGGTGTTGTCGGGATTGCCCACCCTTCAATAGCTTTGACCTTAGAGGGATCCACATGTATTCCTTCTTGGCTAACTACGTGACCTAGGAAGTTTACACTCCGGAGCCAAAACTCACACTTGGAGAGTTTTGCGTATAGCTTCTCTGATCGCAGCGTTTCTAGGATTTGTCGAAGATGTTGGTCATGCTCTCCTTCGCTTCGGGAATAAACGAGAATGTCATCAATGAAGACAATGACAAAGTTGTCTAGGAATGGTCGACAGATCCGGTTCATCAGATCCATGAATGCAGCAGGTGCATTTGTTAGACCGAAAGGCATTACAACAAATTCATAATGTCCGTAGCGGGTTCGGAAAGCGGTTTTTGGAATATCCTCTTCTCAGACTTTGAGTTGGTGGTATCCGGACCGTAGATCTATTTTTGAAAAATAACTAGCTCCTTGGAGCTGGTCGAATAGATCATCGATTCGTGGGAGTGGGTAGCGATTTTTAACAGTGAGTTTATTTAACTCTCTGTAATCGATGCACATTCTAGAAGATTTGTCCTTATTTTTGACAAAGAGCACTGGAGCTCCCCATGGCGAGTGACTAGGTCGGATAAATCCCTTGTCCAGAAGCTCACTGAGTTGGTTGGACAATTCCTGCATTTCAGCAGGAGCCAGCCGATAGGGTGATTTAACGAGAGGAGTTGCTCCTGGAATGAGGTCGATTCGAAACTCAACCTGTCTTTCTGGGGGTACTCCCAGAAGATCTTCAGGAAACATGTCTGGAAATTCACACGCTACCGGAATATCTTGAATGTTAGTCTCTTCCTTGGTTTTATCCACTATGTGAGCCAGAAATGCCGAATCCTTCTTTCATAGGTGCTTTTGTGCCTTAATGCACGAGATGAGGCAAAGGTTCATGTTGGGTTTGTCTCCGTAAATTACTAGGGTTTCGTGATTTGGGAGACAAAGACGAACGGCCTTCTCGTGGCACATAATTTCAGCATGGTGGGGGCTTAACCAATCCATGCCGATGATTACATCGAAACTCCTAATTGATACAGGCATTAGGTCTATTCGAAAGACGTGTTGGTTAAGGGTTAGGGTACATCCGATGTAGATTTCCCCAGTGGATTCGGTTTTCCCATTGGCCATTTCCACCGTATAGGTTTCATTTAGCTTTTGGGGTTGTTGTTTTAATAAATGCTTAAACTTATCGCTTACGAAACTTCGCTCCGCTCCAGTGTCAAATAGAATGCATGCATAAGTGTGATTTAGGAGAAACGTACCGGTCACAACTGCGGGGTCCTGAACCGCCTCTCCTTGGCCCATGGTCAGCATCCTTCTTGTTCCTCTGTTCCCGGGATTGTTGTTGTTAGGGCAATCTCGGCGGAAGTGCCCAGTCCTCCCACACCCGAAGCAGGTGTGGCTAGGCCCTGCATTATTGCCGCCGGCATTGGTGTTCTTGTTGTTGCGATGGTTGTTGTTGTTTCCCTGATTTTGGTTCTGGGGAGGGTAAGTCCTGCAGTACCTCGCAGTGTGTCCCCTTCGATTGCAACTGGTGCACTGAAACTCCTTGCATTCTCCATGGTGATGGAAACCGCACTTGTTGCACTTGGGAAGATTACCGGAATAAGGTTTTGAAGCATTTGAAGCAGCTGAGGCTGGAACATGTGGTGTGGCTGGAACCGGTGCAGTGGCAGCATTAACCGCCACTATCTGCTTCTTTTTAGAGGTTTCGGGGCCCTAACGTCCCTTCCTCTTGTTGTTCTTCCCTTTCTTGCCATCACCTTCCTTTTTGTCCTCAGTCTCCAGTGGCTTCTCACCCTTCTTGGTGTTATGGTCATACAACATCTTCGCCAATCTCTTCGCACTGTCAAATGTTTCCGGGTTTGCAGCTATCACGTTTCCTTGAATGGGTGATGTTAGTCACCAGATGAATCGCTCAATCTTCTTTCCTTCCGAGGTGATCATACCCGGGCACAGCAGAGATAGTTCACTAAATCTCGATATGTAGGCATCGATATTCGCATTCTGCACAGTAAGGATCCATAGCTCTTGCTCCATCTTCTGTATTTCGCCTCGTGGGCAGTACTCAGCCATAAACATTTCTTTCATCTCTGCCCACGGTATAGAGTTGGCTACAGGGAGCGTCATGGCTTCCACGTGTCCGTTCCACCAAGTGAGTGCTTGGTCCACAAAAGTGCAGGCCGCGAACTTAACCTTCATCTGCTCAGGGCAATCGCATATCTCGAATACCGACTCCACCTTTTCGATCCATCGCTTCAGAGTGATCACCCCTCCAGTGCCGTTAAAATTTCTTGGTTTGGCGTTTGTGAAGTCCTTGTAGGTACATGTTTTGGTGGGTCCTTGATTCATTCCGTTGTTCGAACTTCCGGCTCCTTGCCCATTGACTCCTCCATTATTCCCTTGATGAATTTGTGCAATCGCTGCAGTGACCGCAGCAGATACAGCTGCCTGGAACGCGGCTGAGTCAACTTCAGGTGGAGTTGGTCCTGGGTTTCCGCGAGTAGGTCGGAGAGGCATCTTTCTGTCACGAAACGGAAAGATGTTGAGTGTATGTGGCTTCTGTGAGGTTGTGATCCTACTGACTAGGTGCATGGTACGAACTGGAATGCTACTTCCCTTGGACATTCAATCATAATTTCTCAACACATAGCAATTTGTAATGTCATAACAAAGCACATAAAAGTTTATTAATATTATCCGCATTTGATACCAGAAAATTTTGCTCGTAAGAGCATACATGAGTGACACTAATTCGACAGCATAACGACTCTATGAGTAGTGTAGTCACTTAAACATAGAGTCGGGGTACATAGCATAGTTCCTATTGATCTACTAATATAAGTCTATCCCTAATCGCGATGAGCTGCGTCCGAAGGTGGTGCCGAGGATGTGGATGCTCCCTGAAGGTGAGCCACCAAGCGTTCTGCGTCCTGAAGTCGAGACTCCCACCGAACCTGCCTCATGTGAAACTCTCGAAGGACGTCACGCGTCTCCTGCTCCGCACGCTCGACCCTAGTCCTCAACTGGCGCACATGATCAACAGTGTCCTGGGCAAGGTCGCCCGTGTTCCGTAACCGCCTCACCATGACTGGAAGGGCTCGATCAGCCGGTCCTCCGTCTCTCAGGTCAAAGAAATCGCGTGACATGCCGTACGGGGGTCGCTATCCTTGCTGTCTGCTCCACCTCCAAAGGTCAATGCCCCAGGGAGGTGTAGGACCAGTGGGGCCTACACGATAGGCAGGCACCCTGATCGGGTAAGGGGGTTGATGACTTCGGACTCCACGTCCGAATCACCCCCTTCACTATCATCAGTATCCTCCTCGAGGCTTCCTTCTTCTTCCTCTGATTCGGCAGGCTCGCCCTCGACTTCGGCCTCCGGTTCCCCGTCAGATTCCTCTTCGGGGTCTTCCTTAGGCTCCTCCTCAGTCTCTTCCTCAGGCTCTTCCTCAGGCTCCTCCTCCTCTAGCCATCCGTTGTTTCCCTGGTTAGGGAAGTAGGGATCCCCGGGATGATGAAAACCAGCCATGCTGTCTGCGAGAGTGTGTAAATATGCTAACATTATTCCTAAGGCGCCACGACTATTGCATAAGCTAAACAGGCGTTCTCTTTTGGTGCTAGAAGGGTATAGTTTTAGGTTCCCTAGCTATCCCGATCTCATCAGGACGTGTGTTAGTTATACTTTGGAGAGAGTGTAATTGATCAGGCTACATCCACTCCTTGGTACCACTAAGAACAGTCCTTATTTTAACCGAGATACTAGTATTATTTTTGTTTGGTTCGGCGTTATGTTCCTATTCCTAATGCAAGCAAGGGTGTTTTATTTACTTGTTTTGTTCATAGTTATGTTAGTCCCTCTTTTTGGTTTATAGTTGCATATAAATGTGTGGCTAGACATGCTAGTTCACTATAAACAAAGCTCTGATACCAACCTGTCACACCCCCAAACCAGACGGCGGAAACGTCCGAGGGCTGTTGTGACTTAATTGAATACCATAACATTGAATATATATGAAACATAACATCATTCGTCACCATGCATTAATATAGTACAACTGATAATGTTTAAACTGAGTACATTGTTTTAATGTTACATTCCCAAAAACAAATTGTTCGGTTCATAGCTAAACAAACTGCAAGCCATCACTGAGTACATTTTCCTTTGGTTCACTTGTTACCTAAGAATACAAGTATTTTGAAAAACGTCAACATATGAAATGTTGGTGAGTTCATAAGCGGTATTTGAAAAGCAACGTTTTGTATTATTTTGAAAACCACCAGAAAATCCGATATTTTCTGAAAAGGTTTGTGAAGATCCATAAGTATGCTTGTTTGTTTCTAAAAAAAATGTTCACTAAACTTGTGTACATTTCAAAACTGTATGTATTGTAAAACCCTAGGAAAACCCGATGTTTTCCTAATACTTTGAATTCCATGTAGTTGTAGAACCATCGTGGCGTGTGAAGTCATTGATTCCAGGGGACGTCGGATTATTGCGCATGGTGAATTGCTATAAACACGCGTTACACAAACGGCCAGTTTACAACTTATACTAACGATCCCGTAGGCGTCATCAGTATTATTCACGTAATCCAATCACCCTGACTTCTTGTAGTCCCACATCCGAAGAGAAAGAGGGCACGAAGACCTCGGTAACTCCGTTAGCCGGTTGGGGATAAAAAAAAAGAGTACGAAGGGCCCTTGATTCGCATTTGAATAACCGACTTTACTAGCCGTACCAAAGGACCCTTGGGGACCAATAGTATAAAGGCCATTGAAAGTCCTTTTACGTTGTGTTGGGTCATGTAGACTCAACAACTCGTAAGGTTGAAGCCTTCGGGCCTAAAGATCAGGTCATCGGGCTAGCTAGGCCCAACAAACAAGATTTTACACTTTTGGGCCCAAAGATGGTGCGTAGACATCTTTGCACTCTCACGTGTGTATTGAATTCCCAAATGTTTCCGTGTATGAGTCGAGTTATTGTCGTGTTAGTAGTTTCGGGTTTGTCATTGATTCGAGACCGAATCAATTCGTTTGATAACGATTTTTGGTGTTGTTGTGTAATATAATTCGTCGGTAGTCGTAGTGCCAGTGTTTGATCACAACGGATGTATTGAATTAAAATTTCAACTTTTCTATTACAGCCCCTCTTTTTTGTTATAAATTTACTTTTTCAACCCTTTAAATAAATAAATTTCCGATTTGGTCCTTAAACCATTTTTCTTGACATTTTAACACCAAAACTTATTGAAATTGATATTTTTCAGCATATTTTTAGTTGAAAACAATTTTGGTCCCTGAAAATACAGTTTTCTCGGTCGAAACCTTCCTTTTTTGCAAATTTACACTTTTGCCCCAAATTGGAAATTTTTTGCAACTTTGGTCCTTTTTAATTATGAAAAGCATTTTTAACCTTAGAAAAGGACGTGGGACACTAGTAGTCCACTGTTTTGCAGAAAAATACAGTTTTGCCCCTTTAAAACAGAAAATTTCGCATATTGGGCCCTATTGGGCCAAAAATGTCATTTTTAGCCCATTAAGCTTGAAATTTATATTTTCAACCCTCCAAAAGAGTATATTTCCAGAAAATACTTTATTGAAACTGTTTTGACTCTTCTCATCCATCAGAATTCGTAATATGTCATTTTGGGCCCTTTAACTTTATATTTTTAACATTTTATGCCCAAAAATTGAGTTTTTAGCCCAAAAAAGATGTTATTAAGCCACTTAGCTATTTTTCTTGGAATAATTTGTATGTAGAAATATATTTGATGCTAGTATCATTTAACATAAAGTATATCTCGATTTTTAGGGGCTTATGGTTAGATCCAACATCATAAACACACAAAAACACACATATAAGCATAGAAATCATACAAGGCATACAAAACACATATAGATCTACACTTTCACTTGTATTCCTCCCCCCCCCCCCCCATAAAACTTATAAAACAGAAAAATAGGGAGTATGAAGCTCACCTTTGGATGTGGTTTCGGTTTTGGAGGAGAAATGGAAAGGAAATAGGATGATTTTCGGCCTAAGCAACCTTTTCTTGATGATCTCGAGTTTGAGAGGTTCTAAGACACAAGATTATGATTTTATATGAGTTAAGAAGAGATTTTTGTGGATCCAAGTTTCAACTTACCTAGATGATGATCTTTATGGAAGAAATCCCTTGAACACCTCTTAGATCTCGAAAATTTGGAGAGAAATGGAGAGAGTTACTTGAGAGAAAAGATGAGTGAAATGTTTGTGTGTGTGTTTGGGATTCGGCCGAGAGGGAGAGAGGTGAAAGAAGAGAGTGACTTTGACAAGATAGATGCTTGGAAGTATGAGTTGCATGCATGGAGACCCAACAAATAAAAGTGAGGTGGCAATCCAAAGTCAACTCTTCCTTTTCCTTGGGCTTGGGCCGAGAATGGAGAGGGAAGAAAGGATTTTTTGGGATTTTTGCCCCTAAGCCCAATATTAGAGTTAGTTTGGGTGATCATTGGCCTTATAAGATAAAATTGTTATTTTTATGCTTTATTAAGCTAGATTAGGTTAATCATGGATCAAAGCTTTTAATTCATTTCATTCTAGGCCCAAAATGACCCAAAATGTTGAATTAAATTAATGTGGGTCCAATTAGAACCCATTTAAGGGTTCTAAGCCCATGATAGTTAAATTGGAAGCTTATTGGTTTATTGAGTCCAATAAGGAAGTCCTAGTCCAAAATGGACCTAATCAAGAACTTCTAGGGTTTCCAATTGCTTGATGTAGTGAATTGAGGTTTAGTTTTCCATTGAGTAAGCATCATACATGCTCTTGAGTTTTTGAATTCAACATTTACTTGAGTATAGTGATTACAAGACACAAAATTTCTAGTTGTGACAACATACAAACTCGTTTCTCGTTATAGCAATAAACTTGTATTCATTAATAGCAATCAACTTTGTTTATCACAAAAGCAATGTACTTGTATTTACGAAAAGCCTTATTTCAAGCTCGATTTTATAAACTTGTGAACTCACCAACTATTTTCATAGTTGACGCTCGTTTTACATACTTTTTCAGGAAATAATTAGTAAGTGGATATAAAGATTCATCATCATAGAGCATGCTGCATCGTGTTGAAGTTATTTATGAAGTTATCTTTGAACAGTGTTATTTTGGAAAAACTTGTATTTTGTTTCTTTTGAAGCTATGGGTTGTAAACTTTTAAATTCTGCTATGGTGATGTATCATTATCTTTTGCAATGAAACCGTTATCGCTGTCATACCTTGCGTTTCCGCTTTAGCGGGGTGTGACACTGTCCCTATGCCACCAAAGAAGAAAAGGAAGACCAAGGAAGGAATAATGTGAACCCAGTCAAGCATCATGTGATAGGTCTGAGAGGCAGGAACCTGCCCCTATGCCACCAAAAAAGAAAGGAAGGCCAAGGAAGGAACAATTTGAACCCAGTCAAGCATCATGTGATAGGTCTGAGAGGCAGGAAGCAGTTCCTATGCTACCAAAGAAGAAAGGAAGGCCAAGGAAAAAGGTCCACTCTGACCCAAATCAAGCATCAGGTTCTAAATTTTTTAGAAGCAAAAAGAAGTTGGGGATAAAAAGAGGTGGTGACATTGTTGAAGATAGAGTTCTACTTGATGAGCATGATGGTTTAGATGGTCATGTTGAAGGTAAGGGATGTGAGGAACAAATGAAAGATTTGTTTGACAAAGAAGATATTGATGATAACAATTTGGTTGATATGATGTGCACTTTTGAAGCTTTTCTTAGCCAACCAAAGTATAATTATCAGAAAGGTGATGGATTCCAAGATGCAATGGATGCTATTATTCAAAGTATTCATCATGCTAATGACGACAAAGGCGTTGAGGATGTTGAACCCGACCTGAAAAAAACACTTGATGGGGTTAAAGATGCAATGGATGCTATTATTCAAAGTATTTATCATGCTAAAGATGCTATTATATCATTAGCCCTTCCTTTTATGCAATGTACTTTCATTGTACTTCCATTCACGCAACATATACATGAGATAGCAATTAACTACCATTAATACCCTTAATACATTACAAACATGTAACATTCAGCCGTTAAAAAAAACATTACAAAGATGTAACAATTCTTCATTACCCTTAATATATTACTAATACAGGAAAAACTAACAAAACCACATATTAATAACCACTATTGCTAGCATCAATGATATAACCACTAACAACCCTATGATCACTTCTAACAATGGCTTGATCTCCTCTATATGAAACATCTCCATATTTTGACCTAGTTCTTCATCCGCCCATTAGAAAAAACCACAGTTACCTCCTTCCACCTACAACAAAAAAATATATTAGGGTTCTATTACATACGTTCCTCTTTGGGAAGGTAGAGCAGCCCTTAATTTTTAGGGAGAAATGTTAGGCGTGTCAAACCCAACAAATAATAGGGGTACAATAGACTCCAAATACACTGCTTTAATGCACTAAAAAGTAGTACAAGGCAAGCAGGGTCGAACCACAGAGACACGGGACAAAAGTCTATACCTTTTTGCACAAGGTACTTTGGTCACAAAGGGGGGTTTGTTTGCAAAAGTAAATAACTAAATGACAATCTACTTTAAAAGCATGCACAAAATGAAATAGATTTGTAAACAAATTGATTGAATGGTTTTAGTTCTAGTTCTCAATGTTGTTGTTCAACTTGATTATGACTTGATGTAATTCAAGATTGCTATTCTATGTTGGTACTGAAAGATATTAACATGCTCTAATAACTCTCGCTTGCCAAATTATCTAACCAAAACACGCTCTTTGATTAGACCTAGCTTTACTAATTCAACCTAAACACGCTCTTAGATTGTATTGAAAAACCGCATTAAGTTTTGTACAAGCTTCCCAACAATGTTCATATCTTCTCATACGCTCGAAAGTGTGAAAACATGTGATATATGTTTTACAATACGAAAACTTATTGCTTGTTACCAATTATTAACTCAATAGAACGATTAGGTGCCCTAAAAGTTAATTAACTGCACAAAAATTCAATTCATGAAAGTGGCCAATCAAACACAAATCAAATTCAAGGATTCTAGTTTAAACAAAAACATAATCACTAGAATAGAATCAAAAATCAAACATCAAATCATATGCTTCAAGTCAAGCAATCAACATGTTTTGAACAAGAACTAGAAACTAGGGTTTTTTAGCCACACATGGCTAAGAACAAATCAAACAAGAATAAGATGGAATTGGAATGTTTAATCCTTACAAAAGTGAAATCCAAATGTTTGCAATGATTAAGTCTTCTCAAAAGCTCCAAGAATTCTCCCAAAATTGCCCTAGATCGCCAGGAACTACTCCTAAAACCGTTCTCCCCTTCAAAAATGACGTCTCCTGCTCTTTTATTAAAGTTCACGTGACATGCCATGAGGCCATGCGTTTTTAGCATGGCCATGCCTTTTGCCCATGTGTTTTTCTTTGGCATGGCCATTTATCTTGACCATGCGTTTTTGGCATGGCCCATGCTTTTTGCTAAAATTCCAAAACGTCTTCACTGTTGGCTCCATCTTCATGTTCCAAAGCTCTACGCTCCAAGCATCCAAGCATCCATGCATCCAAGCTCCATAATGCCTGCAAAATAAATCAAAAATAGTGAAGTGCCAGGCATTCTTAATGAAATATGTAATTGCCCTAATAATCAACTAAATGCAAGAATTATGAAGTAGAATGCTATAAAAAGATGGAAATAAACATGCAAAATAGGTGCATAAAATGCACCTATCAAGAAATTAGTACAAAAATAAATAGATTTTTACCTGATAATTAGGGCAACCCCAAAATTTTTGTCTTGGGTTATCAGGTGTTCGTGAGACTGATACACCACAAACATCACCACAGTCGCATCTTATTACCTTATTTTTCCTCATTCTTGTACCACCATTAAAGCTTGATCTTGAAGACGA
>NC_136417.1:94059598-94247098 GCF_052625555.1 Lactuca saligna | reverse complement strand
TGCATTATTTTAACGGGTCATATTAATATAATTTTTTTTCGAACATCTAATTTAATATAAAAACATATAACATAAAGATTACTCTGTTGGACTCATTTTTTTAGAATGAGCATGTAAATTCTACTTATTTCAAAACATAAACTTTCAACCTTTTAGATGATTACGTGGGACACTTATTTTATCTACCACTTCTTTATAAGTCTTTTTGGTACTTAGTTTGAGTCGTTATCTATGCAATATGGTCTCTTCCAACATAGTCCAACGTCAATGAAAATTAATTAAATGTATCTTATTTAATTATAAATATAGTATCACTTTTTCTTAAGTAATGGGCAATTGCTTTGACTAAAATTTACTTTAGAATACTTCAGCATACTTGAAGTTTATTGTTCAATTACTACACTTTTAATTATATGAAGGACACAAATAATTACGTTAACCTACTATATTTACTTAAAGTTCGACTTATCTCCTCTTCATGAGGTTGAACGTTTTAGTTGTCTGAGACACAAATGGATTTAGGGGTAATTATTATTAAGTAATTTAATGTTTTTATATACTATTTAAAAAATATGTGGAATACGAAATATTTAATATTGGATTTGTTTTATAGAATTTAAGCTCATTGTAGTGATATATTCTTGTACATATCACAATTTATACTTTATCTAGCTTAAATATTTGATAAATTATGTAATGAAATTCAAATGATCATATTTATACATATATTTTACGTCATTATCTTAAGTTCAACAAAGATCCATTGAAGAACACAAGAAGTATACCCGTTGTATGAGGACACAGCCGAGGAAAAGCCAAGGATGATACATAATGATGAAAATGAAAACAGATCTTTAAAAAACTGACAAAACATCTAAATTTGATAAAAAAAAAAAAAAAACATATGCCAAAAACATAACAAATTCAAATTCCAAATCAAACCCAAACCCAAAGGAAACCAAACCATTACCGCATCAAAATGTAAATATTAGTGTTAAAATCATATCAGTATATTTGAAAATTGATTCGTTAGATCAATTAAGTTAGAAAGATATGAAAATTTTGTTTACCTTAAGCCTATACTTTTGCTTTTTACCTGAAAAAAAAAGTCACCATGATGTAAACAAGATTTAATAATTGTAAAGCAATATTATTCATCCATTTGTGAAAGATGAGGGCAGTTTTTAATCATAATAATCTAATTTTACTTTCTTTAAGTTTAGCTAATTCAAGAAAAGTAGCAAGTGCTTTAAAGCCAAGCATTTACCAAGAATGATGGGAGTATATATTGAGCTGTAAAATACCTTGATGCCCTTCCATTTTTATCAATTCCTCCAAACATAAAAATGACAATGATAGCACTGTTGAGTGATGACAGTGAAAACCTAACCTCATTACTCTTCATACATCGCCCTTTAGATATCAAATACAAACATAGGATCTATGTTACAGAAAGTTGGTAATATGTCCCAAAACCCAAATCAGCAAAACCAAACTATATTACAAAAGAAAAAAAAAAGATCATAATATGACAGTAAAAACAACAAAATTCATCCCAATCGAAAAAACAAACGGCTCAATTTAAAGGTAATATAGAAAACCTACCTCAACTTGAGTACAACAATAATTATCAAATGAGAAATCCTTATTCACGATTTATGTGTATTCAGGGCCAAAAGCTCATATTTGAATGTTAAACATGACACACACTGTTGAAAACAAACTAATAGACGCGCAAGGAAACCGACAAACAATATTGAGAATTATATGTCGATTAGTTGCGAATAATAGATCCAATTATTATTATTATATTTACCAAGTTTCGTCAAGAAATCAGATCAATCATTCTCGATTTAGATCTGATTATAAGAAAGGTAGAAGAAGACTGTCCTGTTATTGGACGAATTAACCACAAGACACCAAAGTAAAACCGACCTGTTGATTGCTGATCTTGATCTTGAAGCAACTGCACGGATCAGACTCCTGTCCTTAAAGGTTTTTACTTCGCTTGTACTGGCTGTAAGCAACAGAGTAAAACCCCAGGATTTAATGCAGCTTGATCGATATTCCAACAGCACTGGAAATCGACAAACACAAAGTGACTACTCGGAAACCAGAAGGGAAAAAAAAACGCAGAGAGAGGGAGAGAGCTTTCAGATTTTTCGTGAGGGTTAATGCAGCTCCTAGGGAGCTGTATTTATAGGTATTTTAACCCTAGAAGACATCAAACGGGCCCCCATAGACCAGCCCTAGAAACCCTAGAGCAACAGCTTGCTCTATAAGCAAGCCATTTCCTGATCCTTCTAGAATACTCTGACTTGGCCTCCACGAAGTCAACGTAAAGTCAACGGCGGTCAACCATTTGACTGGATTGGTCAAACCGGCTTGACCCGAACCCGTCAAAAATAAAAGCTCCTCAGCTCCCAGCGACGTGCGAAGTGCAAAGTGCACCTAAATCGCGCACTCGCGGCGTCGGCTAGTGCTAGGCTAAGCTAGGCGCGCGCGTGGGCTTGGCCCATTCCTTTGATCCACTAAAGCCTTTGAAGGCTTACCAAGGGAATAGGTTTATAAACCCATAAAAGTTTCTTCCCCCCACTAATGTGGGATACAAAGGAAATTGCCAACTTGCAATTCCTTTATATATAAAGTACCAACAATCCCCCACCAAGTTGGTAAGTTTCCTTTCACTCAGACAGATGATGTCACTCGGGTGTCACGAAGATTAAACCCTAGTTTAATGAGAACAAACAAGAAGAGACGGATTCAATGGTATCCTTATAGGTTTAAACCACGAACCTTAATGACCTCTCCGGTTTACCCCCACACATCACAAGTCATATTTGTGTTCTCCCTGAGCGCTATTATGGCCATGCGCTATAAATCCTTTTCATGATCCTTTAGAAGATAAACCACTAATCTTCACTTGAGGCGGAACCACCTCTAGATCATATAGGCAAAGTTTTACAACATCTCTGTTGCTTAGATGTCTCCAAAACTATGTTAAGAGTCGTAACTCAACCTCATTCTCGGCAACGACGTACTATCCTACCTCACATGGATCTATCATGAATGATAGTACCTTCTATCGTTAGTGATTTCGTTGTTACCCTTTAAACTTGAAAATTAGGAGCACTAATGACAAGTTGGTTTCCATCACTAAACGATTCTATTGTGGTTTTAGACCCATGACTCTCGTGGTAGATGTAACCAAATCTCTCGTCAGAGGTTTGGTAAACGGATCTGCCAAGTTCCTACTTGTCTTGACATAGACAACCTTGATGGTACCACTTTCAATTAGTTGTCTTACAAAATTGTGACGCAGACCTACATGTCTTGACTTCCCATTATATACCGCATTATATACTTTAGACAGTGTGGCCTCACTGTCACAGTACATGGGTATTGAAGGCATCGGAATATCCTACAAACGAATATCTATAAGTAGATCTCGAATCCACTCTGCCTCTTTGCCTGCTGCTGCTAAAGCAATTAGCTCAGCTTCCATCGTTGAATGAGCTATGCATGTCTGTTTCTTGCTTGCCCAAGAAACAGCACCACCAGCTAGAGTATAAATCCAACCACTTGTTGATTTTAAATCAGTAGTGTGATCAATCCAGCTGGCATCAGAATAACCTTCAAGTATTCCATTAGATGACGAATATGTCAACTCAAAAGTACTTGTCCTTTTCAGGTATCCTAGTACTCTACCCACTGCCTTCCAGTGCTCCGTCCCTGGATTAACAGTGTACTGACTCAATTTGCTTACAGCGAATGCGATGTCAAGTCGCGTGCAGTGAGTAGCATACATCATACTTCCTACTTCACTAGCATATTCTAGTTGAGCCACTGCTCGACCAGAATTCACCTTCAGTTTTACACTTGAATCAAAAGGAGTATTGAATTCCTTAATGTTCAAATGTTGAAACTTTGTCAGAATTTTCTCTATGTAATGAGATTGACTCAGAGAAATCTGACCACCTGTCCTCTTCACCTTGATACCAAGAATAGTATCTACTTCTCCAAGATCTTTCATCTTAAAGTTCGAGGACATGTATTTCTTTGTCTCAAGAATACCTTCTAGGTGAGTGCCAATGATAAGCATATCATCAACATAAAGACATATAACGACTATATCATCAGATGTATATTTAGAATAAATACACCTGTCAGCATTATTGTGCTGAAAACCAAATGCAGTCACAGTGGTGTCAAATCTTTCATGCCACTGTTTGGGAGCTTGTTTCAACCCATACAAAGACTTAACAAGTCTACATACTTTGTTTTCTTGTCCAGGTATTACGAAACCTTCAGGTTGCTCTAGGTAAATCTCCTCTTTGAGAAAACCATTCAGAAAGGCTGTCTTTACATCCATTTGATGAATGTACAATCCTTTCAAAGCTGATATTGCTATGAGAGTTCTAATTGAACTAATTCTAGCAACTGGGGCATAGGTATCAAAGTAATCGATCCCTTCTCGTTGCCTATAGCCCTTTGCAACCAACCTTGCTTTATAGGCAGATATGGATCCGTCAAGATGATATTTCTTCTTGAATATCCATTTGGATCCTATAAGTCTTCTCCCCTTGGGTAGACCAGCTAACTCCCAAGTTCCATTACCCATAATTGAATTCATTTCGTCATTGATTGCTTCCTTCCACAGAGGAGCATCCTGAGACGTCATGGCTTCATTAAAGGTCTTAGGATCATCATCCAAATTAATTGAAAAGATGACCTCTCTTGTCACTTTCTTTTGTGTTCCTTCGACCAAATAAGAATAGAAATCTTCTCCAAAGGTTTTCTCAGTTCTAGCCCTAGTACTTCTCCTTGGTTCCTCCACAATGGGAGGAGGTGGGAGTATTTCTCGAGAGGTACTTGTAGGTGTTGTATGACTAGAGTTTCCTTCATCCTTAGAAAACTTGTCCTCAAAGGATTCCACATCTCTGGATTCCACAACAACACCTGAATCAATATCTAGTAACCGGTAAGCTTTGCTATTTTGAGCATATCCAATAAATATACTCTTATTAGCTCGTGCTCCTAATTTGGTTCGCTTAGGATCGGGAGTCCGATAATAAGCAACACACCCCCACACTTTCAAATAGTCTAGGTTAGGCTTTCTACCTTTCCACAACTCATAAGGGCTTGTAAGGATCACACGACTAGTGATCCTATTATGAACAAAACAAGCAGTCAATAGTGCTTCCCCCCACAGATTGTTTGGTTGACCCGATTGGTTCAACATACAGTTGACCATCTCACAAAGGGTTCGGTTCTTTCTTTCAGCTAAACCATTCTGTTGGGGAGTGTATGGTGATGCTCTCTCATGTTTGATTCCATTCTCTTCGCAGAATGTGTCAAACTCTTGGTTGAAATATTCTCCGCCTCTGTCCGAGCGAAGAATTTTGATGTGTCTTTTAAGTTGATTTTCGACCTCAGCCTTATATCGTTTAAATGCATCAAAAGCTTCATCTTTTGATCTCAGCAAATAAACATGTAGATATCTACTAAAGTCATCACAAAATGTGATGAAATACCTTTTTCCTCCTCGAGTAAGGATTCCATTTAACTCACATATATCAGAATGAATCAACTCAAGTAATGAAGTGTTTCTCTTAACTGATGGAAATGGTTTCTTAGTGAACTTTGATTTTACACATGTTTCACATTTTTCAAAATCTTTTGTGTCGTATTTTAACATACCTTTAGTTTGCATTTTTTTCAATGTTTTTAACATTAGTGTGAGCTAAACGTTTATGCCATAAAGAAATTGAACAAACAATATAACCAGAAAAGTTCACTTCATTCACATTTGCAACCAATCCATCAATTACATCATTACCCACTCTCGACACACTAGCAACACTAGAAACACCACACTCAACACTAGGACAACTCACATTACCCTCATCACTAAGAAACAAGCGATACATTCCCGAAGTGTTGTTCGCCCTACCAACATGTCTTCTTCCTTTAGTGATCACAGTGGCTCCAGTGTCCACGAACCAACCTCGAGCACAGATTGCTCGAGTAAGAGTGGAGATCATGAAAATCTCTCCAAGATTCACACTAGCCACCATGTCAGTCACCTTCTCGACTGCATGTGCAACCGGTACTAATTTGCGATCTTTGCATTCTCTCGCATAGTGCCCAATCTCTCCGTAGACGTGGCAAGGACCGGCCCTTTTTGGCTTTGAGTTAGGATTCTGATGACCCGGTTTCTTGAAGCTTTTTTTCTTGGGTCCAAAGTTCTTCTTGTTCTGTCCCCCAGATTTGCCTTTGTGGCTAGAACTCCCAGCTGACACTTGATGCACACTTTGTCCAACTTTACCTCGCTTGTCCCTGATGCGAGTTTCCTCCTCAATGCGGAGGTGTTTCATCAGATCATCCAAGGAGTAGTCCTCAGACTTGTGCATCATTCTCTTAGAGAAATCTTTCCACGAGGGTGGCAGTTTTGCGATGATCGCACCAACTTGAAAGAGTTCTGGAAGAGAGATGGTGAGTGCGTTCAACTTGTTGACCATGACTTGGAGTTCATGCACTTGCTCCATAATCGATTTTTCATCAACCATTTGAAACTCAAGGTACTTAGACACAAGGTACTTGTTAGTACCTTCCTCATGTGCCTTGTACTTAAGTTCCAACGCATTCCATAGCTCTTTTGGATCTTTGACCAGCGAGTAAAGATCATAGAGCCGATCAGATAGGGAATTCTTGATGTGACCCACACACAATTCCTCGGATTCTCTAAGCAGAATCCTTTGCTTTTCTAGTTTTGTAATGACCGTTGGGTCTACAGATTCCCCCTCCTTGGGAATTGGATCATCAGGAATTGGTGGCAATTTTGGGTCCAACACAAAGGAGAGCTTCAAGACATGAAGCATGAACTTGACCTTTTCGGCCCAACGAGTGTAGTTCTGACCATCGAATTGGTCAAGTTTGGCAAACTCTTGGTTCATGAAGTGGAGGCTAGCAGTAGTGTCCATTAGTCTGTTGATTTATCACAAATAAAAACCTTTAAGATTGTTGAAAACAAACTAATAGATGCGCAAGGAAACCGACAAACAATATTGAGAATTATATGTCGATTAGTTGTGAATAATAGATCCAATTATTATTATTATATTTACCAAGTTTCGTCAAGAAATCAGATCGATCCTTCTCGATTTAGATCTGATTATAAGAAAGGTAGAAGAAGACTATCCTGTTATTGGACGAATTAACCACAAGACACAAAAGTAAAACCGACCTGTTGATTGTTGATCTTGATCTTGAAGCAACTGCACGGATCAGTCTCCTGTCCTTAAAGGTTTTTACTTCGCTTGTATTGGCTGTAAGCAACAGAGTAAAACCCCAAGATTTAATGCAGCTTGATCGATATTCCAACAACACTGGAAATCGACAAACACAAAGTGACTACTCGGAAACCAGAAGGGAAAAAAACGCAGAGAGAGGGAGAGAGCTTTCAGATTTTTCGTGAGGGTTAATGCAGCTCTTAGGGAGCTGTATTTATAGGTATTGTAACCCTAGAAGGCATTAAATGGGCCCCCATAGACCGGCCCCAGAAACCCTAGGGCGACAGCTTGCTCTCCAAGCAAGCCATTTCCTGATCCTTCTAGAATACTCTGACTTGGCCTCCACAAAGTCAACGCAAATTCAACGACGGTCAACCATTTGACTGGATTGGTCAAACCGGCTTGACCCGAACCCGTCAAAAATAAAAGCCATTTGACTGGATTGGTCAAACCAGCTTGACCCGAACCCGTCAAAAATAAAAGCCCCTCAGCGACCGATGCGTCGTGCGAAGTGCACCTAAATCGCACCATTTCGGGCACTCGCGGCGTCGGCTAGTGCTAGGCTAGGCTAGGCGCGCGCGTGGGCTTGGCCCATTCCTTTGATCCACTAAAGCCTTTGAAGGCTTACCAGGGGAATAGGTTTATAAACCCATAAAAGTTTCTTCCCCCCACCAATGTGGGATACAAAGGAAATTGCCAAATTGCAATTCCTTTATATATAAAGTACCAACACACACATCCACATACACATAATTACACCCAAAAAAACACATTGAAGTACAAAAACACACACATCCACATACACATAATTACACCAAAAAAAAAACGCATTGAAGTACAAACCGCACATTTAAAACCCCAGTAAACAACTTAAATTCTTTCAGATTTGATTGTATTACCTTAATTTATTGAGCATTTTATAGTGACTAACACAAAATTAGAATATATATATATATATATATATATATATATATATATATATATATATATATATATATATATATATTATTTATAAAGTATTCATTATTATACTAAAAGAATTAGCACAATCAAAACCAATCAGCTTCCAATTTCTTTAAATCAAAGTTGTTATGCGAACCAATATAAAGATAAAAAAACAGATGAAACTGAATTTTTGTTGAAGCTAGAAAACGGAAAAAATTAAACCAAACCAAAAATATTGGAGATATAAAACCAATAAGTATTCTATAGACTGAGATATCTACGGTGACAGGTTAAAGAGTTGATTATTGTAGTCGCCATACACAAAAGATGTGGTGTATTAGGGTGGGAGGGAGGAGGGAGCTCAGGATGGATGGATAACCGATAGAGATTAGCAGGAGGTTTTGAAGAACAAGACAGATGGGAAAAAAGGAGGCAATAGACGTGAGTGAGAGTGATAAGCTTGAACTGGTGTCAGTTGACTGAGGAAGTAAATGGAGAATCACATCCAAAACCATGGGGTCAACCTTGGTCTTTGTAGAATAAATAGAAATCCAAAACTGATTTAGGGCTACAACTTACCTGGAAGAAGAGGGAAGGACAATAGGGAGATTAACTTTTGTTTACAAGAATCATAGTTGAATTTCACATCAATTAAAGACTATTAATGTCTTTAATTGATGTCTTCAGGAGCATACACATCATCGTTGCCCACAGGAATATGTCTCGAGGTAATTTTCAATTTTCTAAAGGACGAGGTCGAGGCTGTGGATTCAAAGAGAGAACCGAAGATGTCCTAAAATAACCTATTGGTGGAGTTGGCGGTGAAGCTACCACTCTAATTTCACTAATATTGTGGTGTGGTGGTGTAGGTGGTCATGGTTAATCATGATGATGGTGGTCCGTATGTGCGGCGGTGGTGTTGACCGGCTAGCGTTTCTTTGAGAAAGAGAGAACGTGACGTCGATCAGAGAATTCAAACAGAGTTTGGAATAAGCAGCAATACTGGTTGTAGTGTTGTTAGATGTCTCGACCGGATGTTAGCCATCCTGGTGCGACATTAGCTGGAAAAGGTTAATAAGAGGAAGACGATGTTAGAGAAACCTAAATGGAATAGAACATAGCCATCATTTTCTTGAGAGATGAAAAGGAAGTGTAGAGGAAAAATATTAGGAGTTAGGAGGTAGTGGAGAAGAAAAGTCAATGACGGTGCATATGGAAGAAAAAACTCTATGGCTCGGCTTCTACACCAACAAGTGTCATGTGTTGGGGAGAAAAGCTATTGACTCAGCTTGGTGAAGATTGGAGAATAAGGAAACAACTTCTATTGGTTTAGAATGGAGGCAAGGTGACATGTATTTAAAATTTTACATTAATTCAAGAAATTCTCACAAAAATCCATGATTTTTAGCCCATGTCCATGTCTACTTTTGTCAAAAGCTATTTTTTTTTTCTAATGATGTGCCCCCTCTTCATAATTGCTTCAAAATTCCTTAAAAATTCACCAAAAATAGTCTTTAATTCTCAAGAAACCTCACCCCCACTTTCCTTTAATCCCAATAAATCATCAAAAATCCACAAGAAATCGACAAAAATCCTCAAATATTCCCTTGAAAGCCACTTTCCTTCAATTCTAAGTGTGGGGCTTTATATATATATATATATATATATATATATATATATATATATATATATATATGAGTTTAGGAAATATGTGGTTGTTATGTACCTAATATTAGGTATAAAACCATCAAAAACTACATAGTTTTAAAAAAATGCAATCAAATCCCTCCATCATCTTTCTTCTATTCTTTATTAGACTAGATGATAGACTTTGTACATACTTTTATGGAATTTTAAATATATAATTTTGCAACACAAACCATGTATAAAAATACATTATCAACTACCTATAGATCTTCATATTCAAATTTGATATACAAAACTATGGTGAAAGATTGAAATTGTTTATTGAAAACCTAATAAACTTCTTTTCATAACACATCAAAAAGAACTATGTAAGTATACATTTGGTAGGTGTCGAAGAAAGTTATGAAGCCTACTAAAGGTCTAATATAAAAAGCACATTCGAAATTCATAGATGTTGGGGATAAATTATGAAATCAAAAATAATATGAGCTCGGAAGCAATAAGAAGAAGTTAACAATGAAAATTGTATGTTTTTTTTTAATCAAAATGAAGTCAATTTTGATGGTTCTATACCTAATATTACATACATGACAGCCACACACACACACATATATATATATATATGTGTGTGTGTGTGTGTATGTATATATATATATATGTATGTGTATGTATGTATGTATATATATATATATATATATATGTGTGTGTGTGTGTGTGTGTGATTTTTCAACCTTTATTTAGAGAATAATCATCCTACACTTGTTCACAACTCATTAATTGTGATTTTTCAGCTTTATCAATTATTAATTTTTTGTCCTATTTTATGCATTTTTGTTTTTCTTTTCTACTTTACTTTGGGTTAGGTTTTTTTTTTTGAACCGGCAAATAGAGGGTAACCCGATCCGATGGATCAGGAATGCCTGTCGGCCCACCAAGAGGGACACCACTCACCACCAAAGGGAACAAAGAATCAAACCCACGCCTATCTAGGGAAAATCCCCCAAATTTGCTCAGCCAAGAGTAGAACTCTTGACCTCACCCACTGAGGCCTATAACCCAGGATGCATCACAACCAACTAGGTTGGTGATCACTTGCTACTTTGGGTTAGTTCATCACCAGAGGTTCCACCTTGGAGTAGGCACCCCTTTTAAAGATCTAGAGCAAGATTTCCACACCCGAAACATATTCAACAACAAAGGCGAAATCAATAAATTAAGTGACATAGCGATCATGACGGACACCACCAATTTAACGTTGGAGAAGTATGTAAGTCAAACAGAGACAGAACACCTCCAGGTCAATTTTTACAATTACTTAATGAACCACCCTTATCGTTAAATACCACAAGGACTCCCAGAAACATATCAACAATGTATGACAGATCTCAAATTGTTTCAATATAGCGAGATTTCTAACACCAACGTTTCTCCCTAGGCATAATTTTAAAATACATATTTATGTTGCAGAAGAATCATATATGTGTATATATATATATATATATATATATATATATATATATATATATATATATATATATATATATATATATTATGTACGTGGAAATTGGATAACTATTATGTATGTATAATATTTCTTTCAAATCTTATTTTAAAACATAATAAATAAGGATAAAAGTTAACATTAAAATTAAAAGATTTTTCCGATAAATAATCTAAATGAAAGTTATAGTACTCATGGTTATTAACTCGTGCATATAATCAACATTTTCATATGAGGAAGTTATGATTTTTGGAACTTTCAGTGCGGAACAGTAGAATAGTGTGTGACATATAAACAAAAGATAAAGTCAGTTAATTGTTAACCAAAACAATATAAATGAGAATCAAAGTAATCCTAAATGCCAATCTGTTGATATAAATAACATCGAGAACAAAGTCTGTGTGAAGGAGTTATGAATTTTGCAAGGTCTTTTTCAATGTAATCTTCATAGACTGTTAAATTTAATATACGATGAGAATTATCCGATGAAGCCAGAATCAAAGTTCTAGTAGTTGGAAATACCTACACGTTGATATAAAGAATGTCAACAATTATTCTACCTTCCTCAATCGATGTCGGAAATGTTGACTGGTGACGGTACATAGATTTCCCAAATCAAAGAGCGCCAATCATAACTACCTATTTAAATGAAAATCTACATGTATTCAAGCTGATTATCCTTCCTTCATCCTGACCTCTGCTCCATCCTAGGAACACATGCGATCTTTGAAACGTCAACTTGATATTGCTGAGTCCACAGGTTTTCACAGTTTTATTTGCTTGTAGTAAGAATCCTTTTTCTTTTAGAAAAACCTTTCTTAATGTATTTTGTTAATCATAGCTTACTATATTTGCAGGATATCTAATGATCCTATCTTATTATCTTTTAAGATGTTTTATAAATCCAAATTTGCTATCTTTGTAGGATATTTAACGAATCATAATGTATTTTATCTATTATTCTAAGGCGTACCTAATAGTAGTCATATCTCTAAGGTAGTTATAAAGTATTACCACGAGCCCTTATAATCGATGATGTTTGACTAGTGATTTCCTTGCCATGATGCTTCATCGGACCTTGAATAGTTATTAATAAGAAAGTTATCATGCCAGAATTGTAACTAGAAATCACTGGTGAGGTGTCAATCCCAATATAGATCTATACATATACTTCTCGCAAGATTAACGATTATAGGTATCGGGGTAGCCAAATTTAATCAGACTAAGGATGAATATTAATAGCTCTCTAACGCATTAACTAAGGTATTTTATCTTTATCTTTTATATTTAATCTTTCGTAGCGATTTCCTATATTTATCATAATATAAACCCCATTAATTTTATATTTTCTAGTTATATTTTTTTATATATCATAATTACTTTGTATGTAGGTGTATATATTTCATTTTGCGATACATAAATATAACCTAATTTTGGTTAGCTGGATATTTGGGCAGAGTAACGGTTAGGTAAAGTACATATCTCTATCTTTGGCAAGCATTACTTTCTAGGTACTAACTTCTTCTAGGAATTTGGCTATTATAACATCTAGGTAATATATCTTCCTACACAATCGGGCATCATAACTCTTACCCGTAATTTCATTGTTTACAACTAGGTATAGCATGTATAGCTACATTATCCTAAGGTCTTACATTTTATAAATGATTGATATTTATTCACATAAATATACTTTGATAAAGCATTTTGATAAGCATGTATCCCCCCACCCCGGTAAAACATTTAAAAAAGTGATATTAGGGTCGTGAACTCACTTTAGTTGCATATTATGAACCATCGAAGCTATTGCATCTGAAGCTTCCCACCATTGTGAATACTTCAAAAAAAGCTTGAGAGATATAGAGAGAGTTTTGGGTGTGTGAAAATTAGAAAGTGAGCAACACTATTTATAGTTGTAGTGCGCACTACGCATCTTCACACGCAACGTATACTTGTTTCGTGGAACCATCCATAACTTACCACATGTTACACTTCTGATGGTTCATGTCTCCCTAATATCGAAGAATTTGGGTGTCAGGTGTACACATCGAGCATGGCGCACACTTGTCGCGCACCTCTGAATCATGTTTCTTATCCTCTTTATATATTTATGTACCTCGCTACTAGTACTAAAACGTTTCTTAAGGTTGCGGTCTCAAATTTTAACTTTTGTTTTTAACTCGTATTTTATATTTTTCTAAAAATCGTATCTTCTTCATACGAACTCTATATTTGACCTTTTTCCTTTCAAATTCCTTATCTCTTGGGGTACTACGATTTTCATTTTTGTGACGTTAGTCGAAACTCAACCGATTTATTTGTGTCATTTTAATGTTAATATAGTTCTTAACGTAGTTGATTTTTATCTTTTATAAGCTTGTAACATCCGGAATTTCAGGTATGTTATAGTATGGTTGAATTCATGAGGTTTATGGAGTGACTCAACGAGTTGGGAGTCCAACTCGCCGAGTAGGGTCGAGTTACCGTGTTGGATTTAATGAATGGATTCGAAGAGTCAATAAGCAGACTCGCCGAGTTGGTGCTGGGCAGAGAAACCCTAATTTCCCGGGGTTGGGTCCTATATAAGGGAACTTATGCCCCCATTTCCGCCTCATCGGTCACCCTACCCCTGAGAGCAAGCCCTAATTGCTAATTGAGCTAGAAGGTGAGAGAGAAGCTCATATTATGGTTCTTGTGCATTATTTGAGGAAGAGGATGAAGTTATCAAGCAAGGAGCTAGAGGTGAGGCTGTTGGATCCAGTGATTTCCTGTCCAGAGCTCTTGAAGAAGGTATGAAGTCTTCACTTTTCTTCTTATTTTGGATAGATCTCATATCTATGGAGTTTTAGGGCTTTTTGCCATCTATTATTTAGGTTTTGAGTAGCATGAGTTATCAAAGAGTCTAGACCTCAGATATGCACCTTGTGAGGTCCTTAGAGTCTAGGTGTCCTAGCTTTATTCATCCATAAGAGGGTGTTTGGGGTTAATCACTCATGAAGGTCATGTATTAACATTTTTGGAGCAATAACATCATGCATGAACGTAAATATCGAAGCTTTACGTGACTATTGAGCCTTGAGATGAAAGATCTAGTGTTTGAAGTGATAGATCTGTTTTAAATCGTCTGAATGAGCTTTGGGTCTGAATGAACTCACCGAGTCAGTGAGCTGACTCGACGAGCCGGTTAGGATTTTCCTGATCAAGCTGAATCGCGTGTTAACTCGATGAGTTGAGCTGAACCTTCGCGAGACTTCTGAGAAAGTGAGTGGACTCGACGAGTCACAAGGGTGCACTTGGCGATTCAGGTCAAATATGGACTGTTGACTCGTGTTTTACTTTTATTGACTTCAGGGTTGGTCAACATGAGTAAAGGAGATCATGGAGGGGTAAAATGGTCTTTTACCCATTTCAAGAATTGAGCAGAGAAAGAGAATAGCCTTGGTGTAAGTGAGTATTAATTTGAGATGTTTATCCTATTTTTTAGGCGGAGGTTAGCACGAGATGTCTGAGTGCGAGGCTGTTACTTGCTTGCTTTCGAGGTGAGTCTTCTCACTATACTTTACCTGGAATGGTAACTATGTGAGACCAGAAGGTCTTATGTGATTGTATGAGTTATGTGATTTGATATGATATGTATATGTTGTATGGGTTGGACCGGAAGGTCAAGCAGGTTTGAACCGGAAGGTCAAGCAGGAGTGGACCGGAAGGTCAAGTAGGATTGGACCGGAAGGTCAACAGGGTTAGGACCAAAAGGTCAGCATGGTAGGACTGGAAGGTCTACCAGGATTATAGGATCGGAAGATCCCATTTAGACACAGTGACCGGAAGGTCATGTAGCTTAAGGTGGCTAGTATATGTATGTGGTATTTTGGGGAACTCACTAAGCTTCGTACTTACCGTGTTATGTGTTATGTGTTTCAAGTTCTTATCAGGGTCGCGGGAAGGCGGCGGCTCGATTGTACACACAAGAGAAAAGAGTCATGAATGAGGATCCTTGATTTTTATAATTACTTTTGAAAACTATTTTGAAATATGTTATGACATCGACACTTGAGATTTTGGAGAATTATTATATGTGATGTTGGTAATTTAAAATTCAGAAATTTGTTTGAAAAATTACGATGTTACAAAATCATAACTCCTCCAATCGGACTCATATTTCAACAACACTTACGTCCTTAGGATCACTTTGTTGTGTACTTTCTAAATATACTGATCATTATTAAAAGTGATATAAATCTATGGACACTTATTTCTAACCTTATTATTATCTAAATTATTATATTCTTCCTTCAATATAAAAAGTTCTATTATCATCAGTGGTTGATGAAAATCTCTAGTGATGATTAGTGAAAAGATATTCCCAATTGTCACAAAAACAGAGCTTTATAACATGCAGATCCTCAAGTTATGAAAATTTAAATTAAGTATGAGCTTTGGGAAGGTCACGATGCGAGGGAAGCACATTCATGTCTTGATCTAACCACATTCTTCAGGATGGATTGTTTGTGTGTCACGATGTGACACCCTATGGGTCACGACGTGACACCTAATCAGATACAAAATCCTAATTTCGAACTTAGACTATATTTAAAGGAAGTGAGGGGCTAGGGTTTCTTCCACCATCAGCCTCCATCACCTCTAAATGACCCTCTGGCCTACCCTAGCTCTCTTGAAGCTTTTGAGCTTAGTTTTGGAAGAATTGGTGGTTTTGAAGGAAGGAGAATACGTTTTGGTGCCACTTTCCTCCAAGCAATCCCCCTCATTCTTGTGTGTAGCTTCTAGACATTTTGTAAGTCCTCAAACTTTCATTTTCGTGTTGTTTTCCTCTTTGATCTAAGTTCTATGTCATACTTTGCCTCATTTGTGATAAATGGATAAAGTTTTGCAAAATTTTTATCTCTCTAAGTCCCAAGTGCATTATATCTCATAAATCTAGGACATGGTTGTGATTTGGGTATCTTGTATGGATTTTAGGTTATATTGCATCATTCGACCTAGATTTGGGAAAGGACATGCATGGGGCATGCATGTCCATAATGTTTTCATTTTTAGGGATCACTATGGTCCCTAAAACCCTTCTAGAAATTTTAGGTTGAATACTTTAGTAAGTAAGTGCTTAATGGTTGATTACATGCATTAAAGTTGCCATTAAAGGACATTGGATATGTGATCTTAACTTAGATGGATGTCTTAATGGATAAAGGCTAAAACTTCATCGATTATTACCTTGGGAAGAATCATATTTGCACTTTAGAGCTCATGGAGTCGATATAAAAGGGCTTAATCCTTTAAATTGTTGATATAGTTTTCATGCATGATGTTTTGGCTATGAGGACATGGTGACTGGGAAGGATCATGCGACTATCTTGTCTTTATTATATCAAAATGTGACCAATAGGAGGTCATGCAATGATGACCCTCTAAATTAACTAGGATAGTTGACTTTGACCATTATGTTTTTGACATAGGTTGACTTTGAGTGAAAGTGCTAGTTCTAGGGTACATGTTAAGGACTGGACCTTGTTTGATTGATAAGGGTGTTGTAGCACGTGCTACATAGCAGTTAGTTATGGTTTATCTGACTTCGTGATGCAAGTGAGTTTTCACATTATATTATGTATGATACTAGTTGTCTATGTGATACTTGCATGGAAGACCCTGAGGTTATCCCGTGACATTTATATTAAATACCATTGAGTTAGCCCATAGCACGTGTATATAAGACCAAGCGGTAGGAAATGCAATGTGTGGAAAGACTACGGGGCAGCACATTAAAATGGTATGAAGGACCATGGGGGTAGTCCATGGCATCTTGGTGTTTAAAGAGTCATCATGGTTGCATGCCTCTAATGGATTCACCTTTCTCATTTTGAGTTACGTAGATTATATTATTTGAATGATATTCAAAATCATGGTTATAATGCAAGCAAAGAGTTGGGGAGTACACACATGCATCAATCTAGACTAGAATATGTATATAAAACATTTAAGGAAAACTAAGCATGATTAAACCTAAGAATTATGAAATTAATAAAGTTAAATACTTGAAATTGATGAAATCATGTATAAATCAAGTTATTAATTCTTCCTTAAATCTCTTAGCGATTGTGAGTTAATGATGTGGCAACCCAAAATTTCCTTTCTTGTAAACTCAAAATTGGTCAACCAAAAGTCAAAATTATTACTTTTATTATCTTAATATAGTTAGATTAAGGAGTTATAAGTGTATGGAACTTGTATACAAGAGTGTTAGGGTTTTTGGAGGGAAAACATCCTTCGGTTTGCAGTCATAATGCTCCTTCGGGACGAGAACTCGCTTCGGTTTGCAGCCGTAAACTCGCCTCGTACCTCAAATACCTCCCCTATATATATTAGTGTTGACTGATTTTTGTCTCACTTCTACTCTTCTGACTGAAAACACACCAATTCTCTCCCAAGAACATCAACCGTAAACCCCCTTTTCTCTCATCTATCATCCGAGGATCCTTAATTCACCTTTGGATCTTGTTGTGAATCATCAAAATTTCATCCTTTATGCAATCAAGTGTTCTTCATTTATGGGTTTTCGGTTGTGAACCTTCAAATCTTCAAAGGCCAAAAACCTTTTTGCAGTCGTGAACATCGAGGTTGGCCGTGAAATCCTTGTAACTTCTTGATTTTGGTTTGATCACCTCTTTTGTAAGTGATTCTTATATCCTTGGTTGTTTCCATATTTCCTTAGAGGTTATATTCACTAAATACATGCCATTATATCGCATAAATTGCTATTTAGGCCTTGGTTTTGTCCCGGGAGCTATCTTGTGGAAAAACATCTCTTTTTCAACTCTTCAATCGAATTACTCACATAAGGTGAGTTTATACCCCTACAATTTACTCTTTTAAATGCTTTTGGGGGAGAATGCAAGTAGAAAACAATATATTTGTATTAATCATTTACATGTAGAAACAAACAAACAAAAGGATTTCTTATATTCAAATATAGTCAAAATCACTTTAAACCATTTTAAAACTGTTTTTAGATTTCTGATTATATGAAAATCATATTTGTGTACGTACTTATGTATAAGTTTGCTTTAACGAACTTAGGACTATTACTAAATACTATAACTCATGTTCCTTGTTTGATTGTGGGCTTAGGGTAGGATCATTAGTCCTACTGTCGGTTAAATCATAGTTATACTCGCTAAATATGTGCCTGAATATTAAACCTCGTTATTTTAAAGGAATATACTTAACTCAGTTGCATATGTTGGAAAATTGAGTCTTTCCTACAAATTAGTAACGGTTCAAACAAACATACTAGTAAAATATAATAGGTATAGTTTAAAGGATCACTACATACTATTGCTAGAACAGAGAAACAATACATGAGTCAATACATACATTCTATTACTATTCATTAGAAAGCATACTATTCATTTACAAGAACAAGAAGGAACTTACATACTATAACAAGAACAAGATAACTAAAATATGAGATACTATTTAATGGCATAACAATACACTTCTTGTGTCACATTTTGTAACCAGAGTCTCTTGGAGGGAGATTGTGAGTTTATGTATAGATCTATACGGGATTGACCATCCCGCACCTTACTACGAGCTACAGTGGGACCTGCAGGTCTACGGGTGACAAATGTCATACCATTTTCGGCGTCTGAAGAAGGTCGTGTTTTATACTAGTCTATCAAGCATGGTTTCAACCAAATCACATTTTAGCCTTAATTAACCAATTGGTTTTCAAGGTAGTTAATGCATCAGTAGTGTATTTTATATAAAACTACTGTAAACCTTCATTTTTCCATTACATTCATACAATGATATTCTCGCATGTGAAGTGCATACTATTTTCGAGTAAAGATAGTTTTATAGATATGGAAACATATATTTATAGTATTTCAAGTACAAATATACATTTTACACTATTTTCAAGAAAACAAATAATACAAACAGTTGATTCTTGGTAAAAGACTACTTTTCATTCATTTAGAAAATGTGTGATTTTCTAGGAATGATACAAACATTTTTACTAGTCAGATAGAACCATTTTCATGAAAAAAATGCAAACAATTGACACTAAAATACTTATGCACTCACCAACTTAAATGTTGATACTCTCTTTCAAAATAACTTGTATTCATAGGAAACCAGTAGACAGGTACACAAGCAGGTTTTTGAGAATACGAAGCATGTCCAGACTCGTCTTTTCTTTTGTTTTACATTTTTTTGGTGTCATTTTACTTGACAAAGAACACACATGTATTAATTATTTTACTAATTGTAACACCCCATTTATTTATTAGAAAAATAAATAAATTAATAATTGAGTTGTAGCCCTCAAATCAATAATTATATAACGAGGTGTGATTTCCAGGAGTTAATTATCATAATTCTTAAAGTTAGGGGTTAAAAGTGTAAGTTCTGGATTAGTTTGTAAAGAATTATGAAGGTTGAGGGCTATTTACTATATTAGGGATTTAATATGAAAGAATTTATGAAGACATGGGCTGCATGGTAATTATTAGGACTTGAATTGAATAGATTTTGGAGGATAAGGGGCCAAATGGTAAATTTGGGCTTAGTTTGAAAAGAATGTGTAGAGGCAGGGACTATTATTGTTAAAAGGGTAACCAAGTTTGGTGAGACACGGGACTTGAATCTGTGTTATTTCCCTCCCGTTTTTTTAAAGATGCAATACCAAAACCCTTACCCTACATCCTTATACCACCGGCCGCCATCACCATGTGTGACATCTTCAGCCGCCACCTTGTGAAGCTCCAAGACCGCTGCATGCCACCTCGCTCTGGAGCACCACCACCCTAGATCTACTGTCGGAGATGTTGTGGCAGTTGGATAAACCATCGAGAACCACTGGAGTCGTCGCAAACAGCTGGAGAGGCCACCGAGACGAAAGAGAAGGTTATGAACGATAGAGCTGAGGCGGTGAACGACTGGAAGGCTTCAGTAAGGCTTAACCATGACCCATTTCTCCCGTTTTCATCCCTTATGGTGCTACAAAGTCGTCATTGTCGTTCCTGTTTGCTCCAATGGCAACAACTGCCAAGTCGGTGGTTGGGAACATCGATATCGTGTCATTTATGCGTTTGTGTTGCTGCTATGAGTTGAATACGTGGGTGTGAGTGTATTTTCTGGCCGAAAATCATGGGTAACCACCATAGCAGCCAACCATGGTGGCTGCCACCATATCATCTTCTCCTATTGCTACCAGCCACCTCCTCATGGTGGCTGTGTGCGTGATTTGGTGTGTGTGTGGGTATAGTTCATGAATTTAATGTTATAGGGATTTTTGAACAGGAAAACTGAAGAAAACTCATCACCACACCTGCTGCCGCCGTTCCGCCACCCGATGTCGCCGTTCCGCCACTGCTAGCCACCATCTCAGGAGGCTGTGGGCTTTCGGGTGCATTTGGATTAATGTTGGAGTGCTTGTAATGTTGTGTTAGCCCAAGAACATAACCACCACCACTGTGAGGTGGTGGCTGCCGCCACATACCACCGCCGGCCACCACTAGGGTGCTTATGTGTGTGTGTGTGTGTTTATTTGGTGTAGTGTGTGTGTTTATTTTTGGGATTTCATTGTAGATTGTAATCGTGACGAAATAATGAAGACCCTAATTTTAGGATTATGAGCTTGGACCTATCGAGACTCACATTTGGGCCATTGAAATGGAATCGTGTAGTAAGTCCAATCACACCATATGACTTATTTAGTAAAGTGAGCGACTTAATGGGTTAAGTCTTTAATGGGTTAAGTGAGAAACACTTAACCCTAATTTTCATTTTATGTGAAACCCTAATATCACTTGGGCTTTGTGTTGGGTTTTTCCTTTGGGCTTTGGTAATTGGATTGTTAATGGGCCATCCAAGAACAATCATATGGACTAGAATATGTTGATGGACTTAGGGTAAGGCCCATATGAGGGTGTGGGCCTAATTTGGAAAATTGGGTCGTGGACGTGCCATATTTTGGGCCTTGATGATTATATGATATTGGGCCATTGGAAATGCCAAATGTTTGGGCTTGACTAAGTAGTTGGGCCTTTAATTATGACCATGTAAAAGTTAGGGCCCAATTTGGAAAATTGGGCCATATGTTGAGCTTTGGCCCATTACTTGACTATCGAGCCTTTTGGAGTGTGATTTGGACCCTGGGCTTGGAACCCAATTATTAATTGGGTATTGTTTGATGTTGACAGTTGGGATTTGGACTGCTGGACTTCAGCAGTGCTAGGTGAGTCTCCTCACGATACCAATGGGTCGAAGACACTAAGGCCGACACATTTTATTATATGTCGTACACTAGTTGTAGTGATATGTGGTATGCTAGTTGGTTATATGCTATGTGCTATGTTATTTGTTTATGTGATATTTGCATGAAAGACCATGGGGGAGCCCATGGCACTTGGATGTAAGACCATGTGGCAGAGCCCATGGATTCCTATTAAAGACCATGGGGGAGCCCATGGCACTAGATGTAAGACCATGTGGAGAGCTCATGGCTTTCCTATTAAAGACCATAGGGGGAGCCCATGGCACTTAGGTGTAAGACAATAGGGGAGCCCATGGCATCTTTGAGTAAGACCTTGGAGGGAGCCCACGACATCCGTATATGTTTATATGCATGACTATGTGATTGATATGGATATCTGATTGATATGGTTATTTGATTGATATGGTTTATGTAGCTGTTATAGCTAATGTAGATTATGTGGTTATGAGGATTGTGTGGGGAATGCTCTGGGAAACTCACTAAGCATTGCGCTTACAGTTTACAATTTTGGTTTCAGGTACTTCCTTTTCAAAGGAAAGGAGCCGACTCGATCGCAACGCATCACACTATGTTTTCCGAACATGAGATCTTTGGGATTACACTTTGATATTATTTTATGATGACATGGTTGATTATCGACACACTGGTTTAACATGAGATAATATTATGATTGTTTTATACTGATGGTTTTATGTAGTAACTTAAAAAAACTAAATTTTTGGTCTTGAATTTTTGGTCATTACAAGTTGGTATCAGAGCCTTGGTTTGAGCGATTTCGGCACACTCTTGGGTGTGTCTGGACTCAAACTGAGGACTTGGTATGAAATTTTCCAAAAGAAAATAATTTTTACAAAAAAGGAATTTGACAAAGAAGTTAAAAGGGAAAAGAACTTTGAAAAGAACAATGTATGTGATGTGTGCAATCAGCCGAGCTCAAGTAAGTTTCCCCAGAATACCCACATATGTTGTCTGTTATGACTTAGTTTATGATTATGTGACTCGCATGCTAGTTAGGGCTAGGGGAGATGCATGTATATGCTGTATGAGCTGGTAGACTTGCATGCTAGTGCTGAGTAGTCAACAATAGGTTAGCTTGATATGTGATGCTTGTAGCCTTGGAATATTGGATGCCATGCTGGAATGAGAATGATAATTGGTATTTGTAACTACTGTGTATGCTTTTAAAATTGTATAAGGTTAGGATTTTATAGCCTTATAATAATAAATTTGGCCTTATTTCTTGTTCTTTGTTTGGTTATGGTCCTAGGGTAGAGTCTATTATTCGACAGTCTATTGGATAATGTTCTATGTATAATTTGCGTGTATAAGGCAACCAATAATAAGGATTGATTGATATGGATAGCACTAGTTGTGATATGTGGACTGAATGTTTTATGGTAGTTCTTTGGGTCAGAGTCCAACTGCAGGAATGTTGCTTGCATTGTGCTTTGTGGAACTATTAAGTGATGGGAGTCAGCCACCAAGTGGATATGACAATATCCAAGAAGTGGATGGTTGGCATCATGGGGAGTTCTTCAGTAGCTGATGGAAGGGTGAGGTGGGGAACCTAGGAAAGCCTAGGATATGCTCCAACGAGTTAGTGGGGCGGTTCGATGAAGTTGGGAACCTAGGAGGACCCTAGGGGTTGCTTGGGTAGCTATTGTGTTGTTGTGTAGCGGATATTTGGTGCACTAGTGGATTAGGTGACTTAGAGGATTTAGGAGGATTACTGAAGAAAGTATGGATAGGTGTGGAAGGTAGTATGGGTCCGTACTACTGAAAGCACAGGATCCATACTCGAATAAGTGAGAGTCTTGGAGAATCTAGGGAGCTTATGGGAAGGAGAATTCTTGGTTATGTTCTGATAGTGGGGGATAGCTTCTTTTCCAAATGAGGATGAGCACACATGAAAAAGGACCAGGGTTTGGTCCCGGCTCCGGTAGTGAGCCAGATCGTGGAAGGACTGCCAGGATTTTGAGTTCGCCTTGGATCTCTTGTATCGGGCGACAAGGATTGATTTTTCATTCTATTGCACTCTTGGGATGGGAGACTATGTCTTGTGGATAGTTAGTAGCCCGGTGTAGAGCAGGGGTTGTTCCAACTATTATGGTTCAAGAGTTGATGGTTGAGCTGGTGAGTGGGTCAGGGTGCGGGACCCTGAATGATATGATCTCTACAAATCGAGAGCAGGGATTGATTTGGAGCACACTAAACAGAGGAGAACAGATCGGGTTCCTATATTGAGGGTCCCTAAAAGAGACCCAAGAGTTCAGTTCAGCTTTTGAGAGGCCATCAGGGAAGGATTCAGTGCAGTTCTTGTGGGAAACTACACGGGGGTTTTCGCTTCAAGGGTTTTAGTAAGTGTATATCGGGGTTTATTCCCCTGCTTGTGTTTGGGGTTATACCTTCAAACATTGTCTTATGCTATTTGCATTCTGTGAGTTACGAGGTGGTTAGTGAAAGTGGTTTACCTCTTTGCTGGTTTAGAGCGCTCAATGTTATTTGGGTATAGGGTTGGGATCGGTTCAGAGATATGATGCAGAAGGTTTACGGACAAGATTGGTGACTCAGACATTATGTTCGAGTCGACTTTTAGAGGAATTAAGGGAAGTGGTTTACTGTTGAGGCTTGGCCTGGACATCGGTTATTTGGACTTTAGGATATAAGCGGGGCATCATTTCAAGGTGTCTGAGGTTATTAGCTTCATTAGGATTCGGGAAGTGTTTGTCTGATATTTTTGAGTGGTGTGGTCCATGGGGATTTGGGCTCGTATTAGAGCATTCACACGGATATGAAACAGGTTGTCAGCAATAGGTTATTAAAGAGTAAGGAGGATCGGGAATCCTTCAAATCGCATGTATTGCGAAGACTTAGTTGAATCTAAGTGGGGGAGAACCGCATTGGTATTCAGGACAGGGACATGTATGAGACCAGGATGGGCTTCTCGCCCTCATCGAGGGAAAATGGCGGCCTAAGTGGCTATTTGGTTTGAGGTTTGTATGAGTTTGGAGTTCGATAAAACTCCCCGTCATGTGAATCGCGTCTTCTTGGGGGCTTGATAACAACATTTTGGGAGATAGGTTGGGGCTCTAGTCATGAATGGAGTTCAGTTCGAGTGCTCAGTGGAGAGTGTGCTCGACTTTGTATGCGTTTCGAACCAATAGATTAGGGTTAAGGTATTGGGATACGATTGTGTTGGTATGGAAGTGATGTAAGACTACATGGGATTCGTAGCATTCACTAATAGTCAGTTGGTATGGAAGTGTGGTAAGGCTATAGAGTAGCCGTAACACTCACTAATGGTTAGTCAGGATGAAAGTGTTGTAAGACTACGGTGGAGCCATAGCATTCACTAGTGGTCAGATAGTGTGGAAAATGTTGTGAGACTACGGGGGAGTCACAGCATTCACAACGGCCATATAATGTGGGAGACACATACAGGCTGCAGGGTAGCTGTGACATTTATAGATTCGTTCGGATGACTTACGCTAGTGTGGGCTAGTTCGCAAGGTTGTGAGTAGGTCACAATATAATTAAATCAAGAAATGGTAGGTCAAAGGGGACCGGGTATGATGTAATACTAAAACTATTCTTGTAGCATTCACCTTTTTGCGTCAAATTTAGTGGTGACAGGTTGTTCACTTATCATGCTCGGATGGATCCATGAGTGGTTGTATAGGTAGGGCAGTTATTGTCAGATGAGGTATCCTTCGGGGATCATGTGGGATTGTTGTACGTATTTTTCTGGATCAGTGATCGGGTTGGTGTCTGGTGGTTCGGGGAGTTGGTAGACAAGCTGGGACCAGGGTGGTCCCGGTTGCCCTCCGGGAAAGCAACTATGTGGCAGCAAGAGAAGCTGGAGCGACTTCAGCGATTTGCGGTCTGTATGTGGAATTTCTTTCTTATTCGGTATCCATAGTTGACCGGTGATTTTACCCTTTAGGAAACATCAAGGTATTACGGGTGGGAAGTATTCTAGCTAGGCTGGTTCTTGAGGAATCAGTTCGATGATGATCCAATGTTGGCGGTCTGTCAGGGAAATAGATCCTCTCGAGAATGTAGAATTCGGACGGAGTAGATGTTATTTTGTTGCGAGAAAGTCGTTCACCTGCAGATTTTAGGACTTTGCGAAGTTTGGTCATGGCTACCCTGGGAAGGCTTGGGTGTACCCAGGATTGTGACCATGTCTCCCCAGTTGTCGGGCGTGTAAGGGATGGTAAGGAATGATTTCGAGGACGAAATCGAATTTAAGTGGGGGAGAGGTGTAACACCCTGTTTATTTATTAGATAACTAAATAAATTAATGATCGAGTTGTAGCCCTAAAATCAATAATTACATAGCGAGGTGTGATTTCAAGGAGCTAATTGTCATAATTCTTAAAGTTGGGGGTTAAAAGTGTAAGTTCTAGATTAGTTTGTAAGGAATTATGAAGGTTGAGGGCTATTTAGTAAATTATGGATTTAATATGAAAGAATTTATGAAGATAGGGGCTGCATGGTAATTATTAGGACTTTAATTGAATAGATTTTGGAGGATAAGGGGCCAAATGGTAAATTGTGGGCTTAGTTTGAAAAGAATGTGTAGAGGCATGGACTATTATTGTTAAAAGGGTAACCAACTTTGGTGAGACACGGGACTTGAACCCTTGTTATTTCCCTCCCGTTTTTTTGAAAGATGCAATACCCAAACCCTAACCCTACATCCTTATACCATCGGCCGCCATCACCATGTGTGGCATCTTCAACCGCCACCTTGAGAAGATCGAAGACCGTCGCATGCCACCTCACTGTGGAGCACCCACCCTAGATCTACTGCCGGAGATGTCGTGGCAGTTGGATAAACGATCGAGAACCACCAGAGTCGTCACAAACAGCTGGAGAGGCCACCGAGACTAAGGATAAGGCTGTGAACGATGGAGTTGAGGTCGTGAACGACTGGAAGGCTTCGGTAAGGCTTAACCATGACCCATTTCTCCCGTCTTTCATCCCTTATGGTTCTACAAAGTCGTCATTGTCGTTCTTGTTTTCTCTCATGGCAACAACCGCTGAGTCGATGGTTGGGAACCTCGATCTCGTGTCATTTATGCATCTGTGTTGCTGCTATGAGTTGAATACGTGGGTGTGAGTATATTTTGCTGGCCGGAAATCGTGGGTAACCACCATGGCAGCCAATCATGGTGGCTGCCACCATATCATCTTCTCCCGTCGCCACCAGCCACTGTGAGGAAGTGGATGTGTGCATGATTTGGTTTGTGTGTGTGGGTATAGTTTGTGAATTTAATGTTATATGGTTTTTTGGACCAGAAAACTGAAGAAAACTCATCACCACCACCTGTCGCCGCCGTTCCGCCACCCGATGCCGTCGTTCCGCCACTGCTAGTAATGTTGTGTTAGCCCAAGAACATAACCACCATCACCTTTTGGGTGTGTTTAGATTAGTGTTGGAGTGCTTGTAATGCTGTGTTAGCCCAAGAACATAACCACCATCACCTTGAGGTGGTGGCTGCTGCCACGTACCACCGTCGGCCACCACTAGGGTGGTTGTGTGTGTGTGTTTATTTTGGTGTAGTGTGTGTGTGTGTGTTTATTTCTTGGGATTTCATTGTAGAGTTGTAATCATGACAAAATAATTAAAAAGAAACCCTAACCACCACCGTATGGTGGTGGCTGTCGTCACCGACCGCCGTGTTGGGTGGTGGTGTGCTTTGCCTTATTGTGTTTGATTCATTTGGGGATGCATGAAACCCTAGTGGGCCTAATGAGTCCATAATGGGCCCAAGGAAACCTTAATTGACCTAATAAAATCCTAATGGGCCCAATAAGGGCCAATGTGACCTAAAATCCCAACCAATGGACTAATGAACTAGTATTGGGTTGGAAAACCCTAATTAGGGTTTGGAAAACCCTAAGGGCATAAAACCCTAACTTGTGGAAATTGATCGGGACACACACATGGGAAATATTTAATAAACTTGAAATATTAAATAATAATCATTGGTAAACTAACTTATGATAATAATGGACTTAATGGATTAAGTCCTTAATGGGTTAGGTAAGAAACACTATAACATACACGTTCAATTATCGTGTATTGTAAATTATAAAAGTGAATAATATTATGAAATATTATGTGAATTTGAATATTGAGTTCTAACAGATGGTTTTTACTAGAAATGAAGTAAAACTATGCTTAGAATCATTCATAAAGTATTGGAAGTCTTATGAGATTCCAATCAAATGTCAAATAGTGAAATTTAGTGAAAATATAAAATTCTGAATAAGTAAAATTTTATTATTTAAGGTTGTAAAGATTCTCGTTAGAAACATTTAGGCGAAAACCTCATCGAATTCCGAGTTATAACGAAGAAGTTACGACCATTCGAATATCCACGACAAAACCGGCTTGGCACCGAATGATGTAAAAAGTGAGTTTTTGATAAACTACTCTTTAGCCTTGGTGATCTAAATGAAAGTCTTAGTATTTTTTAAACCAATAATTTTGATAAAAAGAACGTCAAAATCTGACTTCGTATGACGAAGTTATGACTTTTCTAAGTTTCGGAATAGCAACAGACACCTAAAAACTCGAAATAAAGATCGAGCGATATTTAGCCGACACAACCTAAATGAGAATCGAAGGTCTCGTCAATTGTAGTACAACGGTAAAAAGTATGACAAAAACGGATGTCGGATGAAGAAGTTATGAATTTTTAACGGATTTTCCTGTCCTAGTTTGTTAAAAATAATAATATTAAAATTAAATTCAAAACTAGCTGATGGAGTCTAAACGAAAGTTGTAGAGAATAATTTTACCTACGCGTGCATATAAAGAACGTCAAAAATGGAGCTCGTATGCAAAAGTTATGAATTTTGGACGTTTTTGGCACAAAAATCGACAAATCCTTGAAAACCGAGAAAAATCGCATGAACAGTACCCGGACACGTCAACCGGATCCTCGCATGCATGCCCCATGTCGGATTGTGATACGACCAAAGGGAGGCCCAACCAAAGCATGCCGCGTGTTCGATGCCGTGTCTGCCTCGTGTTCGACCAGTCGACGCGTGTTGCTTCCGGATTCGACCAAGATCGCAGCCAACCGGCGTCCGAAGCGCCTCACCCTGTGTCATGTCCGAGCCTCGCCTTTCTGCTGCATGTACTGAGCCACGCAGCCTTACACCACCTGCCCTCCTTTCCTCTTGCTTCGGATCCGAGGTTCGTAGCTATATATAGAGGCTGCAAGACCTCTTGGGTAGTTTTGGAGATTTTGCCCTTTTTCACCCCTTATTCCATATTTTGGCTATTTCCACTTCCCCCGAAGCCCCGATATTATTTTTAACACCCGAAACACGCCCTAAAGTGCCCGAAGAGCCCGGAAAAATTTATCTTTTCGGTTTAAAGCTCTACCTTCGCAGAGCCCGGTTTTAAAGAAAGCTCCCGGTTTTCAATGAAGAAACATTATTATTATAACGAAATGCTGCACAAATTACTATTTTAACCCCCGGTTATTTCACAGTGAGTTTCAATATGTAGTAACAATTGTATGTTATGTGTTATATGTGCTATGTGCTTTTCAATGTTATTATTTCACGTTATTTTCCCGTGTTATTTTATTTATGCTATTTATGATAGCAAAGTTATACCTTTGACCATGTGATTAGTGAAAGGACTTAGATTCACGATGGTACTAGTATGTAGCCTTTGACCATGTAGAGCATGTCTCCGTAAGAGAATGACTTTTATTCTATGGTATTGGCAAATGGTTAGACAGAACTATAAGTCTGAAATCTACCAAAATGTTAATCAGAAATTGTATGTCTTCTGTGCCATTTGGGCCAAAGCTTTATTGATGTATATCAAGTATAGAAATTGTTATGTCTCATTGATTGTATATCTTTGAATCAAGTCATTGATTGATATGGAAAGTTTGTTACATGATTCACATATGCCTTTGTTGTTCCTTATTCCTCTTTGCTTCTGCTATATTGAAGTGTATATATATATATATATATATATATATATATATATATATATATATATATATATATATATATGGCATAACGTTATATTGTATCTATTATTGAACTCACTAAGCGTCACCGCTTACCCTCTCAATGTTTTAATATAATGCAGGCAATAAGCACCCAGTATAGCTTTATACTGTTGGAAGAATTAAAATAGTCTATACTATTACTTTTGTATTTAAGTTTTAGTATGTATAAAATATACAATATCTTGGATAGTTTTGTAATAAACTTAAACTTAGTCGGTCTGTATCCAGTCGTTTGTAAATAAATTATCAATGTAAAATATTATTTGTGAATATGCATGCAGCATGTTTTGGAGTAACAAATTGTTTTAGTATTATGAAAGTGAGGGTCTTTCAATCATGGTATCAGAGCAGTAGTTTAAGTGAACTAAATGTCACAGATTGGTATTTTGACTTAAACTATTGGAAGTTCAATATATGAACTGATGCATTGTAATTATATGGATACAAACCTTAGGAAAGACTTAAGTAAAGTATTAGGTAATAGTAAACCCTAATATTCTAAAATACGATGTTACTCCATATTTCAGAGTAATGGCTGAATAGGTTAGTAGCCATACCCTTCAGGTGGATGGAGGTCCTCAACCTGAGGAAGTGAATACTCCAGTATCTCCTCATGAGGAGCGACTCTTGGGTAAAGTTACTGGTGTTATTCGACAAACTTTTGAAGAACACAAAAAGAATGGTGATAAAGGATAAGAGAAAGCCACTGGAGAATCTTCAAAAGGGGAGGTGAAGCGTCCCTCATTCAAAGATTTCAAGAGTAGTGGTGCCACAGAGTTTTCTGGTGTTATTAATCCCATTATTGTTCTTACCTGGACCCCAAACACAGAGAAGGTGTTTCATATTTCTCATGTGAGTAATAAAGACAAGGCTAATTATGCATCTGCAATGCTCATCGGAGAAGCCTTAGTCTAGTGGGAAGCAACATATGAAGCTCTCAACGGGTATTACCAGGAGAATTTATCCAGGGAAATGTTCAAAACTCGTTTGCTAGAGAAGTATTGTCCTCTAGACATGAGGAGGAGATTGGAGAAGGAATTCCTTGAGCTCAAACAAGGAGGAATGATTGTGAATGAGTATGAAACTCAGTTTAATCAAACAGCAAGGTTTGGTACAAAGTATATTCCAACTGAAGACGAGAAAATTCAGTTATTCATGGAGGGACTACGACATGAAATCCATGATTTCTTAGTCAATTAGGATGTTCTGTCATTCGATAAAGCCGTTGAGTATGCTCGAAGACGCGAGCATGACTTAGAAATACATGGTGCCACTTTTACTATTCCGAAGCATCCACGTACAGAAAGAACTGTTCTTGTTCTGTCTATTCAACCAGCTCAATTTGTTCGATCTGATCCTAATAAGCAAGTGCAATCTCAGAGTGCTTTTTGTGGTTGTGGTAGATCACAATCTTTTTTCTATTCAATCGCCTTTATGTCATGTTTGTGGAAGGAATCATCCGGGCCAATGCAAACTAGACAAGGAATCCATTGTCTGTTATGGATGTGGAGAAACGGGTCATATAAAGCCAGCTTGCCCAAGAAAATATGTTACTTATTACTAGCCACAAGAAGCGTTTTTGCCTTACTCTTACTAGACAGATGATGGGAAGTCAAGCTTCTATTCAACAACCGGTGAAAGGTCAAGCTCCTGTTCAACAATCAAAGGGTACTTCAACTAAAAAGGAGGAGGTTCCAAAAGTTAAGGATCGTGCATTCCAGATTACCACAGAGGAAGCACGTGAGGACCCGAATGTTGTGACAGGTACATTTCTTGTCAACTCTAGACCTGCTCTCATCTTATTTGATTCTGGTGCCTCAGATTCTTTTGTGTCTTATGAATTTGCGTATTCTTTTCAAACTGCTTGCTATGCACTCGTGCAACCATTTCACGTAGATACTACGGAAAGTATATCATTACTTGCTGATAAAGTCTATAGGGATTGTGTCATTGAAATTGAAGGCTATAATTTTCTTGCTAATCTGATCCATATCTCCTTGCCCAACTTTCATATTATTCTCGGCATGGATTGGTTGTCAAAGAACCACACATAACTCTTGTGCTATGAAAAGATAGTACGCATTCCTATTGAAGGAAAGAATTCTATCTATGTCTACAGTGAACAAAGAATCTTAAAAATAATCTCTTTCCTTAAAGGTCGTAAATTCATATCGAAGGGATGTTTTATCTATCTGGCCTACACAGTTGATATCTCAAAAGAGGATAAGAAAGTTGTAAATGATGTTCCTGTTGTTAAAGAATATCCTGATGTTTTTCTCGAAGAATTGCCCGGAGCCTGGTGCTGCTTCGATTGCAAAGACTCCTTATCATCTTGCGCCAACGGAAATGAAAGAAATGATGATCTAACTGCAGGAATTACTTGACAAAGGCTTTATTCGACCAAGTACCTCTCCTTGGGGTGCTACGGTATTGTTTGTCAAGAAGAAGGATGGTTCGATGTGAATGTGTATTTACTACCATGAACTAAATAAGGTAACAATCAATAAAAAGTACCTACTACCTCGCATTGATGATTTATTCGATCAACTTCAAGGTGTTAGCTATTTCTCAAATATTGATTTGAGATCTGGCTATCATCAGTTGAAAGTTGACGAGCAGGATGTATTGAAGATTGCTTTTCGTACTCGATATGGACATTATGAATTATTTGTCATGCTGTTCGGTCTAAAAAATGCTCCTGCTGTCTTCATGGATATGATGAATCGGGTATGCCGCCAAATGCTCGATAAATCTATCATCGTATTCATTGACGATATTCTAATCTATTCAAAGTCTGAAGCTGATCATGCCATTCATATTTGTCTGGTATTTATTAGAACTTCTTCAAAAGAAGAAAATATACACTAAATTCTCAAAATGTGAATTTTGGCTTCGCCAAGTTCCATTTCTCGGCCATGTTATTTCAGGTGACGGTGTATCCGTAGATCCTACTAAAATCGAAGCCATTCAAAATTGGGAAGTACCCCATAATGCTTCCGAAATTTGTAGTTTCATGGGTCTCGTAGGATATTACCGGAGATTCATTAAAGACTTTTGCCGTATAGTTGTACCTCTCACGAGTCTTACACGGAAGGAAGTAAAGTTCGAATGGGGTGTAAAGTCCAAATAAAGGATCTTACCAGAGATTAATAGCAAACACGAAACACACAAGGGAATAATGGAAACGAAAAAGAATAAACCAATCTCGCACATGTTTTATATCAATAAACATCTGGTACAACTTGATGGAAAACTGTGAACACTAAAGGCATCAACAACCACAACGTCTGACTAACCCTCTATATATAGGGACCACGACCGAGAAGAGTTTACGGCCGTAAAGTGTTTAAGGCCGTAAACTATCACACCTCGAAACCGAAGGAGGAAACGTTCCGGGGCGGAGGTGACTTCATGTTTAATATCATAACCAATGTACATAATAAGCAAAGTAAACAACCATTACATTACATATGAAATTTACTATTGTTTAAAAGTAAAGTGTTACAAGCGTTATACATATGTATATACGAAAAAAGTAAAGACATGACTTCTAAGCTGCGTCTTCTCCAAAAGATCGCGGGTACCTGTCTAATGTGGACCTGAGAATACAAGCAATTTAAAAATCAGCATAAAGTTGGTGAGTTTATAAGCGGTTTTGTTTTCTGAAAATGAACAAGTTTCCTTCCGGTTTTCTGAAAAAGTTACGAACCCAAGAAAATCCCATATTTTCTTAAAAGTAATGTTTAGTTACCCGTTTTGTTACCCAGTTTGATTAAGAACAGTTTGTTATCTGATTTTTACACACTCTGGTTAAGAACAAGTTCAGTTATCCCAGGAAAAACCCTTATTTTCCTAAAATGTTTGTGAAGTGTTATTGAATCTGAAAGTAACGTACAAGTATCTATCATACTTAAAGTGTGTGTGTGAAGTTTCCTGAAAGTTTGGTTACCTTTAATGTACATTAGTTTTAACACGTATATAAAACTAATAAATAAGTATAAAGTTTTCATAATCTTGATTGCGAGTTCCATAACCATACTACAGACTAGATATGACTCGGAACGGGGCTAATATCTTTTATGACTTTTGTCACCCTTGAACCTTTCGGTTCGGCTGTAGCTAGCAGCCAGGTGTGGGATAGTCAATCGCGTATAGATCTATACACTCAAGTCACGCTCTCCCTTTCGGAGATTCTGGTTACAGGGATAGTCCTCCACTCTCGTATCTAGGGGAAGTTGCAAAGGATGTGTCTCCAATCTTAAGATAAATGAATTTAAAACTGAAATTATTAATACGGAAATCCTGTTTTATTGGTTCTTTACACTCGTATCTAGGGGGAGTACTAACTAGGACCTGACTAAGTTCCAATGATACCTGTCCTTCACACTCGTATCTAGGGGGTGTTTTATTAAGGACAATACAAAAGTTCTATGATTTCAAACAGTAAATGTGTGAACAATCAAATTTGAAGTATAAAGTATAACACTATATAATAAGAATTGAAATCTGTTTGAAAAACAACTCTGCAAGTCAAACAGTTTGTTAATATGTTTTCAATTCTTAAAAGTGTACTGATTATGAAACCATTCAAACGAAATAATGAATTTAAGTACAATATATTCTTGTACTTTTGCTTGTATTCCCCCCTGAAAACATTGAAAAAGGGTAGGGGTATGAACTCACCGGACGAGGAGTGTGTCGACAAGAATGCTAAACGTCGGATCGAGGCTTGAAAACGTGCAAGGTTCCTATGTAATATTAAGTGATACACAAATATATCTAATTAGACTTTAAATCACTTATTAGATATGATTTTACACTCCAAGACGCGAAAACACTTCAAATCAAGTGTTTGGAGTGACCCGGGTGACATCTACGGACGTATAGGGCTTAGATAATGAGTTTGCTCTTCAAGAGTAAACTCCTTAGGGAGTATACGACCCTAATACTATGACCACATGAGTTCACGGCCGTGAACTCATGGTTGATGGGTTTTAAGGTGCTAAATGGTCAAATATCACTTGGGGAAAGTTGCTAGGATTTAATCTAAGGGATAGGAAGAAGTTAAACCAACAAAGGAATCATCAAAGGGAGTTTACGGCCCTAAACTAGGAGTTTACAGCCATAAGCTCCTATACCTTCCTTATATTAATGATTTGGTGGCCTTAGATCAATCACATGTGATTCAAACTAATTTTACAAGCCATAGAATGGATTTAGGGCATCATTTAACTTGTGTATATGAGTTTACGGCCTAGAACCCATCCTTGGGGGGAGTGGGGTTACGGCCGTGAAATCCTAAAGGGGAGGTTTTCATCATGTTTAAGGCCCCTAAATTGATTGTGGATGGTTCTAGACTTTCATCCAAGGCTATTGGTGTGTTTAAGTGGCATTTAAACACTTGAAATTGAGTTTACTACCCATGATATAGAGTTTACGGCCCAATCATGTTCTTGGGCAGTAAACTCATGTTTACTGCCCAAAATTTGAGTTTAAGGTGTTCTAAGTCCAATCCAATAAGTCCTTAAGCCATATCTAAGCTCCAATGGTGGTTTGGAAGGGTTTTAAGGCTCAAAAACGCCCTTTATATGTGATCAAGGCCCAAGAGTGTTCTAGGGCCGTAAACACATGTTTATGGTCCTAAATCATGATTTGAACACGAAAATGAAGGCTAAGGATGTTATACTAGGAGCTAGGATAGTTACCTTGGTGATTTGAAGTTTGAAATGAGTGCTTTTGGATCAAGAAGTTGGATTTGAGGAGAGAGGTTAGAGAGAGAGTGAAAAGGCTTCAAATGAGGCTTAGACAACTTTAAATATGATTTGGATTTGATACACGGTGGAATTCTACCCAATACTGACGTTAACCGAGGCTTTTGGTTACACTCGATTTAAATTGTCGTAACCCGATATGGTCAAAACTAAAAATTTTCTAATTACTAGTTTGGGGCGTTTTCATGTGTTTCTAACGTGTTTGGATACTTACGAGGTCAAAATAAAAGTCTTAACTTAAATGACCTAATCCAAAAACGAAATCAGAACAATTCGCTTAAGACGAGTTTTACGGGCGGAACGGGTTACAGCGATGGAACAACTTCGGGTTGTCACATTATCCCCCCGTTAAAGGGAATTTCGTCCCGAAATTCAAACTTTAGATACGAATCATGGATTAGGAAGAGATACAGATACTTCTATTTCATCGGATCGTCCAACCCTCTAGTGAACTCAGGTCCCTGCGTGGCATTCCAGGGAATCCTTCACTTATCTGGAATACGGCTTGTTTCGTACGTTTAACCTCTCGATCTATGATTTCAATTGGTTCTTCCATAGGGTTCTGTCTTCCATTGATTTCGATCTCATCAAAGGAATTACTAGGGTATCATCAGGTAGGCACTTCTTATGAATAAAGACGTGGAATACCGGATGGATGCTGCTAAGTTCTGAAGGTAGTCGGAGTTTGAAGTTTACAGAATCGATCCTAACGAGGATCTCGAAGGGTCTAATGTACCACGAGTTAAGTTTTCCGCGCTTTCCAAGGTGTACCATGTCTTTCCAGAGTAAGACCTCTTACAAGAGGGTACATTTTTTGTGTCGGAATGGTTAGGGTTTTGGCGATTCAGGAAAAATTCTGGATGAACCTGCAATAGTAGCCAGCGAGACCCAAGAATTGACGAGTTTCTGTGGGTACCTTCGGTGCCGACTAATTCTCCATTGCTTTGATCTTAGGAGGATTCCATACGTATGTCTTCATCGTTTACTACATGACCAAGGAAAATGGTTTGACTGATGGGCAACACTACGAACTTATAGTGACCATATCGAGTCCGGCATACTGTCTAAGGAACATCACTCTCATGGATTTGTAGGTGATGGTACTTTGACCTAAGGTTTATCTTTGAAAAGTGGCTGGTTCTCTGAAGTGGATCGAAAAGGTCATCTATTCGAGGAAAAAGGATATCGGTTTTGACGGTCATTTTGGCTACTGAGGTAGTTCCAGGAATTTGGTCGATGCGAAATTTAACCTGATGTTCGGAAAGAATTCTCGGAAACTATACAGGAAATACATCAGGAAAGTCACAGACTTCGGGGACGTTCTCGAGGTCTCTAACTTCCTTTTTCTTGCGAATCACATGGTCTAGGAATCCATGGCACTCCTTTCGGGGAAAACTCTTGAGTTTTGATGCACGAAATGATACGAAGGTTGGAACCGAATTTATCGCCGTAGATCATGAGGGTCTGACCAGAGAGGAGATTGGGATGGATGGCTTTTTCAATACAAGGGTATCAGCACGATTGGGACTCAACCAGTCCATGCCATAGATAACATCAAAACTATTTATGGAAACTGGCATATGATCAATGGATGAAGAATGGTCATTCAGAGTAAAGGTACAACCTATGGATGTATCGATAAAGTTCTCATTCCCACTGTTAGTCGTCTCGATGGTGAATGTTTCATTTACTAGTGAAGGGCTAAGATTAAGAAGATGTCTGAATGAATAGTTAACAGATTTTTCTTTTAGCATTAGAATCGAAAAGGATTGCAGGCGTAAGAGTTGTTGAGGAGGAATATACCTGAGGCGACGGTGGGATCAGCGGCTGTCTCCTCTTGTCCTATTGCTAGAACTCTTCCAGTGTTGCCAGCCGTTGCTGCATTGGGGGAGTTTCGCTTAAAATGCCCGACTTCTCCGCAACCATAGCTGGCCTGACCAATGCCCGCTCCGGAAGCTTGATTGGTTGATTGAGTTGGTGTCTTGCAGTTTTTCGCAGTGTGACCCTTTTTGGCACAACTGTTGCAAAACGCCTCTCGACATGGGCTGGAAGTGAGGTGATGATAGTTGCACTTGTCACAACTAGGGAGGGTTCCAGCATACCTACTGGTAGGTGTTCGAGCTGAGGATCCAACAACATAAATAGTTGCAAGGGTAGTAGCAGCGTGAACTGTCACATTTTGCTGCCTCTTCGAAGACTCCTGCGATGTCTGACTTTTCTTCTTCTTCGCAATTTTTCTTTTCTCGCCACTCCTCTCTGTCGGCTCAGGAGTGGTAGCTGCTTCCTCAAGGTCATCACTATGGTCGATTAAGGTTTGTGCTAAGCTCTTGGTGCTGTCGTATGTGTCTGGCCTCGTAGCTATGACGTTTCCTTTTGTTGGCTGGGTCAGCCCCCAGATGAATCTCTCTATCTTCTTACTCTCCGGGGTAACCATTCCCGGGCAGAGTAGCGCCAAGTCATCGAACCTGGAAGTGTAAGCGGCAATATCGGAACCTTTCATCTTCAAGTTCCAGAGTTCGTGCTCTAATTTCTGCATTTCGCCCCGAGGGCAGTACTTAGCCAGCAGAAGTTCCTTAATGGCTTCCCAACCCATGGCATTGGCTACAGGTAAAGTTAGGGATTTGACTCGGCCGTTCCACTAAGTCAGGGCTTTGTCGATGAAGATGCAGGCGGCGAACTTCACCTTATCAGATTTTGAACAGGCACAAATTTCAAAGATAGATTCGATTTTCTCGAACCATCAGGTGAGGGAAATGACACCTCCAGTGCCATCAAAGGACGTGGGTTTTGCGTTCATGAATTCTTTATAGGAACCCTCTTTTCGGTGTCCCTGACTACCTTCTTGGTTTTGGGTTTGGGTACCACCTCCTGAACTACCAGGGTTCATTTGTGACATGGCGGCTGTCACTGTGGCAGTAACAACTGCCTGAAGCATTACAAGATCAATTTGAGGAGGAGGTGGTGGCGGAGGGTTGTTGGTCTTTGAGCTGGGTCTCTTTCTTGGAGGCATCTTGATCTAAAAAGATCAGGAAAGAGAGGATGGTAAGTCCTCTGAATTGAATCAAGAGATATGACAGATATATTTTCCGAATAAGCGATAAAGCAGGAAAGAGTTATCAAAGCAGATAATTTATTACTAGAGGAATGTTCAAGGAGTAACGCCTGAATGAGGATTTCTACAATGGAGTTGGCTCGAGAAATACTCCCATAGTATTTCATGATTCGCTACGACCATGATTCGATGTTTGGGGTATTAGGGTAAGTTTTAGGCATGCTGAACACCACAGTCACTCCCAAGCACATGTTGGCCGTGTCTCGAATGAATATAGTTGGCCAAGCTATATTGATCCTAGACACGACTACATAACTGCCCAGGTTTAAACACATCGTACAACACCCATTTACTTATGTTTTGTTCTACTTGTAGTTACGGATTTCGACGATTAGCTATACTTGTATATTTTTGAAAATACTTATATTTTAAGGTATACTTTTAGTTCAGAGCACTTAGGCCCCTTTAATGTTTATAGTCTTATACCATGTAAGGTTTGGTATACTTAGTTCACTATAAACAAGGGCTCTGATACCAATCTGTCACACCCCAAAACCGAAGGCGGAAACGTTCCGGGGCGGAGGTGACTTCATGTTTAATATCATAATCAATGTACATAGTAAGCAAAGTAAACAACAATTACATTACATATGAAATTTACTATTGATTAAAAGTAAAGTGTTACAAGCGTTATACATATGTATATACGACAAAAGTAAAGACGTGACTTCTAAGCTCCGTCTTCTCCAAAAGATCGCGGGTACCTGTCTAATGTGGACCTGAGAATACAAGCAGTTTAAAAATCAGCATAATGCTGGTGAGTTCATAAGCGGTTTTGTTTTCTGAAAATGAACAAGTTTCCTTCCGGTTATCCTAAAAAGTTACGAACCCAAGAAAATCCCATATTTTCTTAAAAGTAAAGTTTAGTTACCCGTTTGTTACCCAGTTTGAATAAGAACAGTTTGTTATCTGATTTTTAGACACTCTGGTTAAGAACAAGTTCAGTTATCCCAGGAAAAACACTTATTTTCCTAAAATGTTTGTGAAGTGTTATCGAATCTAAAAGTAACATACAAGTATCTACCATAATTAAAGTGTGTGTGTGAAGTTTCCTGAAAGTTTGGTTACCTTTAATGTACATTAGTTTTAACACGTATATAAAACTAATAAATAAGTATAAAGTTTTCATAATCTTGATTGCGAGTTCCATAACCATACTAGAGACTAGATATGAATCGGAACGGGGCCAATATCTTTTATGACTTTTGTCACCCTTGAACTTTTCGGTTCGGCTGTAGCGAGCAGCCAGGTGCAGGATAGTCAATCGCGTATAGATCTATACACTCAAGTCACGCTCTCCCTTTCGGAGATTCTGGTTACAGGGATAGTCCTCCACTCTCGTATCTAGGGGAAGTGTTGCAAAGGACGTGTCTCCAATCTTAAGATAACTGAATTTAAAACTGAAATTATTAATACGGAAATCCTGTTTTATTGGTTCTTCACTCTCGTATCTAGGGGGAGTACTAAATAGGACCTGACTAAGTTCCAATGATACCTGTCCTTCACACTCGTATCTAGGGGGTGTTTTATTAAGGACAATACAAAAGTTCTATGATTTCAAACAGTAAATGTGTGAACAATCAAATGTGAAGTATAAAGTATAACACTATATAATAAGAATTGAAATCTGTTTGAAAAACAACTCTGCAAGTCAAATAGTTTGTTAATATGTTTTCAATTCTTAAAAGTGTACTGATTATGAAACCATTCAAACGAAATAATGAATTTAAGTACAATATATTCTTGTACTTTTGCTTGTATTCCCCCCTGAAAACATTGAAAAATGGTAGGGGTATGAACTCACCGGACGAGGAGTGTGTCGACTAGGATGCTAAACGTCAGATCGAGGCTTGAAAACGTGCGAGGTTCCTATGTAATATTAAGTGATACACAAATGTATCTAATTAGACTTTAAATCACTAATTAGATATGATTTTACACTCCAAGACGCGAAAACACTTCAAATCAAGTGTTTGGAGTGACCCGGGTGACATCTACGGACGTATAGGGCTTAGATAATGAGTTTGCTCTTCAAGAGTAAACTCCTTAGGGAGTTTACGGCCCTAATACTATCACCACATGAGTTCACGGCCGTGAACTCATGGTTGATGGGTTTTAAGGTGCTAAATGGTCAAATATCACTTGGGGAAAGTTGCTAGGATTTAATCTAAGGCATAGTAAGAAGTTAAACCACCAAAGGAATCATCAAAGGGAGTTTACGGCCCTAAACTAGGATTTTATGGCCGTAAGCTCCTATAACTTCCTTATATTAATGATTTGGTGGCCTTAGATCAATCACATGTGATTCAAACTAATTTTACAAGCCTTAGAATGGATTTAGGGCATCATTGGACTTGTGTATATGAGTTTACGGCCTAGGAACCCATCCTTGGGGGGAGGGGGGTTATGGCCGTGAACTCCTAAAGGGGAGGTTTTCATCATGTTTAAGGCCCCTATATTGATTGTGGATGGTTCTAGACTTTAATCCAAGGCTATTGGTGTCTTTAAGTGACATTTAAACACTTGAAATTGAGTTTACTACCCATGATATAGAGTTTACGGCCCAAGCATTTTCTTGGGCAGTAAACTCATGTTTACTCCCCAAAATTTGAGTTGAAGGTGTTCTAAGTCCAATCCAATAAGTCCTTAAGCCATATCTAAGCTCCAATGGTGGTTTGGAAGGGTTCTAAGGCTCACAAACCCCCTTTATATGTGTTCAAGGCCCAGGAGTGTTCCAGGGATGTAAAAACATGTTTATGGTCCTAAATCATGATTTGAACACGAAAATGAAAGCTAAGGATGTTATACTAGGAGCTAGGATAGTTACCTTGGTGATTTGAAGCTTGAAATGAGTGATTTTGGATCAAGAAGTTGGATTTGAGGAGAGAGGTTAGAGAGAGAGTGAAAAGGCTTCAAATGAGGCTTAGACAACTTTAAATATGATTTGGATTTGATACACGGTGGAATTCTACCCGATACTGACGTTAACCGAGGCTTTTAGTTGCACCCGATTTAAATTGTTGTAACCCGATATGGTCGAAACTAAAATTTTTCTAATTACTAGTTTGGCGCGTTTTCATGTGTTTCTAACGTGTTTGGATACTTACGAGGTCAACATAAAAGTCTTAACTTAAATGACCTAATCCAAAAACGAAATCATAACAATTCGCTTAAGACGAGTTTTATGGGCGGAACGGGTTACAGCGATGGAACAACTTGGGGTTGTCACATAAACTCATTACAACCGTAAACTAACCGCAAAACACACTTCTAACATACTCCCTACTATTACATTGTAAAGCCTAGACCAAACCACTAACTTGGGCCTTTCAATCTCCCCCTTGGTTTAGACTAGCTCAAGATTAACCTTTAGTGACTACCATGATGTCCGCTTGCCCCATTGCTCCATTCCACATGCACTTGTTAAGAATCTCAGCAACCATAGTCGTATAAACCTTCGCATCATCTTTAAAAATATCCTCTGCCACCAAAATCTGATAGTTGCTTAAGTGATGAATATCCCATTTTCGAAATTGTAACAAATCTCTTCGATCATAGATTCGAATGCATCCATTCTTGAGCTTGATGACCGCAGCGGAGATAACTTCATCAAAGACCCAACACTCCATAGAGCTTAGAGATCCATCTTGATAATGTTGAAGAATAGGGAACTATTTGAGCTGCCTGGTTTTTTGGCTACATCACAACTTGCAAAGGCTTATCACTTTGATAATCAAGGACATCAGGATGCTCTTCTATGATAGACTCAGCAGTTTTCATGGCTGGAAACCCTTTCTTGACTTGTTCTACAAGGAAGTGCTTAAACTGAGTTGCCTGAGGATTGTTTGTTAAATTGGAGAAAGGAGCTCCAGATAATTCAGTCAGATCGACTCTAGTCCATGAACTGAAGTCATGACTGTCCCTATAAAGTTCAGAATTGCCATTTTTCCTTAACACAATCCACATGTTGAGAGGAGCATGAAATCCCCATGAAGAAATCCCTAACCTATCACCGAAAGTGTCTCTGAATCGAAAAACTTCAAGATCAGTCATTGTAATCGCAGGTTCATCCCAAGAAGCATTCTGATTAGAATTTCATTTGAACAACAGTTGCCCTTTCTTAGCTGTTGCTTCTTGTGATTCACGAATGGTTGCTGAAACATGGGGAGCTTGAGGAGGCTCATCTTCAACACGATCAACATCTACTGATGTTTGACCAGTTGGCAAAGAGACTGGAAAAGCTTGAACATGAAGATTAATCTTATATTCATCAGCTAACGTCTGGTATTTATCACCAAGGTCTTCCTCAAGTTTTCTTTTCAGCTCAAAATAGCTTGAAGTCAATATATTGAAGTGATCTTGGAGATCGGAAATCTGTTTTGACTTTAGCTCTTTATCCTTAGTAAGATCAGCTACTTGCACACCAAGGTTTGACTTATCAGACTGATGCTCAGACACTTGAACACTAATCTTTGAATTTTCAGCTCAAAGTTCTGACACTTGAATATCAAGCTTAATGTTTTTCTGACTTAACATTGATATCTCCTTCTGTAGCCCTGAGACAGTTAAGTTGTCTCCTCCGTAACCACCATCCCCTATAGCAATACCTTTACCTCGAGGAGATGATATTAGGAGTTGCTCCTCTGCCATATGCATAGCCAATCTCACAGAAGCTTCATCACGATCAGATCGAGGAGGAGTAAACCCGGGTGGAATAGAGGAACCACCAACCTCAAAGGTAGTGTCTGGACCCATAAAAAATAGTTTGGTTGTGGTGAGACTGGTAGAAGAAGTAGTAGTAGGTGGTACTGGGAGGCTGCTAACGAGTCTTGCAATTACCTTACCCTGCCTCGGATCCCTTCTTTGTCATTTCAATGGGGGTTGATCAGATTGTGTCGTTGCAAAATCACTCACAAGTGCCTCTGAGGTAGGAGGAACAGAAACATGAGGGGAACATCCCATAACTGTCTCCATTGGAATGGAAACACTTGCCATTTGACCTGACGTAGGGGTTGTAGTTTCAAAAACTTCATTCGACTCCCTTGTCTCAGTAGTTGGAAGAACAACATCATCGACATTGTTAAAGATAGTGTCAAGATTCTCATTTGACACCAAATTAGCACTGCTAGTTAGAGAAGCTATAATGTCATCATGATCAAAACCAGAGAGATCAAGATCATCAAAGGAATCATTGTTGTTGCCAGCAACATTTTCTGCAAACTTCGTGTGCATTCCTGAATCATTTCCTTGAGCAAGATTAGACATTTCGCCATGTTCCTCAGCCACATGTGCGTCAGGGGTAGGAGTATCTTCCTTCTCAGTACTTTCATCCTTGGATACATCAATAACAATGTTGTTTGGAGTTGACTTCTCAGAAGATGCAGGCTCAGAGGAGGTCTGTTCAGATGAACCATAAGATTCTGTAGGCTCATCTAGCTCAGTGAACTTTCCAAACTTTTCGAGCGGATATTTTCCTTGAAAGATAAACTTTCCTTTCCAAAACGTCACCTTCCTTTCGCACATCCGGAAATTGAGTCTCTATGAAAAGCTGAATGAATCTAGGATACAACAAGAAGGTATCCCAAGTTGAGGCTCAAATGTTGACGACGAACTCATCCAAAATGAATCTCGAGAAATTGAACTTTATTACTGCGGCGAGAGAGACAATAGCACCGGTATTCCTTTAAGAAATCTCTTCTGCTCCCGATCTCCTCCCTAAAATGCAGCTAACAAATATGTGTGCTAACAATCTCCAATACGGATGTAAAAGTTTCTTCAATGTTGGAGGTGAAGTGCCTTCATAACTCATTCTCCTCAGAATTTTTTGAGTGTCTTCAATTCCAATCTCAATGGGCTAATTAGGTTGATCATCAATCAGCATCATCTCTCTGATAAAGCTTTCATTAATCACAATTTCACGACCTTGAATTGTAGCTTTAACAGTGAAATGACCGGCATCACTCATATCCATGCTTTCAGTTGCCCAAAATTCTCTGATTAAGATCTGATGGACAACAGGATTTGCTGTAATAGCAGACGCCAAACAACACTCTCGAAGTCTGTGAATCATTGATCAGAGATCCGAATGAACAGCTGGAGGATCCGCAAGAACAATAGCGAGATTGTGCATATCTGCAAATTTCAGGTTTGTCATTTTCCTGCACTCAACCATACTAAGTAAGACACGAAAACATGCCAAACGAACAGCCAAAATATTTAATTAAATTTTTTTATTTTGAACAAAAATAATATTAATTATTTTATTTAAAAGTTTGGGTAAAAAATAAAAAGAATATTCATTTAAGTTAAATTCAAGTTTGGCAGTCAGCACATGTTCACGGTCAACAAGAACAGGGTTTACAGCCCAAGAACAGGGTTTACGGCCGTAGAACTGTGTTTGCGGCCGATGAACACGAAATTCGATCAAACCGTGAAAAATGCATTTAATTAAGAGTGTACGGTCCCAAAATAACACAATAATCAATCGAGGTTTGCGGCCGCAAGCAATTCGCGGTCAAAAAGCGTTTACAGCTCAAGAACAGGGTTTGCGGCCCATGCTTGTAGCTGTAAACTCTGTCGCACTCCTTTTTCTCGATTTCTGCTCAAATGGCACGGTGAATCACACAATAAACTACATATTACTGATCTAGAACTCATTACCTTCGAGATTAAGGGATTAGATTTGCAAGATTTGACAAAAAAAATTTGAAGAGAGAGAGAGAGAAACAGAGGTTTGCGGCCGGAATCTTGAAAGTGAAGGAGATTCCGGCGGTAAACTCCTTTTATATCCCCTTTTACCATTTACCTGATAACTACACAATATTGAGCAGGGTCCAACACAGTCAAAAATTTTAAAAACAATTCTTTTTGAGGATTTTTACTAAAGTAAAATTAAAATAAAATTAAAAATAAAATTAAAATGACATTAAAATTTAATTATGCACAAAAATAAAAAAAAATAAAACTTATTAATTTTAACAGCTAAAGATTGAAACAAAATTAATTAAAAATTAAAAAATCAAAAATAAAATTAAAATAAAATTAAAATTAAAATAAAATAATTTAGCTTTAACTAAAACATAGTCTAAAAAATTTAACTACTGTGACTGAACTTGTGACGCTGGGATCAAAGTTGTTGGACAATCTTATTCCACTTGTCGGTACCCTTATCTTCACATCTTCGTCTGACCGATCGCCAGTATTGTGGTCCACTTAAACACGAAAAATTTGTGACAGTTTTGGACAGTTTACCAAGGACATGACATATGCATATACCTAATTGTAATTTTATCATCATGATTAGCCCTAATTATTAAATAAATTTTTCTTAAGACTATTGAACTGACTACAACCAGGGATATTGTTGTCCACCTAAATCAAGCAGCGAGATCTACAGACAATCTGTATGTGTTCAATTTTAAGTGTACTACAACGTGTTTTCCGCTTCCTGATATGCCCCAGCCATCAAGAACTTCCAGAGAACTCCTTACACCGGGTGAGCAGACAATCATTCAGAGAGAGAGGATAGATTCAAAATTCTATTACTTATTGTTTCAAAGGGATTGAAAAGTAGAAGGTTGCATATGCTGTGTACCAGGTCGGATTGGAAGTCACGCAAAGGAGACAACATATGACTAACATATAAGAGGAATTTCATATATATAGCCTGCAGAGAAATAGAGTTGCATATGTTGTATACCAGGTCAGATTGGAAGTCACGCAAAGGAGACAACATATGACTAACAGACAGAAAGAATGAAAACGATTTTCTACAGACCTAATTTATCGGAATTTACCAGTCGCCCCATCCAACCGGAATTAAGGACAGAATCCGCACATTGAGGAAAAGTGAATCCACAGTTCTAGATACGAGTTATTTAATGTGACTGGTAGATTCCCATGTATATCTCCCTGCTCAACCTATCCGAGTGTCATGACATCAGGTTAAACAGATCTAACTAGGTTAAAATTTGTCAAGTCCTTAAATTCATTATGTTCAACTCTCCCTAGTCAAGTCCATTTAAAATCTTTCGTGCCTACCAGCGCATCGAACATAGAGCGTAGACGATTCAACTTAGGTACGTTACGCCGATTCAGATTGCCCGTTATCACTTGCTAATTTCATTTCCCATCACAACACCTACAAACAAAATCATCAGCAATGATTTTAATTTTCTGGATTTTTGAATTTTTTATTGTTTTTGGATTTTTGAATTTTTGAATTTTTCTCCCCCTAAATTTGTGCATGGGTGAGAATAAAGGTAAAAGAAGAAAAATGCGCAAATTTAGTCTATCCTAAGGAAATTAAAATAAAAAATAAAATTAAATAAATAAAAAATAGAAAATTTGAAAATTGAGTTGAAGAAAAGAAAAATAAAATAAAAAAACTTAATCCTCAAAACGAATCATTTTTAGAAAGGCTACAAGCACATCGAAGCGAGCTTTGTTAAATAGCTTTGTGAAAAAATCCGCCACATTATTATCAGTGTGCACCTGTTCCAGCCGAATTAGTGAACCTTCGTAACAGTCTCTGATGAAATGAATTTTAATGTCGATGTGCTTGGTCTTAGAGTGTTGTACTGGGTTTTTGGCAATTTGGATAGCAACTTCATTATCACAATAAATAGGGGTTTCTAGATAATTCAAATTGTAGTCCAACAGCTGATGTTGGGTCCAGATAACTTGAGAGCAGCAAGCCGATGCAGCAACATATTCTGCTTCCGCTGTGGAAGTTCAGACAGTGTGTTGCTTCTTGTATTGCCACAAAACTAGTCGGTCACCTAGGTATTGACATCCTCCTAAGGTTGATTTCCTGTCAAGCTCACAGCTTCCATAATTACAGTCAGCAAAAGCATAAAGATCAAATTCAGATGTCTTCTGATACCAAAGACCCAATTTTGGGCTCCATTTGATATACCGAAAAATTATTTTGACAGCAATAAGATGTGAAAGTTTAGGATTAGCCTGATAACGTGCGCATTGACAAACTGCAAATATGATATCCGGTCGGCTTGCAGTAAGATACATCAGCGATCCGATCATCGATCGATAGTGAGTCTGATCTACGGATTTCCTTCAGGATCTGGAGTCAGAAAAGGTCATTCTGCCATTGGTGTTGAAGCAGACTTAGCATCGCGAAACTCGAACTTCTCAAGAATATCCTCCACATACTTGGCTTGATGTAGCAAGATTCTGGTTGAATTCTGTTTGACCTGAAGCCCCAAAAACATGGTCATTTCTCCAAACGAACTCATTTCGAACTATTTCTTCGTTACACCTTTGAATTCTTTGCAAAGCTGCGGACTAGTTGACCCAAAGATGATATCATCAACATAGATTTGCACAAGAATTTGATCATCTCCAACATGCTTGATAAACAAAGTCTGATCAATGGTGCCACGTGAATAACCATGATCGAGCAAATGCCTTGTTAGAGTTGCATACCACGCTCGAGGAGCTTGATGTAACCCATACAATGCCTTGTCCAACTTGTAGACATGATTAGGAAATTTTGAGTCAACGAACCCAGGAGGTTGATCGACGTTGATTTCTTCCTTCACCTTGCCATACAAGAAGGCAGTCTTGACGTCCATTTGATACACAGTAAAGTTCATGTAAGAAGCATATGCTAGAAAGATACAGATAGCCTCCAGGCGAGCTACTAGAGCATAGACTTCAGTGTAGTCAAGACCCTCGACGCGTCGAAACCCACGAACCACCAATCGAGCTTTATTTCACACAATAACCCCTGAATCGTCTTGCTTATTGCGATAAACCCATCTTGTGTCAAGTGACTTCTTGCCCTTTAGTAACTCAATTAACTTCCAAACACTGAGTTTTTCAAATTGATGCAGTTCCTTATGTATTGCATCTACCCAGCTGGGCTCATTCAGAGCCATTTCAACATTCTTAGGCTCTATTTGAGAAATGAAGCACGAGTAAAGACAAGTATTAACATCTCCACTCTGACTTCTCGTTTTAACACCGTCACCCAGCTAACCAATGATGTTATCGATTGGATGATCACGTTGTACTCTTGAGGGTATCTCTTGGTTGATATCATTGAGAGAGATAGGAAGAGTGTGAATGTTGATACCTCCTTCATTTGCTGATTGATCCACTCCAGAAGGCTCTGCCACGAACTCATTAAAAATAAATTCAGGAAAGAGAAGTTCCATAAAGGTTGATGTGGTTGCGGAAGCGTCATTGGGCGTGAACTCTCTCTCCATAGATGTAGATAGTGTAGCTTCAGCATCAAGAGTATCATTTTGTACTGGAGATTTAGGACTATCAAGATGCACAGATGGCTCCTTCTCTGGTGAAGCAGAAAACTATCCCTCAGGCATAATAGAGGACTCCCCCTCATATGTAGCAGAAGACTCCCCCTCAGATGAAACCAAAGACTTCCCTTTGAATGAAGAAGGGGATTCAGATGGAGATCTGTAGACAACTTCTTCGTCTTCGTCTTCAGAAATATTCTTCAAACCAGAAACAGATCCAGATGAGCCACTCGAAGACACATTTATTGATTTGAATAGGGATGAGTAATCAAACAGCCAATCTGGACCCACTCTAGCGTCCGTCTCTTTTTCTTCCAACCAACGCACGTCATATGATTCCACAATTTGCTTTGTCTTCTTGCTATAGACTCTATCGGCAGTGCGAGCAGCATATCCTACGAAGTAACAATCATCGGCCTTTGCATTAAACTTTGGGTTGGCATCTAAGTGAAGAAGAGTACAAGGGCAGCCAAACACACGGAAATGACTGACTGATGGCTTGTGACCATAGAGAAGCTCATACGGGGTCTTCATCTGAGCTTTGTTAATCAACACTCGATTCTGAACATAACAGGCAGTGTTTATCGCCTCGGCCCAAAAGAAAACCGGTAACTTTGAATCACACAACATCATCCTTGCAGCATCCTTTAACGTTCTGTTCCTTCTTTCAGCAACACCATTTTGTTGGGGTGTGTGAGCAGAACTGAATTGACACAAGATACCCTTTTCTACTAAAAAATGATCGAGTATAGAGTTCTTGAACTCTGTTCCGTTGTCAGTACGAAGCGCATTCACTTGATTGTTAGTTTGGTTTTCAACTAATACAATAAACTTCTTGATCAAATCAGCAACTCCAACTTTGTTGGATAGAAAGAAAACCCACGTAAATCAAGAGAAATCATCGATCACAACTAGGCAATAAGAATTTCTGTTGATGCTAAGAACATTTACTGGTCCAAACAGATCCATATGAATCAATTGAAGCAGTTGGTTAAGTGAGTTGTCCTGTTTTGGCAGGTGTGGTTTTCTATGATGCTTTCCTTGGGCACATGACACACATTTTTCAAACGTAACAAAGTCCTTGACAGGCAATCCACGGACCATCTCATTCTTCTCAAGACGATTCAAGTTCTTGGCATTAGCATGACCTAGTCTTTTGTGCCACAACATTGCAGTTTGTTCGGAGATCTTGGAGAAAAGGCACGTTACTTGATCCGGAAGATTGCTATTCATATCAATGAAATAGGCTTTCCCATCCCTTTTAGATTTTACAAGAATCAACTCCTCTAGGATGACTAAACCTGGCTTGATAATCATGCATTCCTTATCAGTGAAATGCGTAGAATAACCCTTGTCACAAATCTGAGAAACACTTAACAAACTATGCTTCAACTCGGGAGCAAAATTAACATTTTTGAAACTTAAAACCCAATTCGAGATAGTTCCTCATTGAGTGATTTTACCACCTTCTCCGCCTGCAAAACAGATGTATCCCCCATTAAATGATTAAATGTTGTGCAGTTGGGCGATATCTCCTGTCATATGCCGGGAACAGTTGCTGTCGACGAACCAGGGTCTGACAACATTTCCCCGCAACTATCCCTACAAAATGTGCGGGTTTAATTAGATTTGGGACCCAGGTCATTATTTTCCTGGGTGATCCCGATGCCTTTTTAGATTGATAATTTTTGGAATTTTTAGAGGACACGGAGGATGAATTGGAGACTTTTTGGGGCAGCCATTGATAATTGGGTTTTCTAGTTGTCCCGGATGTTTTTGAGATTGAATGAGTATCAGTTTGCTTAGGGCATGTGGATCTTTTACCAAATTTGGTTGAAGACTCATTGATGCCCCTTGACGAAACCGATCTTGGCTTGGCCATGTTCGGTTTTGGCAAACTGCCTGGGACTTTGTGATAAAAAACCTTTTTATGTTTTTGAGAAATTACTCGTTTTGTACTTCGATCATATTTCCAATCACCTTTCCGGGAATGATTTCTAGAGGACTTTCTAGTTAAAGACCTTCCTCTGGATTCGTTCTCTCCTCTTGGAAATTTGAAATGTACAAACATACGATTTTGATAATTTCTAGCTATATGACCACCAACACCACAATTAAAACAAATTTGTTTGTTATTGTTATAACTTGTGCTACATTGATCACATTTATTTTCCATACTATCACCCATGCTTCTCTCACAAGAACATGAACAAGAATTAGGTTGTGAGGCAAGCGAGGGTACATTAGATGGAAAAGTTTGTGAAGTTGATGGTTTCTCAAAATCATTATAACACATATCCAAATTTTCAATCAAATTGTTCAAATCAGACTTTTTCAAACCATTCAAAACAGTATCAGAAGTAATAGAAACACCACCACAAAAAACATTGTCTTTTGAAACATCAGAAAACATATTGTCTTTATTTAAAACTAAAGCTTCAGGTTTAGACTCGATTTTATTTTCAGAAACATATCCTTCAACTTCGTGCTTTGACTGATTCAAGGATTGATTTGCGGGATAAGTAGAAATGTTAGTACTTTCAACATTAATAAATCCTCCCGAAATAAAACCAGATGGCTTGCCATAAACCATAAATGGTTCATTGTCAATCTCTTCTTTGGACAGAGGCTTGTGCAGATATGAATGATTGAAGGGAGGGGGCACATGGTTATACCCTAGACCTTTTGATTGATTCTTCTTAAATTGCATATTGTGGTCTATCATATTTGCGACTACCTCACCTGAAAAATCATATTTTCTAACATCAAGCTTGGCGGTTTCAAATTTGCCTTTCAAAGGTTCAATTTCAGCCACTAGTTCAGCGTTCTGTTTCACCACATAATCATAATTTTCACATTTATTACTGTAGTCTTCCTGAAGTCTCCTAAAGTCCTTAATTTTTTATTCCAATTGAGCTTTGAGTGGTTTTTGACCTTTTCTAAGTTGGTACCCTTCATATCTAAGGTCTTCTACGTCCCTTATTAATTTGTGATTAAGTTCACGAAGAATCTTAAGATTTTCTACTTCATTGCCTAATGTCTCAATTTTCTCATGCAGAGTTTTAACATAATCAATACAGGCTTGAGAGCATGATGGAAGACTTACCTTGGCTGAATTAGGTTCATGAGAAGAGGATACCATCAATGCAAACTGCAGCTCCATCATCTTATCTTCAGCTGCCACAATCTCTGCCGGGGCATCATCACAAATTTGTGCCAGGTGGGCAGTTTCACGTCCGGATAGGTTCAGGGCTTGCATCTGATCCTCCCAATCAAATGACAGAGCAACTATAGCCTTTTCGTTGTTTATTTGATTACCACTTCGATTGTTTCCAACTGTAACCATTATCCTATCATTATTTAGTCTTTTGTCTGGCTGTGGACAATCACTAGCAAAATGCCCTGGCTCGTAGCAGTTGAAACATCGTAGCTTTCCCTTGCTGAGTCCAACCTTCTTGTCAGCACTCATTCCCCAGTTATTCTTTCCAGTCTTTTTGGCAAATTGTTTCGCCCTAAAGACTGCCATGGAAATTTGCCATGTAATATCCATCTCCTCAATGTCTTTAGGGTGAATCTGATCAAGATCGGCAAATGACAATTGAGGTGGAAGATCCTCGGCTACAAGCTTTAGCCGACGTATACTCTCTCAACCCTTGAGCAATGTCTGGTGACAGGGCGATGGTCAAGATGGCCAATGCCTTTTCCTGCTCCTCCACACTCTCAAAGTCTTCATCAGTGCAATTTTCTACTTTCTTGTCAACCACTTGTCCCGCAACTGTAGTGGTTACTCTGACTGGATTCTTGATGACGCATTTCCACAACTTGAAATCATTCATTTTTATGTACTTCTCTATTCTGTACTTCCACTCGGGAAACCCATCAGTCATTAACCATGGAATTCGTGTAGTGGTGCCCATAACAGCATCAAGTTCTTGAAAATGAGTTTGACTTTGAGATTCCATTTTTATTGTTTAAAAAAATGTGAAATAAATTAATTAAGATTAAAATAAAAGTTGATTTGCTGTTAAAGTGAGATTACTGCCCAATTTAGGTTTGCGGCCGTAAACCCGAAGTTTGCGGCCGTAAACTCGAGGTTTGTGGTCGAGATGGAATACGGTCCAAAATTTATAGTTCAAGAATGCGGTTGAAGATTCACATTCCAAAGCTTTACGGTTGAAGTATACGGCCCAAGAACTTTGATGGGATTGCGGCCATAAACAGAGATTACGGCCGTAAGCTTAAGCCGTAATCAACGAGTTTTTCAGTTTGTCGATGAAACCAAAAACCCTTTTCGCAGGAAAACGCTAACACAGTCTCAAGCCAATAAGAACTTGCTCCAAAATCGATTGTAGAATGCTTTGACACTGGTCTCGCTCTGATACCAATTGTAAAGTCCAAATAAAGGATCTTACCAGAGATCAATAGCAAACACGAAACACACAAGGCAAGAATGGAAACGAAAAAGAATAAACAAAGCTTGCACACGTTTTATATCAATAAGCGTCTGGTACAACTTGATGGAAAACCGTGAACACTAAAGGCATCAACAACCACAACGTCTGACTAATCCTCTATATATATATGGACCACGACCGAGAAGAGTTTACGGCCGTAAGGTGTTTACGGCCGCAAACTCATTACAACTGTAAACTAACCACAAAACACACTACTAACATACTCCCTACTATTACATTGTAAAGCCTAGACCAAACCACTAACTTGGGCCTTTCATGGGGTGAAGCCCAACAAAAATCTTTCTTAACTCTAAAAGATCTTTTGACTCATGCTCCAATCTTATCACTTCTAGAAGGTGATGATGATTTCTCCGTATATAGCAATTCTTCAAGATTGGGACTCGATTGTGTGTTGATGCAACGTGGTAAAGTGATAGCCTATGCCTCAAGACAACTGAAAGATTATGAAAAGAATTATCCTACTCATGATCTCGAACTGACTGCAATGGTATTTGCCCTAAAACTTTGGAGGTATTATCTTTTTGGTACAAAATGCCAATTGTTTACTGACCATAAAAGTCTCAAGTATATATTCAATCAGCAGACTTTGAATATGAGACAACAATGAGCCATGGAGTTGATCAAAGATTATGACTGTGAAATCCTATATCATCCTGGAAAGGCCAATGTAGTTGCCGATGCACTTATTAGAAAAGTTTATCGTAATAGTATGTGTTATACTATTAATCACACTACAGTAAAGTTCACTATTCTTGATGAACTAGAGAAATGGCAGGAAGAGGCCTCAAAAACAGAAAATGTGAAGAAAGAAGGGATGGTAGATTATACCGATGTTTTACTTGATGATCCACGAGGATTGAAGGTATTTAACAATCGACTATGAATTCCAAATATTGGTTGATTAAGATAGAAGATTTTAGATGAAGCCCATAAATCTAAATTTTTAATACATCCTGGTACAAGAAAAATGTACTATGATGTACGGGCTGACTATTGGTGGCCAGGATTAAAAAGAGACATTGGAAGATATGTGCAAGAATGCTTAATATGCTTACAAGTCAAAACAGAGCATCAAAAGCCTTATGGAACCCGAGAAAGTCTTAGTGTTCCTGTATGGAAATGAGAAGAACTGTCCATGGATTTTATTACCAAATTGCCAAGGAGTGCTAGACAGCATGATAGTATTTGGGTAATCGTCAACCACCTGACTAAGAGTGTACATTTTCTCGGCATGCGTGAAACAGCTCCAATGGAAATATACTGATAAGTATACCTAGATGAAATTGTTGCTAGACGTGGTGTGCCACTGAAGATCATTTCTGATCATGATACTCGTTTCACTTCTCATTTTTGGGTGAGTATGCAACATGAATTAGAATCTCGAGTTGCTCTTAGCACAGCTTATCATCCCCATGTAGACGGTCATATGGAGAGAACAATCCAAACAGTAAAAAGATATGCTTCGTGCATGTGTTTTGGAGTTCAGTGGTAACTAGGATAAGTATTTATAGCTTGTTGAATTTTCATATAATAACAGTTACCACGCTTCAATCAAAATGCCACCATATGAAGCATTATATGGTCGCAAGTGTCATACTCCATTATGTTGGCGTGATGTAGGACATAAAATCCTTGGAGGCCTTGAAATGATTCAAGATACCACTGACAAGATTCAAATCGTACGAGAAAGAATGAAAGCGGCCCAGGATCGACATAAATCCTATACAGAAAAGAGGAGACGACCCATAGAATTCCAGGTGGGTGATTTTGTAATGCTGAAGGTATCCCATGGAAAGGCCTTATGCGATTGGGAAGAAAGGAAAGTTGAGTCCCACATTTGTTGGTCCTTTCAATATTATCCAAAGAATTGGTAAACAAGCATACCGCTTAGAATTGCCTGAATATTTGGTAGGTATTCATATTGTCTTTCATGTGATTTATTTGCGCAAATGCTTGAGCATCTATGATGAGACAGTTCCATTATCCGAGTGAAATTGGATATAAGTTACGATGTAGAGAAGAGCCTGAAGAGATCGTGAATGAAAGAACGACTAAGCTACGTAATAAAGAAGTAGAGTTGGTGCTTGTCAAATGGAAACACCATCGAGGCCCAAATTATACTTGGGAGAATAAGAATGAGATAAGAGCTAAATATCCCCATTTATTTTAATAGATCTAATTTCGGGGACGAAATCCTAAAAAGGAGGAGGTATTTGTAACATACATGTTCAGTTATTGTGTATTGTAAATTATAAAAGTCAATAATATTATGAAATATTATGTGAATTTGAATGTTGAGTTCTAACAGATGGTTTTACTATAAATGAAGTAAAACTATGTTTAGAATCATTCATAAAGTATTGGAAGTCTTATGAGATTCAAATCAAATGCCAAATAGTGAAATTTAGCGAAAGTATAAAATTTTAAATAGGTAAAATTTTATTATTTAAATTTGTAAAGAATCTCGTTAGAAACATTTGAGCGAAAACCTCATCGAAATCCGAGTTATAATGAAGAAGTTATGACCAATCGAAGATCCACGACAAAACCGGCACAACACCGAATGACGTAAAAAGTGAGTTTTTGATAAACTACTTATTAGCCTTGGTGATCTAAATGAAAGTCTTACTATTTTTTAAACCGAGAAATTTGATAAAAAGAACGCCAAAATCAGACATAGTATGAGGAAGTTATGATTTTTCTAAGTTTCGGAATAACAGTAGACAACTAAAAACTCGAAATAAAGATCGGGCGATATTTAGCCGACACAACCTAAATGAGAATCAAAGATCTCGTCAATTTTAGTACAACGGTAAAAAGTCTGACAAAACCGGATGTCGGATGAATAAGTTATGAATTTTTAACGGATTTTCCTATCCCGATCTGTTAGAAATAATAATATTAAAATTAAGTTCAAATTTAGCCGATGGAGTCTAAAAGAAAGTTTTAGATCATAATTTACCTACGCGTGCATATAAAGAATATAAAAAACGGAGCTCGTATGCGAAAGTTATAAATTTTGGAAGTTTTTGGCTCAAAAATCGAGAAATTCTTGAAAACCGAGAAAAATTGCATGACCAGTACCCGGACACGTCGACCAGATTCTCGCATGCGTGCCCTGTATCGGATTGTGATACGACTGAAGGGAGGCCCAATTGAAGCCAACCGTGTGTTCGATGATGTGTCCGCCTCGTGTTCGACTAGTCGACGCGTGCTGCTTCTAGATTCGATCGAAGTCGCGGCCAACCGGCGTCCGACGCGCCTCGCCTCGTGTCGCGTTCGAGCATCGCCCTTCTGCCGCGTGTACTGAGTCTCGCAGCCTCGCTCCACCTTCCTTCCTTTCCTCTTGCTTTAGATCCGAGGCTCGTAGCTATATATAGAGGTTGCGAGACCTCCCGGGTAGGCGGGTAGTTTTGGAGATTTTGCCCTTTTTCACCCGTTATTCCATATTTTGGCTATTTCCACTTTCCCCGAAACCCCGGTATTATTTTTAACACCCGAAACACGTCCCGAAGTGCCCGAAGAGCCCAAAAAATTTATTTTTTCGTTTTGAAGCTCTACCTTTGCAGAGCCTGGTTTTCAAGAAAGCTCCCGATTTTCAACGAAGAAACATTATTATAATAACTAATTGTTGCACAAATTACTATTTTAACCCCCAATTATTTCACGGTGAGTTTCAATATACAGGAACAATTGTATGTTATGTGTTATATGTGCTATATGCTTTTCAGTGTTATTATTCCGAATTATTTTCCCGTGTTATTTTATTTTTGGTATTTATGATAGCAAAGTTATACCTTTGACCATGTGATCAGTGAAAAGACTTAGATTCATGGTGGTACTGGTATGTAGCCTCTAACCATGTAGAGCATGTCTCCATAAGAGAATGACTTCTATTCTATGGTATTGCCAAATGGTTAGACAGCACTATAAGTCTGAAATCTACCAAAATGTTAATCAGAAATTTTATGTCTTCTGTGCCATTTGGGCCGAAGCTTTATTGATGTATATCAAGTATGGAAATTGTTATGTCTCATTGATTATATATCCTTGAATCAAGTCATTGATTGATATGGAAAGTTTGTCACATGATTCACATATGCCTTTTTTGTTCCTTATTCCTTTTCTCTGCTGCCATATTGAAGTATATATATATATATATATATATATATATATATATATATATATATATATATATATATATATATATATATATATATATATATATATATATATATGGCATGACGTTGTATTGTATCTATTATTGAACTCACTAAGCGTCACCACTTACCCTCTCAATGTTTTAATATATTGCAGGCAATAAGCACCCAATATAGCTTTATACTGTTGGAAAAATTAAAATAGTCTATACTATTTCTTTTGTACTTAAGTTTAAGTATGTATAAAATATACAATATCCTGGGTAGTTTTGTAATAAACTTAAACTTATTAGGTTTGTATCCAGTTGTTTGTAAATAAATTATCTATGGAAAATATTATTTGTGAATATACATGTAGCATGTTTTGGAGTAACAAATTGTTTTAGTATTATGAAAGTGAGGGTCTTTCAAACACTTAACCCTAATCATCATTTCATGTGAAGACCCTAATTTTAGGATTACGAGCTTAGACCTATCGGGACTCACATTTGGGCCATTGGAATGGAATCGTGTATTAAGCCCAATGACACCATATGAGTTATTTAGTAAAGTGAGGGACTTAATAGATTAAGTCCTTAATGGGTTAAGTGAGAAACACTAAACCCTAGTTGTCACATTATGTGAAACCCTAATTTCACTTGGGCTTTATGTTGGGCTTTTCCTTTGGGCTTTGGTAATTGGATTATTAATGGGCCATCCAAGAATAATGATATGGACTAGAATATGTTGATGAACTTAGGGTAAGGCCTATATGAGGGTGTGGGCCCAATTTGGAAAATTGGGCCGTAGATGGGCCATAGTTTGGGGCTTGATGATTATATAATATTGGGCCATTGGAAATGCCACATGTTTGGGCTGGACTAAGTAGTTGAGCCTTTAATTATGACCATGTAAAGGTTTGGGCCCAATTTGGAAAATTGGGACATATATAGAGCTTTATCCCATTACTTGACTATTGAGCCTTTTGGAGTATGATTTGGACCCTGGGCTTGGAACCCAATTATTAATTGGGTATTGTTGGATGTTGAAAGTTGGGAATCTGTCATCCAACAGCTAGGGTTTTATCCACGGGACTTTAGCAGTGTCAGGTGAGTCTCCACACCATACCAATGGGTCTAAGGCACCAAGCCCGGTCCATTTTATGATATGTGGTACACTAGTTGTAGTGATATGTGGTATGCTAGTTGGTTATATGATATATGCTATGTTATTTGTTTATGTGATATTTGCATGAAATACCATGGGGGGAGCCCATGACACTTGGATGTAAGACCATGTGCGGGAGCCGATGGATTTCCTATTAAAGACCATGGGGGAGCCCATGGCACCAGATGTAAGACCATGTGGAGAACCCATGGCTTTCCTATTAAACACCATGGGGGAGCCCATGACACTTAGGTGTAAGACCATGGGGGAGCCCATGGCATCTTGGAGTAAGACATTGGGGGGAGCCCACGACATCCATATATGTTTATATACATGACTATGTGATTGATATGGTTATCTGATTGATATGATTATTTGATTGATGTGGTTTATGTAGCTATTATAGCTAATGTAGATTATGTGGTTATGAGCATTGTGTGGGGTATGCTCTGGGCAACTCACTAAGCTTTGCGCTTACGGTTTACAATTTTGGTTTCAGGTACTTCCTTTTCAAAGGAAAGGAGCCGACTTGATCGCAACGCATCACACTACGTTTTTCGCACATGAGATCTTTGGGATTACACTCTAATATTATTTTATGATGACATGCTTGATTATTGACACATTGGTTTAACATGAGATATTATTATGATTGTTTTATACTGATGGTTTTATGTAATAACTTAAATAAAACTAAATTTTTGGTCTTGAATTTTTGGTTGTTACATTAATACAATGGATGTTGTTGCTTGTTTTACTATTGTTCATTCTTATGATATTGTACATGACGTCGTCCACCTCCGAATGTTTCTGCCATCTCGGTTTGGGGGTGTGATATATTGGTATCAGAGCATTGTTTATAGTGAACTAAGTATATCAACCCATAAAAGATATACAACTATAAACACCACAGGATTACAACACTCTGAGCAAGAGTTATACTATTTAAATAATAGAATATTTTACTATACATACATGCGTTCATACTAAGATCAGTGTCATACTAGAAAAGAACAAAACTATTATGATTGTTGGACAACACAAGTAGGCTTAGGGATATATGATCAGGTGTGGATTGATATAGCCTGATCAACTATATCTATCCAAGAAGTGATTTTCATATGCCTAGGAATGGTTGTGGTATTACAACAAGTCTAAAAACTTACCAACTCTTATACAAAGGAAATACTAGAACATAGCATAAACTTAAACACTATAGGAGTATTTTTTTTCGTGCTAATTTCCTATGTGAAAACTAAAAAAGACCCTTACTAGTAGGTCTATGGTTACTGAGTGGATACTCTTAGGTTATATGAAACCACGATGTTATAGACTTAGAATCTGTGATCTTCGCTTTACCTCCTGTTCATTGTTTGGTTGTGGTCTTAGAGTTGGATCACTTATTCGAAGGGCTATTCTATCTTCAGTTATATATAGTTGGTATGCACTACGTAAGTATAAAAGTAACTGGTAAGGATCATCTTATAATTATTTTTAGTATTACATATATTATATGTTTCTTACACCCCCTATTCTCTCTAAAATAACATGGATGGATTTCATCTTCCGGGTGACCCGTACATTCCTAATCAAGGGAGTGTTAGATGGCTCGATGCTGAAGAAGAAGAAGAAGATAACCCGATAGTACTTGAGGAGGAAGACCCTGAGGAGAGTTTTGATGAATAGAACGAGGAGGAAGTTCAAGAAGACTCTGACTCGGAACCCGAGGTCTATAATCCACCTCCGGTTGCCCAGAATCCTAACCCTCTACCCGTCTTTCAAGGCCCAAAACCTCTGTGGGCAGTGAACTTGGGAGGGTGGAACCACGAGCAGGGACAAACATTTCCCTATAATGGAGACCGAGGCTTCTACAATTTGAGCGAAGGAGGCTCAGATGACAAAATCCTCCCTATTTTGGTTTGCCGTGTTGATCGCAACGTCGAACAGGGAAGGGCAACCATTGACCAAGTCATGGAAATCAGAGCTAACTCCGTACTCAACACGGTTAGTCTCCGCTATCTGACCAATGACCAAGAGTTGACAAGGACTCATACTGATGCCCTGGAGATGGAACTAGATGCCAGCCGAGCAGAAGTTAGAGAACTTTCATAGAATCAGGTGGCAATGGAAAGGCGTGTGTGGGAGACAGAACGCTAATTGGCTGATCCCAAGGGAGAATCAAGTACCAACCAGAACAACACTCCTCATGAGTAGAGCCCATTCTACTCTCTCTTTTGGATGTATAATAGGTATATGTATAGATTCTAGTATTATTATTCCTGCTTATGTTTAAGACCTTGAACTTTCAATCTATTAGGTCTTCATGCTTTCAAAATTTTCTCTTTTCTGGTATGATCTAAGACCTACTACAAGGTCAATTTTGCCGAACTATGTGCATCTATAATACCAATGATATTAACAAGCATCTAATCCTCTTGGAGATCTATCCAAATGCTTTCATCTTTCTAGTGGTAGATCTCTATTGCAAGTACTTCCACATATATATGTTGGACTATGGCGATTTAGTTAATGGGTCACTCTCATTATACGCACTATTGAATTCTTACAATAATCTTCATTTTGTAAACTTATAGTTGGAAGATGCCTCTGCTGGATAAAGTGTCTAAGTCCATAACTTATTTGGTATATACTTGACCCGACCCGGCATGGTCCATTTGGGTTGCACTTCACCCAAACTATTTATGGATAATTTTATGAGATTTGTATACTTACGATTTATTAATATATTATGAGTTATAATATATTAATATAAAGTCATGTTATTTAATTAGTTTTAATCTTGAATTAATTATGAATTAATTTGTGATTAAAAGGAAGACTAATTAAATCATGGGCTATTATATTTATATGGTGTGGGCTAATACTCATTTGTTAATGGGCTAAGCTTATATGGAAGTCCATGGATGATCCATGGAGCTTTTAATCCATGGATCCTTGGAAAGGAAAAGACATGGGTTATTAGGGATTCACCCTAACCATGCACACTATATAAACATGCTTATGTTGCATGAAATAACACCTTAGTGTGTGTTTGTAAGGTGTGGCCGATTTCTAAGAGTGTGTATACTCTCTCATAAAGTTTTCCAAGTTTGTGGTGATTTGTGATTTCCATTTGAGGCATTCACATTATTGGTGCTTGGCTCTCAAACTCCAAGGAATCAACACTCATCAAAAGGTATGTAATTCATCTAGTTCCTTTTATGTTTAAAAGTTCCCCATGCCATGCTTGATAAGTTATAAACCTTGGAAAACAAATTTTGCATGTATTTAGACAAACATAGATTCAAGGTTTATTAGGGTTGCATGTACACTTAGGAAGTGATAGAATGCTCAAAACCCAACAGCCTCCTCGTAAATCAATCAGGCGCAATCCACCAATAACTCAACCGCAATAACCAACTCCATCTCAATTCGATCCTTCGGTGTTTCAAGCTACTGTGATCGCCAAGTCCATGGGGGGACTCGCCGAGTTCATGTGTAAACTCATCCTACTCACCGAGTAGGAGCCTCAGAATGCAGATTTTCGACTTTCGCTGCTGGAAATGGACTAGAAACATTACCCTAAACAGTTTTGGTGTTTTAAAACTTGTTTTAGTTGGTGTAATGGTTGTTCTAATCCATTTACAATAGCCTATATCAAAATTTCATGCTATGTATGCGTTCATATAATTCTTGAAACTTTGATGATCATGTTCATGTTCTTATGAATTTAGAAGATGATAGGAATTATTTGCTGAATTGTTTAGGATTAATTCTTGATCATTTATGTGTTTTAATGGAGTCCATAATTTTTCCTTAAGTTATGGATATCCAAAGGTCACTTCTTTTAAACACACATTTAAAACACATAAGTTACATAAAAATGAAGAGTCTTCATTTTATGAACGTTTAATTCATAAGTTATGAAATTAAAAGTTTTGGATAGTTACAAAACTTGCCCTCAAGTTTTGGAATTTGTAAAGTTTCACACACTTTAATAAAATTTAATTCCAACCCTTAGAGTTTTAATAGTTAAAATTCAACACTTATACTATTTATAACATTAATGGTTAATTACTATATATATGTATAAGAATAAGTCGTTCTACTGTTAGTAGGGCCTCATTCACAAAGTCGGTCTATAAGGGGGGTATAAGGTTGTTGCCTATAAAATGGCAGCTTAATGGGTGTCCACTCTCACCCACCGCTTCCTTGATCGGTGGAGGGTCGTTAGCCGAACGGGTAGGACAATGACTTTAAATCCTCATTAAAAGTATAATGATTATTATAAAGTAACTAAATATTTTAATTCCCAATCTTAGTTACTTTAGGAAAAATGTGAACATGGTGCTAGTCCATGGAATTCACACTTTGTACCTTACCAAGTCGTTGGTGGAGCATGTGTCATTAACCAGCACACTAACTTGGACTAGTAAGGATCACAAAGGGTGACTTAATGTTTGTCATAGATCAATGGAGCGTGTGTGGTTAACCGGCACATTGATTAGGTGATAATATTAAGGGTACCAAGTGAATTAGTATGGTTATTCACACCTTGTTTTGTGATCCTCAGCATCCCAGTCACAAAACTTGAAGGGCACAATCGAGATTGAAACATGCCATTGAAAAGTTCAATGAATCTCAAAAGAATCTAGGAATTTCAAATCTAATTAAAACCTAATAACTCATTTCGTTTTTCATGGTGGAAATCGATGAATCGTCATTCACCTACCTTTCAATATGTTATTACTTAGATTACGACATCCCTCTTCTAAGTATAATATATTGTGATTGGATCCTAGCCTTAATATTACATCTGGGTGTCTTATTAAGGACTCTATATATCTAATCTAAACTTTCTTTCTTCTTTCAGATGTCTTCCAACACCAATGCTTCGGGCTCTAACCCAACTGGCTCTTTCTCTCATGAATCTTTGTGGGAGAGTCATCTTTGATGGTTCCAACTTCATGGACTGGATTAGGAACATCAGGATGGTTACTCGTTATGAGGACAAGGAATATGTTCTCGATAAGGAGTTAAAGGAGCTTGATGAGTCCACTACTAATCCTGAGGAGATCGCTGAATTTGGGACACATGAGAGAGATGCTACTAAGGTGGCATGCATCATGATGGCCACGATGACAGTCGAGCTCCAAAAGTCCTATGAGGACTTCTACCCTTTTGAGATGCACCAAGACCTGATGGAAAGGTACCATCAGAGTGCTCGTCATGAGCGGTATGAAATAATCTCCTCCATGATAACAACCCGCATGAAGGATGGTGAATCCATCACGGGCCACATGCAAAATATGCAAAGGTATGTGGACCGTTTGCTCAAGCTGAATGTGAACTTCCTTGAGGAGTTGGCAATTGACATCATTTTGCACTCCTTACCTTCTTGTTATGACCAATTTCGTATGACATATCATATGAACAAGGAGGAAGTTACTCTTAGCAAACTTCAAGGACTCTTTAAGACCACTGAAACCGGTCTTAAGGATAAGTCAGTTGTTACCTCTACTACTCCTACTCCAACATCTACCCCTGTTTTCGCTATCTGCAAGGCAAAGGGAAATAGAGGAAGTCCCATTCGAAGGGTACCAAGGGAAAGTCTCTTGAAGGCTCCTCATCAAGGACCAAGAGCGGTTCTGTCACTCCTTCTGCCATTCCCAAGGATGCTGATTGCTACTATTGCCAGGACAAGGGGCACTGGAAGCAAAATTGCCCTAAGTGCTTGTAGGATCTAAAGGATGGGAAAGTGAAACCCACCCATGCAGGTATTTACACAATATTGTCTAATTACTCACTATATTCTAACTCTTGGGTGCTTGATACAGGATGTGGTATTCACATATGTTCAAATTTGTAGGGCCTAAGAAGAAGTGAGGATGTGGAGCACGGAAAGATAAACTTGATCATGGGGAATAGGAAGGCTTCACCTGTTTCCAAGATTTGAGTTTATACTTTGTTGCTGAATAATGGGTTAAAATTAGATTTGAATAAATGTGTGTACTCGTCTGAAATGGCGAGAAATATTATTTCCTTTCATGGTTTGTACAAACAAGGTTTTACCTTTTCGTTTGATAATGAATGTGGTGGTATTAATGCTTTCTTTAATAATATGTTTTATTTTAAAGCATTACCTTGTGATGGTGTGTATGAAACTGTGTCGGTTGTAGACAACTTAGGAAATAATGTATTGTATATTGATTCTTCTACTAGCCTGGATAAAGCATGATTGTGGCATTGTCGTCTTGGACATGTAAACAAGAAACGCATAGGCCAACTCCAAAAGAATGGAGTCTTGGAATCATTCGACCTTGAATCGGATGATAGTTTTGAATCTTGTCTACTTGGAAAGATGAAAAACTCTCTCTTCACTGGTACTTGTGAAAGGGGTGAGGGTTTGTTGGGCCTAATACACACTGATGTATGTGGACCATTCAAAACCGCCACAAGGGATGCTAATTGGTATTATGTGACTTTTATTGATGATTTTAGTAGATATGGTTATGTCTACTTGATCAAACATAAGTTAGAAACCTTTGAAAGGTTTAAAGAATTCAAACAGGATGTAGAAAATCAATTGGACAGGAACATTAAGATGCTTCGATCCGATCGAGGTGGTGAGTATCTTAGTACCGAGTTCCTTGACTATCTTAAGGAGTGTGGGATTGTCTCACAATTGACTCCTCCCAGGACACCACAGCTAAATGGTGTAGCTAAGAGGCGTAATCGAACTTTGTTAGACATTGTTCGCTCTATGATGAGTCAAGCTTTGCTACCAATCTCTTTTTGGGGGTATGCCTTAGAGACTGTCGCCCATATCCTCAATCTAGTCCCTACAAAGAAGGTTACCAAAACACCTCATGAGATGTATACTGGGAAGGTTCCCAATTTAGATCACATCCAGATTTGGGGTTGCGAGGCTTTCGTGAGGCGTGAAACTCATGACAAGCTCGAACCTCAAAGTGAAAGGTGTATTTTCATCGGCTACCCACAGAAATCCTTCGGATACCTCTTCTACAGGCCCAGTGAGAATGTGGTCTTCGTAGCAAGAAGAGGGATCTTTTGTGAGAGAGAGTTTATGAGCCGGAGGCAAATAGACCTTGAAGAAATTCAAGAATCAATTGGTGAAGGAACCTCAAACACTAGCAATCAACCTGAGGAGGAAACTCCTATTGAGCCAGCTGACGAGTCTGTACCTCCGAGGCATTCCACACGGGTTAGGAACACACTTGAGTTTTATTATGGTTTTCATGTTACTATGGAAAGCGATACATTTAAGTGATAGTACACTGGTAAATTTGGATGAACCTAACAGTGTTAAGGAAAAGTGCACACTTATAAGGCTCGACTGGTTGCGAAGGGTTTTACTTAGACTTAGTGTATTGATTATGATGATACCTTCTCACCAATAGAAAAGATTAAGTCTATTAGGGTTATGCTAGCCATTGCTGCATTTCATGATTATGAAATATGGCAAATGGATGTCAAAACCGCTTTTCTTAATGGAATGTTGGTTGTGGATGTGTACATGAATCAGCCAGAGGGTTTTTTCAGTGCAGAATACCCTAATAGAGTGTGCAAGCTTGAGAAACCCATTTATGGATTAAAACAAGCATCTCGTAGCTGGAATCTTTGTTTCGATGAAAATGTCAAAGAGTTTGGCTTCTCGAGAAGTGAAGATGAGTCTTGCATGTATGTCAGAGCTAGTGGGAGTATAGTTAGCTTCTTGGTACTGTATGTAGATGACATACTAATTATAGGAAACAACATCCCAACCTTGCAGGAGGTTAAGTCCAGCCTTGGGAAGTGCTTTGCTATGAAGGATCTAGGGGAAGCTGCCTATATCCTAGGGATAAGGATATTAAGAGAAAGGAGTAAAAGACTAATTGGACTTAGTCAGAGTACCTACTTGAATAAGGTGTTGAAATGGTTCAACATACATAATTCCAAGAAAGGAGATTTACCGATCCAGAGCAATGCCAAACTGAGTAAGACTCAGAGTTCGAGTACAGAGGCCGAGATAGCAGAGATGAGTCGATTACCGTATGCTTCCATTGTGGGCTCGATCATGTATGTTATGAATTGTACTCGCCCTGATGTGGCCTTTGATTTAAGCATGGTCAACAGATATCAGGGGAACCCTGGCAAGGCTCATTGGACCGCGGTAAAGACATTCTAAAGTACCTGCGGAGGACTAAGGATTGGATCCTTACGCTTGGTGGGAGTGATGACTTGAGAGTATTAGGGTATAGTGATGCTAGTTTTTAGACTGATAGAGATAACTTCCGCTCTCAGTCGGGCTGGGTCTTTACCCTAAATGGAGGGGCAATCTCTTCGAAGAATTCCAAGCAGGAGACGGTGGCTAATTCTACTTGTGAATTAGAGTATATATCAGCGAGTGAAGTAGCGAAGGAGGCGATATGGCTGAAGAACTTCATCGGAGACCTTGGAGTTGTACCAGCTATTAAGGAGACTATGGAGATTTTCTGTGACAATAATAGTGCGGTGGCCTTAGCCAAGGAACCAAGAGATCATGGCAGATCCCGACACATTGACAGAAAATACCACTTCATAAGACACAAGATAGAAGGACTCCTCATGGAAAAGAGGGTATCGTCAGATGAGAACCCTGCAGATCCCCTTATGAAGGGACTGACGATGGTTAAGCATTTGCAGCATGCGAGGCGCATCGGGCTGAGGGACGATATTAGTTTTACAGATTAGATAGCCTTTTTTGAAACTTGTAAAATGTAATCGACGTTTGATGATGAATAAAATTTGTGATTTAATTATGAGTAAAGTGTTTCTATCATTGTCAATTATTTACTATTGTTTCAGTTTTGTATGTTTTGACTTCCAGAATAATTAATTTATTCAAACCTCCACAATCGGTCATACATCAGAAGTAGGTATGAATCAAGATTGTCATGAATTGGGTTTGTAGATGGCTAAAGGTGTTTAGACATAGCAATGGTTGCTACAACGTTCATGAGTGCTCCTAAGTTATGAGTATTGGAATAAACCCACGCTCACTTGTATCACTTCATGGAATTTATCTCGAGTGATCGTGAGACGATAATATCATATAAATCTTCGAACCTAGAGATATGAGTTGTTACCTATGAGTTGGTTGTGCATTGATTGCACATAAACGCATCAGTAACTTGATGTTATAAAACATGCCTTTGTGTATAATTCAACAAGTAGTAGAACAAGCATATGAGTCAATGTTTATCTGTTCCTTCTAGAAATAGAAGCGATGTTTGGTCCCCTCGATGATGTTGTGTTGACCCATGTACCGGGCCCGGTTAGAACTAAATCGATGTGTACAGTTAAGTTCTTTGTCAAACAAATCGGAAATCGAGAAACAACTACCAAAAAATAAGTAAGACATTGTTCCATGTATTTGTCTGGCTGATATCATGAGAACAGAGGATTATATGATCACATATCTAAAATGGCGCTTCATAGTTCAACAGAGTTTTCGAGAGCTATGATTTCTGGTTGGTTCCTGAAGTAATATAGGCAAATATAGTTATTAGACTTATCCAAATGGGAGTCTGTTGGATAAGGTGTCTGAGTCCATAACTTATTTGGTATATACTTGACCCGACCCGACATGGTCCATTTGGGTTGCACTTCACCCAAACTATTTATGGATAATTTTATGAGATTTGTATACTTATGATTTATTAATATATTATGAGTTATAATATATTAATATAAAGTCATGTTATTTAATTAGTTTTAATCTTGAATTAATTATGAATTAATTTAGTGATTAAAAGGAAGACTAATTAAATCATGGGCTATTATATTAATATGGTGTGGGCTAATACTCATTTGTTAATGGGCTAAGCTTATATGGAAGTCCATGGATGATCCATGGAGCTTTTAATCCATGGATCCTTGGAAAGGAAAAGACATGGGTTATTAGGGATTCACCCTAACCATGCACACCATATAAACAAACTTATGTTGCATGAAATAGCACCTTAGTGTGTGTTTGTAAGTTGTGGCCGATTTCTAAGAGTGTGTATACTCTCTCATAAAGTTTTTCAAGTTTGTGGTGATTTGTGATTTCCATTTGAGGCATTCACATTATTGGTGCTTGGCTCTCAAACTCCAAGGAATCAACACTCATCAAAAGGTATGTAATTCATCTAGTTCCTTTTATGTTTTCCCCATTCCATGCTAGATAAGTTATAAACCTTGGAAAACAAATTTTGCATGTATTTAGAGAAACATAGATCCATGGTTTATTAGGGTGGCATGTGCTCTTAGGAAGTGTTAGAATGCTCAAACCCCAACAGCCTCCTCGTAAATCAATCAGGCGCAATCCACCAATAACTCAACCGCAATAACCAACTCCATCTCAATTTGATCCTTCGGTGTTTCAAGCTGCAGTGATCACGGTTGTAACGACAGCCTTAACTCAAATCAACGCTGGTAGTACTAGCAGGAGTGGAGCGGTTATTAACTCTACCCAAGGTGATAGTCATGGACACCCTAGGGAGTGTTCATACAAGGACTTCACCAACTACAAACCCAAAGCTTTCAATGGAACTGGGGGAATCATTGCTCTGTCGTAATGGTTTGAGAAGACCGAGCCGATCTTCAAGATCTGCTCCTGCTCAGAAAGAAGCAAAGTAAAATTTGGTGTCTATACCTTCTTCGATAGATCCCTCACATGATGGAATGGCCATGTTAAGTCACTTACTCTCGTAGTCGCTAACGCGATGAGATTGGATACACTGAAGGACCTTAGGTCAGCAGAGTACTGCCTGAGGGGCGAGGTTCAGAAACTTGAATACGAACTTTGGAGCCTTAAAAGGAAAGATTATGACATAATGGCCTATATGACTAGATTTTGCGATCTGGTGGCTTTATGTCCAGGAATAGTCCCCACAGAGAGCAAAAAGATCGAGAGGTACATCTGGGGACTGTTACCTCCATTTCAAGGGAACGTATTGTCTTCGAACCCTACTACATTCGACATTGCTAAACGATTGGCACAGAGGCTCATCGACCATGGAGTCCATCCACAAACAACGACCTCTGGGGTCCCAGAACCGCCTAAAAGGAATGACAACAAGAGGAAGTTTTGGGATAGGAAGAAAAACCAATCGGCGTAGAATTCTGCCAAGAAATAGTAGGTTGTGGTTGTTTATGCTGCAACAACCCTTACTGTCCCTACACCAGCAAAGCAGTACACTGGTAGTCTGCAAAAATACAACAAGTGCAACTTACATCATGTTGGCCTTACCGAGAGATGCATTGTGCTAACTGCAACAGAAAGGGCACACTGCACGTTTCTGTAAGGCACCAGCAAGACACATCTCCTAAGTCCCTAATACTGGAGTAGGCCAGGCCTGCTATGGGTGCAATGAAGTGGGGAACTACAAACAGAACTACCCCAATGCAGGGAACACTGGTGGAGTAGGAAGAGGGCTCGCTATTGGTCACGAAGAAGCCGTGGCAGACCCTACGGTGGTCACGTGTACGTTTCTCCTCAATAACTCATATGCGTGCATACTATTTGATAGTGGAGCGGAGAGGAGTTTCGTGAATCAAAAATTTGCACACTTACTTAAACAACAACCTCAAGCACTAAAAGAAATGTTCATTATAGAAATGGATAACGAGAAAACTAGGGGCTCTAATGTTATATACATAGGATGTACCCTCTCTCATGATAACTATTCATTTCAAATCAACCTCATGCCTGCCTCAATTAAATGTTTCGACGTCATTATTGGCATGGATTGGTTGAGTCTTCATCGAGTTGACATACTGTGTTTTGAGAAATCCGTTCGTCTTAATGTACCAAATAGCAAAACTCTAGTTATCCATGGCGGCAAACCAGGCACGAACCTTCGAATCATATTAAGTATTCAAGCCCGGAAGTACTTACGAAAGGAATATCATGCGTTCCTTGCTCATGTGGTTGATGTGAACCAAAAAGTGAATGAAATTAAGGATAGCCCTAAAGTCTGTGACTTTCCCCACATCTTTCCCAAAGATCTGCCAAGATTACTTCAACAACGTTAAGTCGAGTTCAGAATCGACTTAATCCCCTAAGCTACCCTAGTAGCCAAATTGCCTTACCAACTAGCACCAACTGATATGTAGGAGCTATCTGGTTAACTGAACGAACTCCTCAGCAAACAATTTATTAGACCAAGCTTCTCACCCTGGAGAGCGCCAGTCTTATTCGTAAAGAAGAAAGATGGATCGTTCCATGTGTGCATCGACTATTGCGGGCTAAAAAAATTCACATTAAGAACCGATATCCTCTACCATGTATAGACGACTTGTTCGATCAACTTCAAGGATCAAGCTACTTTTCAAAGATTGACTTTAGATCCGGGTATAACCAACTACGAGTTTTAGAGGAAGATGTTCCCAAAACAGCCTTCAGAACTTCTTATGGTCACTACGAGTTTGTAGTGATGTCTTTCGGATTAACCAATGCACCCGCAGTGTTCATGGACTTGATGAACCAGGTGTGCCATCCTTACTTGGATAACTTCATGATAGTATTCATCGATGACATACTTATCTACTCACGCAGTAAGGAGGAGCATCGTCAATACTTACGACAAGTCTTGGAAACTCTACGAGCAGAGAAGCTTTATGCAAAATTCTCTAAATGCGAATTTTGGATTCGAAGTGTCGATTTCTTGGGCCACGTGGTCAGCGAAGAAGGAATTCACATTGACCCTTCCAAACTCAAAGCCATCGAGAACTTGTTAGCACCAAGGATGCCTACAGAAATCAGTCAATTCTTAGGCCTCGCTGGCTACTATCGCAAATTTATTTAGAACTTCTCAAGGATCTCAAAACCACTTACCACTTTGGCTGAGGAGGGAGTGACGTTTGACTGGGAAGAGGAGCAAGAGAAGGCATTCCAAACGCTGAAGCAAGCCTTATGTAGCGCACCGATATTATCCCTCCCAGAAGAGATAGAGGATTTCGTGGTGTACTGCTATGCATCCAACCAAGGGTTTGGTTATGTTCTTATGCAACAGGGAAAGGTCATCACCTATGCCTCAAGACAACTTAAGACACACGAAGTCAACTATACTACACATGATCTTGAGTTAGGAGCAGTGCTATTTGCTCTGATGATCTGGAGACATTTCATGTATGGTACGAAAAGTACTATCTTTATAGACCACAAAATCCTTCAACATATATTCTATTAGAAGGAGATCAAAATGAGACAACAATGGTGGGTCGAACTACTAAATGACTACAAATGTAAAATTCGTTATCATCTCGGTGAAGCCAATGTGGTAGCCGATGCGCTAAGTCAGAAAGAGTACTCAGGTCGTAGAGTCAAGGCATTGACTATGCCAATCTATTCACATATGTCCACTCAAATTAAGGAGGCTCAGCAGGAAGCCTTAAAACCTGATAATGTGGCAGGTGAATCCCTGAGAGGGATGTATAAGAACCTAGAAGTCAAGGGTGGCGGAGCCTTATACATCATGGATCAGATATAAACACCAAAATACAGTGGATTCAGAGAGTTGGTCATGAAGGAAGCGCACAATACTCGATACTCCGTTCATCCAGGTTCAGATAAGATGTATTTAGATCTTAAAAAACTATATTGGTGGCCTAACATGAAAGCAGAGATTGCTACCTTCATGGGCAAGTTCCTTACTTGCGCCAAAGTTAAAGTAGAATATCAAAAGCCCACACATTTACTACAACAATCGGAGATACCTGAGTGGAAGTGGGAGTGGATTACAATGGGCTTTATAACCAAGCTACCTAAGATAAAGGGTGGTCTCGATACCATTTAGGTGATCGTGGACCGGTTAACCAAATTCGTGCACTTCCTACCAATTAAGGAAATTGACAAAATGGAGAAATTGACCAGAACCTACCTTAGAGAGATAGTGTGACTGCATGGTGTGCTCGTATCTATTATCTCTGATAGAGACAGTAGATTCACCTCGAGGTTCTGGCAGTCATTACAAAAAGCACTAGGAACTAGGCTAGATATGAGCACAGCCTACCATCCATAAACTGACGGGCAGAGTGAGAGGACTATTCAAACTCTATAAGAAATATTGCGAGCATGTGTGATAGACTTCGGAAGGGCATAGGATACTCATTTACCCCTTGTTGAGTTCTCATACAATAACAGTTATCACAGCAGCATAAAGGCTGCTCCATACGAAGCCCTTTATGGCCGCAAGTGCAGATCACCTCTATGCTGGGCTAAAGTGGATGACACTCAGTTAGCTAAAGGGAAAGTCCTTGACAGAACTCTCACCAGTCCAAAAATCATCCAAGAGACTACGGAAAATATCATACAAATTAGAGAACGACTAAAATCCTCGCAAGACAGATAGAAAAGCTACGCAGATAAACGACGAAAACCCTTGGAGTTATAGGTTAAAAACTGTGTCTTATTGAAGGTCTCACCATGGAAGGTCGTGATATGCTTCAGAAAGCGTGGAAAATTGAATCCAAGGTACATTGGTCAATTCGTAATTCTCGCATGAGTTGGCCCCGTAGCTTAGAAACTCAAACTACCTCAAAAACTTATCAACGTACACTCTACTTTCCACGTGTTGAACCTAAAGAAGTGTCTATCTGACGAGATTCTTTTTATCCCACTCGATGAAATCGAGATCAATGAGAACATCAACTTTGGGGAAGAACCCATAGAAATCATGGATAGGGAAGTCAACCAAACCAAGCAAAGTCATATTCCGATAGTGAAGGTTTGTTCGAATGCAAAGCGGGGACCCGAATTCACATGGGAACGAAAGGATCAAATGAAACTTAAGTATCCTCATCTTTTTCCTTAGTTCATGTGTATTTCTTAGTCTTAATTTCGGGTTGAAATTCCCTTTAACAGGGGGATGACGTGACAACTCGAAATTTCTTTTCTTGTAAAGTTAGACTTCGTCAACCAAAAGTAAAACTTATTTCTTTTATTATCTTAATATAGTTAGATTAAGGAGTTATAAGTGTATGGAAATAGTATACAAGAGTGTTAGGGTTTTTGTAGGGAAAGTCATTTGGAACCGAGGACCGCAAACGAACCTTCGCATGGCCGAAAACGTCCTTCGGTTTGCAGTCGTGATCCTACTTCGTGCCGAGAACTCCCTTCGTTTTGTGGCCGTAAACTCGCCTCGAACCGTAAACACCTCCCCTATCTATATTAGTGTTGAATGATTTTTGTCTCACTTCTACTCTTCTGACCGAAAACACACTAATTCTCTCCCAATACCATCAACCGTAAACCCCCTTTTCTCTCATCTATCATCCGAGGATCCTTAATTCACCTTCGGATCTTGTTGTGAATCATCAAAAGTTCATCCTTTCTTCAATCAAGTGTTCTTCATTTCTGGATTTTCGGCCGTGAACCATCAAATCTTCAAAGGCCGAAAACCTTTTTGCGGCCGAGAACACTGAGGCTGGCCATGAACTCCTTGTAGCTTCTAGATTTCGGTTCTATCACCTCTTTTGTAAGTGATTATTACATCCTAGGTTTTTTCCTTAATGCCTTAGAGGTTATATTCATTAATTACATGCCATTGTATCGCATAAATTGCTATTTAGGCCATGGTTTTGTATCGGGAGCTATCTTGTGGAAAAACATCTCTTTTGAAACTCTTCAATCGAATTACTAACATAAGGTGAGTTTATACCCCTACAATTTACTATATTTGAAATGCTTTTAGGGGAGAATGCAAGTAGAAAACAATATATTTGTATTAATCATTCACATGTAGAAACAAACAAACAAAAGGATTTATGTTTGGTTGTGGGCTTAGGGTAGGATCATTAGTGAAAATAACGTTAAACTCTTTTAAAATTGTTTTTAGATTTTTGTTTATATGAAAATCATATTCATGTACATATTTATGTATAAGTATGCTTTAAAGGAATTAGGACTATTGCTAAATACCGTAACTCTTGTTCCTTGTTTGGTTGTGGGCTTAGGGTAGGATCATTAGTCCGACTATCGGTTAAATCATAAATTATACTTGCTAAATATTTGCCTGAATATTAAACCTCATTATTTTCAAGGAATATACTTAACTCAGTTGCATATGTTGGACAATTGAGTATTTTCTACAAATTAGTAACAGTTCAAACAAACATACTAGTAAACTATATTAGGTATAGTTTAGAGGATCAATACATAATATTGCTAGAACAGAGAAACAATACATGAGTCAATACATACATACTATTATTATTCATTACAAAGCATACTATTCATTTACAAGAACAAGAAGGAACTTACATACTATAACAAGAACAAGATAACTGAAATGCGAGATACTATTTAATGGTATAACAATACACTTGTTATGTTACGTTTTGTAACCAAAGTTTCCTGGAGAGAGAGAGCGTGAGTTTGTGTATAGATCTATATGGGATTGACCATCCCGCATCTTGCTGCTAGCTACAGTGGGACCTGCAGGTCTACGGGTGACAAATGTCATACAATTTTCGATGTCTGAAGAATGTTGTGTTTTATACTAGTCTATCAAGCATCTTTTCAACCAAATCACATTTTAACCTTAATTAACCAGTTGGTTTTCAAGGTAGTTAATGCATCAGTAGTGTATTTTATACAAAACCACTGTAGACCTTCATTTTTCCATTACATTCATACAGTGATATTCTCGCATGAGAATTGCATAGTATTTTTGAGTAAAGATAGTTTTACAAATATGGAAACATACATTTATACTATTTCAAGTACAAATATACATTTTACACTATTTTCAAGAAAACAGATCATACAAACAGTTGAGTCTTGGTAGAAGACTACTTTTCATTAATGCAGAAAATGTGGGATTTTTTGGGAAAGATACAAAATTTTTCACTAGTCAGATACAAACATTTTTACTAAACAAATACAACCATTTTCATGAAACAAATGTAAACACTTGACATTAAAATACTTATGCACTCACCAACTTACATGTTGATACTCTCTTTCAAAATAACTTGTATTCACAGGAAACAAGTAGACAGGTACACGAACAGGTTTTTTAGAAGACGGAGCATGTTTAGACTCGTCTTTTATTTTGCTTTACATTTTTTGGTGCCATTTTACTTTACAAAGAACACACATGTATTAACTATTTTATTAATGCAATGGATGTTGGTGCTTGTTTAACTATTTTGCTTTGTTATGATACTGTACATGACATCCTCCAACCCCAAATGTTTTCGCCATCTTGGTTTGGGGGTGTGACAAATGAACTCAAGATAAATTAATACGTTTGGTTTACATTTATTAATGGAATGTAATTAACACCTTCGGGGTTAGAACTTTGGCTTTAATGAACTCCTTAATGGTGTAATTACAACTTTGGTATTAATGAAATCCTTAATGGTGAAGGTTACACCTTTGGTATTCATGTGTTGCTTAATGGTGTAGGTTACAATTATGGAGTTAATGAGCTCCATAATTGCACATTGTAAGTCACACCTTATGCTTACTATAAAAGGAGAAGAGGTGTTTATTTGGAAAAAAGGAAAAATTGAATTATTGGAACTTTCACTCAAAAACGAATTCTCTAGAAGTTGTTAACATAATTTTTGTGCCATAATATTGTGTTACATGTGGCAGATTATCCTTGCGGAGAATTTGTGTTATACAAGCATATAAGGCAAATTACTTAGTAAGAAATGTGATTGCAGAATCTATTCGAACTAATCTGATACTCACCATCTTTACCCCATTCACCCATAATCCCTAACCAATTTTGGTAAGTAAATTTACGAAGATGGCTGAGTCTCTACATGACATTATGACCAAGTTTACGAAACTTGAAAAAAATCAAAATCAGAAGATGGTAGAAGAAAATGCATTTCATTCTGTCTACTTTGAAGTTTGTGTATGTTCTTTCCTCTCTTATACCAGAGCAAGTGGAAAATGATATTATGAAGCAAACCAAAAAAAAACAAACTATGTGGAAAAATAAAGACGACATATGTCATGGGCACATTTTAAATGGTATGTGTGATCCTTTGTTTGACATCTATGAAAAGGAAGTGAGTGCAAAATCACTATCGGAGGTTCTAGAATCAAAATGCATAGTTGAGGACTCCTCTTACAAGAAGTCCTTAATTAGTATTTTTAACAACTATAAAATGATTGATTCTAGACCTTTCATGGAACAATTCCATGAGTTGCAGAAAATTTTGGTACGATTCACACTTCATAAAATCAATATGGATGAATCCATTGTTGTGTCTAGTGGGGTTAACAAGTTGCGACCCTTATGAAAATATTTAAAGCATACATTTAGACATCAAAATGAAGAATTGTCCATGATTCAGTTGGGTAGCCATCTGCATATTGACGAGCCTCTTCATCTGAAGGAGAATGTTGATACCAAGCCCAAAACTGATGTGGCAAAAACTTTTGTAAACAAAGTTGAAGTAAAAATGAACATCAATTAAAACACCAAATATGAAACTAAAAATAATTTCAAGAAAAAGAAGTCTTAAGGGTCAACTGAATCCAAAAAGAAACCCAAGGAATAGATATGTTCGAGGTGTAAGTTAACTGGGCATCTCAAAAGAGATTGTCGGGTGAAGTTGATTAATGATGGTATTGGTTCAAGTACTTGTGGCGATGGAGCTTTGGGTTTTGCTACAAGAGGTGATTGAAGTTTTGATTTGGCTCATTAGTCTTTATATAAAAAATAAGGCACTATTGTTCACTTATTTTGGATGTATTCCTTGTCCAAGTGATTCAGATGAAAGTTGGTGAGTGGATTCGGGTGCTACAGTTCACTTCTGTAAAAGTAGAAGTTGGTTTAGGAAATTGAATCCTCTTGGTGACAACTTAGTGGTGCGCTTGGGGGATGACTTGGCTTAATGTATTGAGGGTGTAGGAATAATAGATTTGTTTTTTACTTTTGGAAAGGCTGTTACATTAGTCGATGTTTTGTATGTTCCTACTTTACGTAGGAATCTTGTGAGTAATGGTTGTTTGAATTACTTTGGTTATAAAAAAAACATTTGAATCTAATAAATATATTTCGTCAAGATCTGGTATGCTTGTTGATTTTGGTTATTATGAAAACAAGATGTTCAAACTTAACTTATTGGATATAACAGATGATCCATGCCTTATGACTACAAGTTCTTTTAAAAATGATCATGTGCTTTGGCACACTAGGTTGGGTCATTTTCCTTTCAGAAAAATGCACGAAATGCCTAAGGATAGGTTGATCCCTCCATTTGAACATCCATCAGACAAGTGCAAAACTTGTATGTTGACAAAAGTCACTAGGAATCCTTTCCTAATGGTTCATAGCAAAAGTGAAGTCTTTATCTTAATACATAGCGACCTTTGTGATTTCCATTCTACTCCTTCACTTTGACACAAAAAAATATGTTGTCACCTTTATTGAGGACATGACTAGGTTTTGTTAAGTGTATCTTTTGCATATAATAGATGAAGCACTGTAAAGGTTTAAAACTTACAAAACCAAAGTGGAACTTCAATTAGGAAGCTTGGTTAAATGTCTCGAGACTGATTGAGGTGGAAAGTATATGAATACTCAATACTTCAAATCAGTGGGTGACATATATAAAACCACTAATCCTTGCAGCCATCAGCAAAATGGGGTTACTGAAAGGAAGAATAGAGTTTTGAAAGAAAAGGTAAACTCTATGTTATCTTACTTTGGATTGAAGAAGCGTTTTCGGGGTGATGTAATGCTAACTGCATGTTACGCCTTGAATTATATCCCTAGTAAGAGGAACAAAAAATCCCCATATTAACTTTGGTTCATCAAATTCCCAAATGTAAGTTATTTTTGAATTTTTGGGTTGTCGCATTGTAGTTGATGTGCCTACCCCCCCCCCCCCCCCCCCCCCCCGAAAAAAAACAAAACAAAAAAAGATCTTGGGTAAAAGAGGAATAGAATTCATATTTATTGGGTATGCTGAACATTCCAAGGCATTTGAATTTTATTTTATAGAACTTAATGAGTTCGTAGGAATTCATTATGTGATTGAATTACATGATGCGTTATTTAATGAATTTAGGTTTTCATTAGTTGAAAGGTTTAAAGACCTGGAGAGCCAAAGTGACTATGATACACGAAGGGCTAATTCTCAAACCCAAAGGGTAGACCCTAAAAGCCCAAATATTGAGTCTGAACTTGATGGTCATTTTTCTGATGAAGTACAAAGGGTGGTACCTATTAGTAGAAGCCAGATAATCCTTAATAGGGATCTTGACTGAAATCACCGAATATATTTCGTGGAAGGTTAAAGTGATGAACTTGGATTATAAATTTTTATAACTGAGGATGATCGAAATCCTTTAAGGAGGGCATGGAGTCATGAGATGCTACCTATTGGAAGGAAGCCTTGGATGATTAAATTTCATCAATCCAAGAAAATAACATGTGGGTGTTATCTAATCTACCCCCAGGTTCAAAAACATGAGGTTGTAGATGGATCTTCAAAAGGAAGATGAAAGTGGATGGAACCCTTAAAATGTTCAATGCGAGGTTAGCCATTCAAGGCTTTAGGAAAAAGTCTAGAATTGACTACTTTGATACATACACTCCTGTGTCATGAATTTGCACTATAAGGTTATTGATTTCCTTGGCTTTAATAAATAACATTGTTATCCATCAAATGAATGTCAAGAATGCATTCTTGAATGGAGATCTTGATAAAGAAGTTTACATGGTTCTAGCTGAAGGGTTTTTCGTGCATGGACAACAACATAAGGATTGTAAACTTGTAAAATAATTTCATGGGATGAAACAAGCACCTAAGTAATGGCATCAAAATTTTAATGAATTGATTTCATCTTTTGGTTTTGTGTTGAATCAAAATGACAAGTATATGTACATTAAGTTTGACACCAATGGACAAGGTGTCAATATATTCCTTTATGTTGTTGACATGTTGATTTTTAGAACAAAACAAGATCAAGTGGATAAAGTGAAGACCTTTCTATTATCTATGTTTTCTATGAAGGATATTAGGGAAACGAATGTGATTCCTGGTATTAGAATCTGAAGATTCAACAAAAGGTTATCATTGACACAGTCTCATGATATTGAGAAAATATTGAAAAGATACAATTTTAGTAACTATTCTCCTGTTAGTACTCATATAGATCCTCAAGTTGAACTTATGTCAAATCCTGGGAAACCAATTTCACAATTGTAGCATTCGAAGTTCATAGGATGCTTGATGTATGCCATGATAAGCAAAAGACATGACATTGCTTTTGTTGTTAGGAGGTTGAGCACATACACTAGCAATCCTAGTGCTCAACGTTGGCAAGAAATAAATAGAGTAGTAAAATATCTCAAGGGTACAATGAATAAATATGTTGAGCTATTCAGGATATCCTTCCGTCTTAGAAGGCTATTCAGATGCATGTTCGATTTCCATCTTGGAAGATCACTCTTCAACTACTGGACAAGTTTTCTTCTTAGGAGGAGGTAGAGTTTCTTGGGCATCAAATAAATACTCATGCATAACAAATTCAACAACAGAATCCGAATTTGTATCTTTAGGTGCTCCTGGCAAGGAAGCTAAGTGGTTAAGAAACTTGATGTTTGAAATAACACTAATTTCTATACCTATTTCTCCTATATCAATTAGAGTTCATGTTGTCGTAACTTTAGCTAAGGATTATAGCCAAGTCTATAATGGAAAGTCAACACAGTTGGGTGTTAGACATAAAATGATTAGGAATTTAATCATATATGGAATCATTTAAATTGAGTTTGTGATAACTCATAAAAACTTGGCAGATCACCTTAGTAAACGGGTGACCAGAGACCGAGTGCATATGTCTAGAATAAGGATAAGATTAAAGTCTTTTTAATCTAAAATGATGAGATGCCTAATTCCCCATGAATGAGTCATTTGGGTCTAAATTCAATGTGCTTTTCTCATTGTTATTAGATTGGAACACATTGTACGAAATCTTCCCATGGCATGTGTTAAGTTCTACAAGTGGCCAGGTTGAAGTTTTGCTTCTTAGCAACTCCATAGAGAAAATGTGTGTGTAGTTACATGATATAAAGAGTTACCTATGTGATTGTGAAGTGTAGTCATGCCTCAAAAAAGTTGTGGACTTGTCCTTTGATACGATCATGAGAGGATTATGACAAACGGCTTTACAATGGTGTGAAAGTTTTACTTCTATAGTAGGAAAACATGTATGTAGTTTATAGTCTTGTAGTCAAAATGGGTTGAAGGGTTCAATTATTAAGAACACCCCCAATTCTCGATTATTTGATATATAAATTACTAAAAGAGAGTTCAATCATTTTAATATTTTCATTATGTTCATGTTTTTGGTTTGTTTAATAAGTCAATATATAAAGTCAGGATAACTCTAAAATAGGGAGGATTGTTGGTGATTTTTTAGTCACCATGACCGGGTGGCAATAATGGATTCACCTATTTCATTTTGATTTATGGAGATTATATAGTGCCAATGATATTCGAAATCATGGTTATAATGCAAGCAAGGAGGTGCGGAGTACACACTTGCATAAACCTAGACTAGAATATATATATATATATATATATATATATATATATATATATATATATATATATATATATATATATATATATATATATATATATATATATATATATATATATATATAGGGTGAGGTTCAATAGACAACTATAATTAACCAAGGAACCAATCATGGTTATAATGCAAGCAAGGAGGTGCAGAGTACACACTTGCATAAACCTAGACTAGAATATATATATATATATATATATATATATATATATATATATATATATATATATATATATATATATATATATATATATATATAGGGTAAGGTTCAATAGACAACTATAATTAACCAAGGAACCAATCGTGAGCATCGGAAATCATAACGATCAACGGTCCAGAAAATAAATGTACATTTTTACATTGGATGCACGCACACCGGATTATACTAAAAAATCCACCATTTACAAAAAAATCACCACTTCTTTTTCGTTTAAAATGTTTTTTAGGCCATGTTTTTTATCAAAAAAAAAAAAAAAAAAAAAAAAAACTGAATATACCGTTGTTTACAATTTTTCGTCCTCTTTCCATAGAGATCTATGATGATATATAAAAAACAAACTTTTTTTTTTTACGAAAAAAAACTCACTTCATTTTCTTTAATGAAAAAAAGTTAAGGTCTATTTTTTATAGAAAAAAATTAATAAATATATCAAAATTCATATTTTTTGTACTTTTTAAACATAGATTCATATTAATATTAAAAAAAACATATTTCAGTTCAGATTCACATTGTGAACTTGTTAAAATTCATATTGTAAACCTGTTCAGATTAACAGTGTGTATAATAATAAATCAGATTCACAGTGTGAATCTGAACTGATCGGAGCTTTTTCACATTGTGAATGTTAAAATTTGAAATATTTACAGTTTAGATTCACAATGTGAATCTATACTGATCGAGGTTATTTTATTTTTGTGAACCTTCTCAGATTCACAATGTGAATCTGAACTGTAGGAGAATTTTCATATTGTGAATGTTAAAAATTAAAATATTTACAGTTTAGATTCACAGTGTGAATCTATACTGTTCGAGTTTTTTTTTTTTTTTTTTTTTTTTTAAATCAGTGTTGATATTTATTAACACAGTACAAAAAATTAATATTTTTGGTATAATTAGTTTTTTTTATAAAAAAAAGCTTAAATATTGAAAAAAATAAGAAAATTAAGTGAGTTTTTTTCGAAAAAAAATTTGTTTTTTATATATGATAATGGATCTCTATGGAAAGAGGACGAAAAACTGTGAACAACGGTATATTCGGATTTTTTTTCTGTAAAAAACATGGCCTCAAAAAAATTTTAAATAAAAAAAAGGAAGTGGGTTTTTTTATAATCCGGTACATATGCGTCCATTATAAAAATTTACAACCCTTCCTTTTGCCGTTGATTGCTTTAAATTCCGACGCTTTGGATTGGTTTCTTGGTTACTTGAATAATAATGGTTCTCTATTAAAATTTTCAATATATATATATATATATATATATATATATATATATATATATATATATATATATATATATATATATATATATATATATATATATATATATATATATATATATATACATGATTTTTGGGATATTACACAGTTAAAACAAGTTAGTTGCTTTCTTACATACAAAAAATAAGAAGTTGACAATATGTGAACACGGATAAGAGGTAGTTAGCCTCTTAAGTCATTTTCCCTTTGAGTTACCGGTTAAAACAGGTATTAGGCGGTAATATTGATGTAATTTAAACAGTTAAAACAAGTTAGTTGTTTTATTATGTACAAAAAAAAGAAGAAATTACCAATATATAAACACGGATAAGAGGTAGTTAGCTCCTAATCATTTTCCCTAAAATAAGGAGACGAGTTTTTGATCATTATATTAAATTTGAATGGTTCGGACACGGATCCATGTCAAGAAACCAACCAATCAAAATAATTGTATTGAAAACTTTCACGTATTATCATGTTATATATTCTTCCAAAATCCAAACAATCTCATTTTATTACACTTTCTCTGTCTATATCCTACTTCATGTGAAGTGTGAACCTCTCACTAGAAACATAAATGGTAATACCTCCAAACCCTAAAACGCAAAAATCCTGGTTAATTGGCTACATCACACCACCTTGAGCCTTAACCGCCATCACTTGCTAAACCAAAAAGCACCACCGCATTCCACCAGTATTCCATTGTCACGTCATCTTTATTACGTCCCAAACATCCAAGATTGACCATCTGACCTCTTCTACCATCATATTTATCTCTCTGAAACCCTAGATCTTAAACACTGATACCAACATCGTCTTCATCACTATTGTATATTTCCATCACCAACTAACACCATACCTCTAAGACCACTACTGCTATGACATCTTCTCTAGACGTATATGTATCTATGTATCTGAGTAGATCCGAGCTTCTACTCATCTTCACATCTTTTAGATGTAAGAAGCACGAAGGTAAGAGAGAAGCATGAAAAGGAGGTTTGGAGAGAAATTAGTCACAAAAAATTTATAGTTCACCTTTACGTCTTTCAGATCTAAGAAATACATTGTTTTTGTTGTTATTTTCGTTGATTTAGGGGGTTTGAACATACTTACATGTTTGTACATGAATCTCTGTTGTGTTTTAGATCGATCTGTGTGTGTATCTCTAATCTGATTTGTATATGATCTATTGTGTGTGTATGTTGGAGATATCTATTATCTATCTTTTCATCCATATTTTTTTTCTAGGTTCTGGAAACGTTTCTTGGTTATCCGTCGTTCTTCATAATATTTATATTTTGATGATAGTTTAATTATTTATTAAATATTACCTAACAAATAAATATTAATTATGTACCTTAGATTTATGGTAGGTTGAAAATCTATGAATATCTATTGCCTATATGATGATGTGAAGTGGTAGTCAAAAGTAAAATAGTACGTGAAATGATAGTAAAGTTGTTGGGTTGTAAGATGAATAAAGTTATCCAATACAGTGTAAATTCTAAAGGCTGTTTCTTTTACAATTATATTACCAATAAAAAAAATAAATACTAGTATTACAATAATGTAACATAAGTTCTATTTTTAAAAACCAGCTTAACGTTTGCTTTTCTTTCTGATGTTTTTAATAAAAATATTATGTTATACTTATGGATGAAACAATATGAATGACTTGTATTATTATTATTATTATTTTGAGAAATCATATATTAATAATTTATTAACGATAAAAGAAAATTAAAGATTAGAGGAAACCTGAAATACAAACTAATAAATAGCAATAGTTAAAAGTCGACTAGCCATGAAAATAATATCATATTAGTTCTAATTTATGTTGTTAACAAAGTGTCTACTTTGACAATTATTTTTCTAATTTGTTTTCAAATTGTTGTTGTATATCATTCATTTTTTTGTTGTTTTGTTTTTGATGTATACAAAATTATTTTGGAGTTGTATCGGATTTGTACATTAGCATTCCTTGTATTAGTTTCAAATATTGAAGAAATGTTAAGAAATTTTATGGTGTTCTTGTATTGAATGGATAAATTCAATAGAAACAAAAATTAAGGATTCGACAAACAAGAAAAGAACATGAAAAATGAAAAATAAACAAGTGGCTTGGAGGTCTGTCTTCGAAAAAAACATGTGTCAAAACCGTAATTAAGAAAACTATAGGTAGATGTAATTTGACAATTATTTTATACAAATATAATCACTACATAAATACAAATATTGACTTAATATTGGATATTAAAAATGTATTTTATTATGATTTTTGCTCCTGTTTATGGAATAAAACAATAAATCTCGAAAATGAATCTGCATTATCCTATTTTATTTTGAAAATGAAACAGTAAAAGTAATAGCTATAACATAAAACTGGGTAAGGTGCCATTATTTAATACATAAATTAGATTATGACCCGCGTTAAACGTGAGGAACACATAAATAAAATACAAATTTATATAGATATTACAAAATAATTATGAAAAATAGGGTTATTGGTATTATTGAAATGTGTAGAAATTACACTAAAATAGGTAAATATATATATAACGTTGAAGGACCTCTTTATAGACAATATTTTTTGTTTTATTAGTTCAATGACCTTGCTTGTCGCATATAAGTATCTTCAAACATTTTTACTTGTGACACGGAAAACAACTATATACAGCCAACCATGCGTGAAAATGGGTCTAAATAATTATAATCCAACATTTGACAATGTACTTTCAAAATATATTGTTATTTTATAGGTATATTGCGAAATATAACTCTTTATTTCAAAAATAGCAACTTATTTATATTCCTTCAAAATGAACCATATAAAACCCCCTACAAAGAAACTATAACCAATAAATCTGCAACGAAGCTAATCATCCCCTTCCACTTCATCTCTAATATCAGGTCTTTTTTTCCTTAATCTGAGTTGTTGTCACTATCATTGACAATGTTAAGATTCATTGATGACTTCTTTTTTATTTTAGGGATAATTATGACATAAATCATTTATCAGGTCCATCATTTATGTTTATATTTTCGTTTTTTTGTTGATTTTGATATGCCTTCTTCGGTTTACCACCATCTTTTTTCTTTTGTGAAATTCGTTCAACGGTTTTTAGTATGTGTAGGTACGTTGATTTTTTTGAAGTAAAGAAAGTAGGGTTTTAGTTCGATTTTGGTTCCTAGGTTTTGTTCTTATTTTTTGTGATTTCTCATAATCCATTGCGTTTTATTTTCCATCTTTATCTACAATTTTTAAGTATAGAACATTTTATTCGTATATTCATTCACTATAGAGTTTAATAAAGGAAAAAAGAAACACCCCCTTAGTTTTATTTACTTTGCAGATCCTCGAGCCTCCATGCAAAACTTACAACATAATGAAAAAAACAAAAAATCTTTATGAGGTAAATGCCAATTACAATTCTACCCATTTTCCTATTGTAAGAATTGTCTCACTTCAATACTTCAAAACATCTGTTTTTGTGTTTAAACATATTATTGATAGCATGAAAGATCCAAGCATTGTTGCGTTTTGGTTAATATAATGGGTTAACTTCGTGTTTGATCAAGGTGACGTAAGCAAATTGATCTAAGGGTGTAAAACCTATAAAGGAAACACAATCAACGACTCAGACTGTTTTAGATGATGTCATAAGGTTTCTTTTTTAATAATATTTAGAGATTATAGAAACTAAAAGAAGAACCAGTTTTAACATCATAATTTCATTATATATAACATCTAATTTTAACATTGAGTTTACTGTTTTCGAAAATATGATCATAGTTACCGATTAAAAAGATGGAACCAAGAACCAAACACAACATAAAAAAAAAATCAAAAACAACGTTATACATCCAAATTATAAGTATTCAACAAAAAAACATACGAATGAGTAAACACATATAAATTCGAAAACAATATCAAACTTATAGATTAAAAGGATTTAACGAAGAAGTACATACATTTATTCGACTAATTAGACTGATGTGAAGGTTGTAGTTTTTATTGCATTTGTTTTCTGCGGAGCATTTATGACATAATGTTTGTGTAAATCGATTATTAAAAAGGTTTGTAATATATATACAAGTCAATACGATGAAAATTAGTAGGTAATCAAATGAAATCTCATTTAAACTTAAAATAGAAGATATCATGCTTGAAAGTGTATTGGTTCATAATAATATCCGAAACTTTTAAAATTTGAAATTAATAGTTTCCAAGATTTCAACATATAATATATTTGGAAAAGCAATTTTGAATGGAAATAGAACCTAAATTTAAGGTTTACATTAATAAGGAACCAATTTTATAGTTGTAAGTTTGGAAAGAATTCAAGTATCATTTTCATTAAATTCCTACATTAAATTTTCTAATATAACAAGTTGACTTCTTGGTTGATTAAGGTGATGTAAGCAAATTGATCTAAAGGTGTAAAAATTATAAAGAAAACACAATCAATGACCCAGATTGTTTTAGATGATATCATAAGATTTCTCTTTTAATAATATTTACAGATTATAGAAACTAAAACAAGAACCAATTTTAACATCACAATTTCATTATATATAACATCTAATTTTAACATTGAGTTTACTGTTTTCGAAAATAGTATCATAGTTACCGCTTAAAAAGATGGAACCAAGAACCAAACACAACAATAAATCAAAAACAACATTATACATCCAAATTTTAAGTATTCAACAAAGAAACATACGAATGAGTAAAAACATATAAATTCAAAAAAACAATATCAAACTTATAGATTAAAAGGATTTAACGAAGAAGTACATACATTTATTCGACTAATCCGACTGATGGGAAGGTTGAAGTTTTTTTTTTGCATTTGTTTTCTGCAGAGGAATTATGACATAATGTTTGTGTAAATCGATTATTAAAAAGGTTTGAAATATATATACAAGTGAATATGATGAAAATTAGCAGGTAATCAATTGAAATCCCATTTAAACTTAAAATAGAAGATATTATGTTTCAAAGTGTATTGGTTTATAATAATACCCGAAACTTTTGAAATTTGAAATTAATAGTTTCCGAGATTTCAACATATAATATATTTGGAAAACAATTTTGAATGTAAATAGAGCCTAAATTTATGGTTTATATTAATAAGGAACCAATTTTGTAGTTGTAAGTTTGGAAAGAATTCAAGTATTATTTTTATTCAATTCCTACATTTAATTTCCTAATATAACGGATTGACTTCTTATTTGATTAAGGTGACGTAAGCAAATTAATCTAAGGGTGTAAAACATATAAAGAAAACATAATCAACGGCTCACATTGATTTAGATGATGTTATAAGGTTTATCTTTTAATAATATTTAGAGATGCATGATATCTTTGAAAATGTGGTTTACATACCGAGAAATATATTATGTAAAAATCTAAAACTATTTTGAATTCCATGGTAGGAACGATAGAAAACATAGAACCGATAATCCGTTTGTAAAGGAAAGTTTTATAATCGTTTCGGATTACATATTTGCATGATATTCTGTTGATTATTTAATGTAATATCCTACATTTGCATTAATTTTTATATGTTTTATATTTGATATTTTTTTGTGTGCTTGAAATGGAAAAAAAAAAAAAAAGATTTGGTATAGATATTTTTTTTAGGGTGGCCTGTTTTTGATGTTCATCACAAGTCACAACACCAATCGGCCACATGATAGTATTGTGATTTTTGTTATAATGACGTAATATTTGAAAGCAAAGTAGGTTTAGTTTTCATCATTTCATTTCTATATAAAAAGAAGAATGTAAATTATAGATTTTTCATAAAAAAAACAATTTGGAGCAAGGATATTTGGAAGCGAAACACAAAATCAGTATCTACACCAAAATGGGTATAACGGTTCACATATCTTAATTATTCAAAGCATATGTTATTAATTTTGAATAGATAATATGAAAGACCCTTACGAAAACAAATTTTTACTCCAAAACATGCTACATCCATATTCACAAATAATGTTCTACATTGATAATTTATTTACAAACGATTGGATACAAACCGATTAAGTTTAAGTTTATTACAAAGCTACCCAGGATATTGTATATTTTATACATACTAAAATTTAAATACAAAAGTAATAGTATAGAGTATTTTAATTCATCCAACAATATAAAGCTATATTGGGTGCTTATTGCCTGCAATATATTAAAACATTGAGAGGGTAAGCGGTGACGCTTAGTGAGTTCAATAATAGATATAATATAATGTTATGTCATATATATACTTCAATATGACAGAAGCAAAGAGGAATAATGAACAATAAAGGCATATGTGAATCATGTGACAAACTTTCCATATCAATCAATGACTTAATTCAAAGATATACAATCAATGAGATATAACAATTTCGATACTTGATATACATCAATAAAACTTCGGCCCAAATGACACAGAAGACATACAATTTCTGATTAACATTTTGGTAGATTTCAGACTTATAGTCCTGTCTAACCATTCGCCAATACTAGAAATAAAATAACACGGGAAAATAATCCAGAATAATAACACTGAAAAGCACATAGCACATATAACATATAACATACAATTGTTCCTATATATTGAAACTCACCGTGAAATAACCGGGGTTAAAATAGTAATTTGTGCAGCACTTCGTTATAATAATAATGTTTCTTCGTTGAAAACCGGGAGCTTTCTTTAAAACTGGGCTCTGCGAAGGTAGAGCTTCAAACCAAAAAGATAAATTTCTCAGGCTCTTCGGGCACTTCGGGGCGTGTTTCGGGTGTTAAAAATAATATCAGGGCTTCGGGGGAAGTGGAAATAGCCAAAACATGGAATAAGGGGTGAAAAAGGGCAAAATCTCCAAAACTACTCGGGAGGTCTCGCAGCCTTTATATATAGCTGCGAGCCTCGGATCCAAAGCCCTGATAAGGCAGAAGTCACACATTCAATAACCAAACAATGAATAGGAAGTAATGCAGAAGTCACACATTCCACTGCCTATCGGATATTATTTATATATAATTCTGATGTATAAATTAAGGAATTGTAGAATTATCCATTAAAGGTCTTTTATGTTATACTAGTTTGATAGTAAATATTCAACTTTTTGTTAATAAGTTCCTAGTTCCACTTACTCTATTATAAAGCATTGTTTTCAGTAATAATTGTTATTGTTTTTAGAAAGTTCTATCGAAAACTGTTTACCTTTGAATTACGATGTTTACCATAGAAAATCCTATATTTCCAAGACCGAAAAGCACGGGTATAATTACTATACTTACTTTAATGATATCTAGTTTTGTTGATAAGTTAAACTGGCTGAAGTATATTACTATGTAAATATGTCGTTATTGTATATATTGAGTAATCACTTAAAACATACAAGTTGTATATAACTGAGATCGAACAGACAGTTGAATGAGTGAATCTGCCCTACGCCCACAACCAAACAAGGAACAAGATATAAGGCGGAAGTCATACATTCCACTGTCTATCTGACTTCAATTTTATCTAACCATATTGTATATATTGAGGAATCATATAGTTAATATCCCTTGAGATTGTTCATGAAAAAGTATATTACTATGTAAATATGTCGTTATTATCTCCTTGTGAGTTCTTATAACCGTACTAATTGATATGATGTGAATCGGACGCCAATATCGTTTATGACGTTTGTCACCCACAGACTAGCCGGTCCAACTGTAGCTAACAGTAGAGGTGAGGGATTATTGGTACCATATAGATCTATACACAAACTCACGCTCTCCCTCTAGGAGACTCTGGTTCATAAGGGTAGACTTCCACTGGTACTTATGTAAGTACACAAAGACGTGTCTCACAAACTAGATTAATGACTTTACAAGTGATAATGCAAAAAACCTTTTTATAAATAACAGGTAATTTTGTAAAAAGATCCATTTGTTCCATAAACTATAGTTATTATAGTTTATAAGTTTATTTCCATGTTTTCACATGGACTTTGTAAATAGTTCATATGATCCATAAACTATACCTATTATAGTTTATTAGTTTATTTCCGTGTTTTAACATGTTTCACGTTTAAATACATATTAATTGTAAGAAAAACATAATAAGTATATTATATTTTAAAACACAAAATTTCTTGTGTTTTACTTGTATCCCCTCCCCTTAAAACATTAAAAAGCTTGGAAAAATATGGGGGGTATGAACTCACATTTTGTGAATTTCTAATTGATGATACGGTGTAGTAGAGCTAAATCCACAAGTTGGCACTTGTGACAAAACTCGAATCCTAATTTATATTAATATCAAAATTAAGTATAAATTAGATGTTATAATAATGTTTAAAGTGTTAAACAACACTTAATTATCGTAAGAAGACTTACTATAATACTTAGAATATCGTTTGTGTGTTTTTCGCGTTCTTCGTGTTCTTCATGAAAACTAGTGTTTTTATGTGTTTTTGGCCCAATATATGATGATCAGAAGGTGTTTGTGAACTGATTACAAGATCAAGGAAGGATATTTGTGAGATTCTAATAAGAATCAAGTGATTTTCATATGTTCTTGAGAGGTGAGGGGAGGCTTCGCATGTTCTTGAGGAGAGAGGAGGGAGTTTTCGGTTGAAGTTGAGAGAAAAGTTATAGTTTTCGGCTGAATGTGAAGGAGTGAAGGATAATTTCGGACTTCTTATATATATAGTGGTGGGTTTTCGGTCGTAAATGGTTCTCGGCCAAGAACACAAACAAAGAGTTGGGTTTTCAGCTAGGAACTCAAACCGAGAGGATAAGGTACTTGGACTGAGAAGATCAGGCTTCTAGAACCACCCTCACATGTTTGCGGTCCGAGGGTTCTCGGCCGTAACCAGGTTGCGGTCCTTCGGTTTGCGGTCCGAAGAAGGAAAGAAAAAGGAGGCTGCGAGGGTTTTCGGTTGTTGCAAGATTTCTCGGTTATTCTTGGGTTTTTCAACTTCTAATTCAACAACTCTTTTACTAAGTTTTTATGTATCAAATGTATTAATTTAACTTTATCAAATTAAAAAATCAAAATGTTTGACTTTAATTTGATATGTTTGACTTTAGTTGACTTTTATTATCTTTTACACTATAGAAAAATAACAGGGTGTCACATTAACCCCCTATTAAAGGGGATTACATCCCGAAATTTGAATTCTGAGTGGTTACTAAGAACTGGGAAAGATGTGAGTTCCTCGATTCCCTCTGAACTTCTCGTTCTCTAGTGAATTCGGATCCTCGCTTGACACTCCAACAGATCTTCATTGTTGGATCTGTTGTTCTGATCGGTAGAGAGTGTGTAGCTTTTACTTACTTGAATACGTTTATCCAACTGGCAGGATATCCATTCATAGCTATGAGCAGCTTTTTTCCTAAAGTTCGTGGAAGGACTCATACCAGGTCCATTCATCATCGTCTTGTGCACTTAATAGTGATGGGTTAACCGTATTTGTCCCTAGCCTCTATGCTTGAACTTGACTTGCTGCATATGTGGTGTTTCCAAAAGGTCTGCTGGTAATACTTCGGAAAGGTTACGGAAGGATATAATACTCTTCACATGAGTATTTCGGAGGTATGAAGCGAGAGACGATTCTAAGGTGCGTATCTAGGTTGTCGTTATGAGTGATGGGAGTCTCTTTAGTGGGTTAGTCAAAGTGAAGGGTCCTTACGTGGCACAGGAAATTAGAATGGTAAGGACCAAACCAATCCATTTCTAAGAACAACATCAGAACTTTTTATCGTAACGGTTGTTAAGTCGATTAAGAAGAAATGTTTGTTGGAGCGGTAGTACTTTCTATGTTTATGTCTTTAGTGCTCTTTATTTTATCCTTGTTATTACTACTGTAGATATTTTGTATCGCATTTAATGAGTACTAGCAGTATGAATGTTCTAATAACTGAAATTAATAAAATTTCATAATATAATCCCTACCAGGTCCTTCTATAATCGTTTAGTGTATACAAGTAATGTATAATTAAGATTAGAAAAACAGTCGACTGAGTAACTCTACCCCAAATCTACAACCAGACAAGGAACATGAAATAGGGCAGAATCACACACTCTAAGCCTACAAATCTTAATTATAAACGACCCTTGTGTATACACTGAACCATCATAGTTCACTTGTAAGGATTCTTAGACTTTTATATGAATGATGTGTTTATTCATGATTTTAAATTTTAAATTTCTATATACTTTTCGTGAAAATTTGATGTATAATTATTGTTATTTAGAAAATGTACCAAAAATCTCAAAAGGGCTTCCTCGTTGCTCCTTTATGTATTGTCGTTAAATTCCAACCTCTCTTCTGTCATTTCTCTCTGTTGGACAATCTCTCTTGAAATGTCCCATTTCACCACATGCATGGCATACTTGAATTATACTAGCATCAAAGGTTGAAGTGATGTGTTGAGTCAGAGTTCTACAGAAGCGAGCTTCTTCTTCATTTCTTGTCTTTGGGCAATCTCTTTTGAAATCTACAGATTCGCCGCACTTATAACAAACCTCACTTATTCCAATGCCGAGAACTTGGGTGGTTGGTTGTGCAGTTCTTACAATGCATTTTGCGGCATTCTCCTGTGTGATTTAAATTCCATTTCTTGCAATCCGGTAGGTTTCCAGCATATTGACTAGTTGGAACGGAGTGATAGATGTTGTGGTTGCAGGGGTTGCCACAATTTGCTGTCTCTTGGCAAGTATTTGAGATAACTTGTGCTCCTTTTTGCTCCAAAACATTCGTTTTTTGTTCTTAGGTTTGTGAGTTGGAGTATCATTATGGGTAGGCTCTTGTCGGTTTTCTTGTATGTTACTACAGTTTGAATTGTCGAAATAGTTTCCCTTTTCGTTTGGGTTGTTAACATTAAATTGCGCCATGACAGCTGTTACGGCAGCTTGGAATGTAGCAGAGTCTATAAGTAAGATTGGGGTTTCATCAGTTGGCTGGTTATTTCCATGTGAAAACATAATTCTGTCATATGATATGAAATGAAATCGCAATTACTTATGATTGTTGCTAGTTATACATTATCTATTTATATATACATATAAATTTCTCATTTTGTTGTATAGTTCTCAATGTTTTGACTTACATCCCTATGATGTATTCATGGTAGAGAATAAAAATAATTTTTGGAAGGAAGTATCTCTCTTGATTTTACTGTTACTAGCCTTGATGAAAATTACAGTAAACTTAACACATAGTGCAAGTAGTGTAATCACTAAATCACTAGTTATATTTGTTTATTAATTATTAGTCAGATGCATAAGGTGCTTTTTACTTTATTACTGATAGGTTAAGGTAACTTAATGATCTCTCTAGTATCATTCATCTGGTCCTTTCTCGAAATTTTCCTTGTGAACCCTCTCTTGGTTGTGCCTCGATTCCTTTGTTAGCTGATTATGATGTCCAAGTGTATCGATTGTGCGAGAATGGAAGTGTCTAAATAATCTATCCAATTAATAAAACATTTTTTTTTAAAAATAAACTTTTACGAAAATGATCCTTACAGAGTCTTTCTATAATCACGTAGTGTATACAGATTATATACTATACAGATCAAACAGAATTTCGAATAAGTGATCCTACCCTAAAGCCATAACCAAACAAGGAACAAGAAGTAGAGTGAAAATAACCAATTCTAAGTCTATAAAATCTCAATTATATATAACCTTAATGTATACACTCGGTAATTATAGCCTTATCAGTAAAGGTCTTTGATTTCTCACATGAGTTATTTAGTGTGACATCCCCATTATCACGGCCACAAAAGACCGATTTTGTTTATGCTTTGTTTAAAAATCAGAGTAACATTTTAAATAAAAGTGATGCGGAATTTGTCCCAAAACAAAATATGATAAAAATTTATCAAAAGCATTTTCAAAGAAATGTATTTCATTAAAAGACTTGGGATGTCATGTTCGTTACAGATAAAAAGCATAAACAATACAATACAAGCCTTACTACATTATTTCATATCTACATGCCTATATCCGTAATCCCTCATCCAAAACATCACATCTATGCTCATGCGCCACTACTTGTACTACAAGAAACTGAGTGGATCAGGCTTGGGAGCCTGGTGAGCACATAGGATTTTCAACACACAATAAATAATTTATTTAATTTTATCAATCAACAATAACCCGATTACCCGTTCCCGTTATCCTCACTTTACGTCCCTAAACACCTATCATAAGGGACCTATCATAAGGATCATCATCGGGATGGACACTACTGCTAAGGGGGTTCCTCAACAATAAATGTCCTAAAGGCAACCATGTGGGGGATGGAGTACATTGGTGAACACATCGTTCACAAACACCTACAGGTTGCAAGCTTGCTAGTGTTCCACTGGACTGTCTAGAAGAGTCCGTGGTCGTCATCCATACTCCGCTAGATGACAGAATCAACAACATCAACATCGAGGCCTCTCATCTTTTTATCACACATCACCCATTACATCTACTCATGCTTTACCCCAACATTTTCGTAGATATAAAATACATATACAGTTTAAATCATTGAAAACATGTATAAAAACGTTCATCCAGCATAGACAGCAAGTATTCAGATAATATGCACACATAGCACGTATTTTATATAAAATACTTCATATCTATGTGTAAGCTGAAAGCAACTATGCACTCACCTGAGTAGGTGGTGACTCGGCGTTTGGGTAGCACTTCGTTACTCTTAACACAATTTTCCTTTGACAAAACCTGGTATCATTACCACTAGGGTTTAGTCTAATATTCACCGAGACTAATTAATAGTCTAGCCATTATTACTATTATATAAGCGTTAAACGATACTTATATAACCGATAATAATAGCCCAAGTACTTATTATAAGGTCCTAATAACATTACTATATTAAAACATAAGCTAAACTAAAGATTGGTTAGGCGTAGCTCACTTACAGCAGGTTTTTCTCCAAAACGGGCTTTGCTGGAGCAACATTTCTGAGCTAAAAGGCTCTTTTCTCGGGACTCCGGGAGCCTTGGGGCTTCCTTTGGGTGCTCGGGGGTTTACCTAGACTTTAGGGGGGCTTAGGGAGCTTAAAGAGAGAGTGTAGAGAGAGAAAGAAGGTTTGAGAGGTGTGAAGAAATGGCAAGACCCGACACCTCTATTTATAGTGAAATTTTTGATGGACTCGCCAAGTTTTGACCAAAAACTCGCCGAGTTGGTGCATGTGGCAACCTTTTGGTGGTGCCACGTCACCCAATATCGCGTATCAGCCTCCCGACTTAGAAAATCATAACTCTCGCATACGAGCTCCGTTTTCAACTTTCTTTATATTTACGCGTAGGTAAAATCAAGATCTATAACTTTCATTTAGACTCCGTTGGCTAGTTCTCGACCGATCTTAAATTTAACAATAGGAGGAGATTAGACTGCTAAATGACCGCGAAGAATTCGTAACCCCTTCATACAGACTTTGTTTTCGTCTATCTTTTTACCGTTGAGTTCCTATTAATGAGATCTTCAACTCTCATTTAGGTCGCGTAAGCCAAAAACCGATTGAACTAAAATTCGAGTTTCGGGTTGTACACTGCTAAGCTGAAACTTCGAAAAATCGTAACTTCCTCATACGAAGTCAGATTTGGGGGTTCTTTTTATGGATATTCTCGGTTTAACATACTATACAAATTTGGTTTAGATCACTAAGGCTAAAAAGTCTTCTATCATAAATTCACTTTTTACGCTTCCCGGTGCCGTGCCGGTTCTGTCACGAAACTTCGACGGGTCATAACTTCTTCGTTATAACTCAGATTTCCGCATTCTTTATATCCTCGGAATCCTTGTTTCAACCAGTACAACTTTATGTAGAGATATCAGACTTATCTCACACTTTAATTTTGACGCTCATTTTTATCCTTTATTTATTATACATTTATAAATAAGTAATAAACACATAAATATATATAATTCACATAATACTCAAATATTTCATCTTTATTACCTCAAAAGAGTTACAATAGTTGACCTAGAATATTACATCGTCTAAAATGCTTAGCCCCAAAACCCGGGCGTTACAGTTCTGTCCTCCTTAGGATGATTCCGTCCCGGAATCATGTATCAGCAAACAGATGTGGATAGAGACTCATCATGTCACTATCTGTTTCCCAAGTGAGATTAGGCCCATTCGAATGTTTCCATCGGACTAGCACTAAGTCGACCATCTTGCGTCGTAACTTCTTAGTCTTACAGTCAATAATTACGTCGGGCTCTTCGATTAGCCTCTTATTCTCATCCATTCTTAACTCCGAGATTGGAATTATGTCGGGAACTTCTCCTGTGAATTTCCTCAAATAACACACATGGAAAGTGTTATAAATACCATCAATTTCTTCGGGTAATTCCAACTTGTAAGCTTGGTTCCCAATCTTCTGAGGAACTTTGAACGGTCCAATAAACCTTGGACTCATCTTTCCTTGTTTCCCGAATCGTATAAGTCCCTTCCATGGTGAGAATTTAAGCAATACCGAATCCCCAACTTCGAAGGTCATCGGTCTTCTTTTCTTGTCAGCATATCTCTTCTGACGATCCTGAGCTGCTAACATTCTTTCCTTAATCACCTTTAACTTTTCAGCAGTCTCATGGACTATCTCGAGGCCCATAAACTGCTTTTCTCCAGCCTCGAGCCAGCAAGACGGTGTACGACACTTCTGTCCATACAACGCTTGATAGGGTGCCATCTTGATGCTCGGGTGGAAACTTTTGTTGTAGGAAAATTCTACCAGAGGTAAGTGCTCATCCCAGTTCCCCTGGAACTCGAGGATACATGCTCTTAGCATATCTTCCGGTGTCGGAATCGTTTTTTCGCTCTTACCATCGGTCTGCGGATAGTAATCTGTACTCAAACACAACTTCGTACCCAATACCTCTTGTAGACTCCTCCAAAACCTCGACGTGAAACGACTATCATGATCTGATACACTTGTTAGAGGAACACTATGAAGTCTTACAATTTCCTTCACGTAAGCATTTGCGAGCTTATCCATAGACCACTTCTCGTTGGCTGCTATGAAGTGTGCATTCTTAGTTAAACGATCCACGACCATCCAAATCATGTCGTGTCCGTTTTTCGTCTTGGGCAGTTTGGTCACAAAATCCATGGTGATGTCCTCCCATTTACCCATGGGTACAGACAACGGTTCCATATTCCCATACGGTTTCTGATGTTGTGCCTTAACTCTTGCATAAGTCACGCACTCGGCCACATACTTCGCAACATCGAGCTTCATCGTAGGCCACCAGTAGTAGGGTTTTAGGTCCTTATACATTTTAGTGCTACCGGGATGAATCAAGTACATGGTCTTGTGCGCTTCTTCCATCAGAAGATCTCTTATTCCTCCCGTCTTAGGTACCCAAATCCGATCTTGGAATACCTTTAGTCCTCGACTGTTTGTACCGAACACTAACAGTTTGCCCAAACGTTCTTCCTTTCGGTCATTCTTCTCTAAAGCTTCTTCTTAAGCTTTCTTCATGCTTTCCACCATTGTCGAGACAACTTCAATTCTCAACGCTCTTGGCCTCTTCCTTTCAAGGTTGACTTTCCGACTGAGAGCATCAGCGACAACATTTGCTTTACCGGGGTGGTAAAGTATCTCTCAGTCGTAGTCTTTAAGCAATTCCAGCCAGCGTCGTTGCCTGATATTCAACTCCTTCTGATTAAAGAGATACCAGAGACTCTTATGATCAGTGAAGAGTTTGCACTTGGTGCCATAGAGGTAATGCCTCCATATCTTTAGAGCAAAAACTACCGCTGCCAACTCCAAATCGAGAGTGGGGTAGTTCTTTTCATGCTCCTTCAATTGTCCAGATGCGTATGCTATCACCTTTTCTCTTTGGGTCAGAACACAACTCAACCCGACTCCAAATGCGTCACTTTATACCACAAAGTCTTCAACTCCATCGGGTAGAAAAAGTATCGGTGCTTCACATAACTTCATCTTTAGCTTCTCGAATGCCTCATCATGTTTCTCACTCCATGTATATGTAGCTCCTTTGTGGATCAAAGCTGTCAATGGAGAGGCTATCAAAGAAAAGCCTTGGATAAATCATCGGTAATATCAAGCTAATCCTAGAAAGCTCCGAATCTCCGTGGGACTTTTCGGATGTTCCCACTTCATCAAAGCCTCGATCATTGCAGGGTCAACCATTATTCCTTCTTGGTTAACCACGTGACCCAAGAACTAGACTTCTCGAATCCAAAAATCACACTTGGAGAACTTAGCGTAAAGCTTCTCCTTCCTTAAGACTTCCAACACTTCCCATAGATGCTTTCCATGCTCCTCTTGGCTTTTCGAGTAGATCAGAATGTCATCTATGAACACTATCACAGATTTATTGAGGAATGATTTACAAACCATGTTCATGAAATCCATGAATGCTGCTGGAGCATTGGTTAGTCCGAATAACATAACCAAGAACTCGTAGTGTCCATATCTCGTTGTAAATGCAATCTTCTTAATATCCTGCTCTCTTACCTTCAACTGATGATATCCTGACCTAAGATTGATATTTGAGAAGTAGCTCGAACCCTACAGATAATCAAATAGGTCATAAATCCTTGGTAATGGATACTTGTTCTTCACCGTTGCCTTGTTTAGATCTTGGTAGTCTATACACATTCTCATGCTTCCGTCCTTCTTCTTCACGAATAACACCGGAGCTCCCCAGGGTGATGAACTAGGTTGAATGAAACCGTTGTCCAACAGCTCCTGAAGTTGCGTCATGAGCTCCTTCATCTCTGTCGGTGCTAGTTGGTATGGTGCTTTTGCTATTGGTGTCATACCTGGTAACAAGTCTATCCGAAACTCCACTTGTCTATCAGGTGGTAATCCGGGAAGATCTTCAGGAAAGACTTCCGGATAATCACATACGACCGGTATGTTTTGCAACTCCTTCTTTTCCTTTTTAGCATCGATAGCAAACGCCAAATATGATGCACATCCTTTGGACAAACATTTCCTGTCTTTCATCAGGGAGATGATTCCAGAATTCACTTTGCGTTTGTCCCCGTACACCATAAATGATTCCTTTCCGGGTGGGTTTACCCTTACTATCTTTTTTCGGCATTGAATCTTAGCGTCGTTGGCACTAAGCCAATCCATACCCAAAATGATGTCGAAACCCTTTAACTCTATGGGTAATAGCTCTTCGTGGAATTCGTTTCTGTTTAGGTCGATGACGATGCTCCTAATACGATCACTAATAGGTACGAATTTGCCATCGGCAACTTCTACAATCAGGGCATTATCAAGTTTTTCTACAGGCAATGCTAATTTCCCACCAAATTTATGCGACACAAAGGAGTAGTTGGCTCCAAGATCAAATAGTATATTGGCAGGCAAACCATTTACAAGAAAGGTACCTGAAATGACGTCTGCGGCCTCCTTTGCAGCCTCAAGCGTCATCTAGAAGGCTCTTGCCTTTGGCTTCGGTGGAATGTTGGGTCTTCCTGCCTCCTTCTTCTTTAGGCAGTCCCTCAAAATGTGTCCTTATTCATTACACCCATAACATGCCTTCTGGGTGAGGTTACATTCATTGGCATAGTGCCCAGGCTTTCCGCATTTGAAACAAGTGACCCCTCCGTCATACTTCCCAGAGTGCTTCTTCTTGCACTTGTCACACCACCTCGCTTCTGATCCTCCTCCTCTCGAACCAGACTTCGAGAATCTACTCTTATTGTTGGACTTCGAGGATCCATCAAATTTCCTTTTCTCACCAACCTCATCCCTCTCCAGACCCCTCTCTTTCTACTGGGTCTCCACATTCTTAGCTGCTTGAATTGCTGATTTCAGAGTGGTTGCCATCTTAACTGTTGGGCTAAAGTCAGTCGGAAATCCGTTTGCAAACTTCTCAATTTTGGAAAGTTCGGTTGGCACTAGGTATGGAAACAACTTCATCTTTTCCGTGAATGCAACATCATAGTCATCGATGCTCATTCTCCCCTTCTTCAAGTTTTGGAACTCATTGTTCAGATCAATCAGATCTATCTCTGAACAGTACTGCGCCTTCAGTTGTTCCAAGAAGTCATCCCATGACATTTTCAGAGCTTCTCCTCGCGAAATTGTATCCACCAATAACTTCCACCAGCTCAAGACTCCAGTTTTTAATTGTCTCACAGCAAAGACGGTCTTCTGCCTCTCGCTGCAGTCGCAACTCTCAAACACCATCTCCATCTCGAAGATCCAATCCATAATCTCAACATGCTTTGGGCTTCCTGAGAGACTTGGTGGTTTTGCACCCAAGAAATTCTTGTACATCTGCCCATCCTTGTTGTTTTTCCTCTCCGAGCCATCCCTTTGCTCACCTTGAGTCCCTACTTGACTCACGTGGCGGTTGTAGTTCCCTTCCTCAGATTGCTCGGGAATTGGCTCGGTCGGCTCAACATGTATCGTAGGTTCTTCCCTATTTTCGTGGAACATTTCTCTCATTTCTTCCCTTGTTCAACTAGCATAGCCCGAATCAGGGCTTGATCTCCATCCATGGTGATTGGATCAGGTGCAGCTCCTACTACAATAGGTATTTGCTGAATCACTGGGGGTTGGTTTCCGTTCACATTCTCGGCTCCACTGTAAGTTCTCGCCATTTTGATCCATACACCGAATAAGGTGAATTTAGATCTTTACTTAGGATAGACATTCAAATCATCCTTATCACTCCAAAACGTTTATATGCTAGTTCTAATATCGTACTCATACTTTTAGAATCCTAAACACATAAGGTTTCCAGATGCGGTCGGCAACAGACCGTAGATCCGAATAAATAACAGCATATACGACACACAACATTTAGCACATAAAAGCATTTTAGGCATAATTCCTAAAATAAGCTAGGGCTCACACCTCACAATCATCGCTTAGCATTCTAAGTTTAAGTCTAGAAATCCTACGAATTCCTAGTTCGCTTAAACTAATGCTCTAATACCAACTGTAACATCCCCATTTTCACGGCCAGAAAAGACCGATTTTGTTTATGCTTTGTTTAAAAATCAGAGTAACATTTTAAACAAAAGTGTTGCGGAATTTGTCTCAAAACAAAATATGATAAAAATTTATCAAAAGCATTTCCAAAGAACTGTATTTCATTAAAAGACTTGGGATGTCATGTTCGTTACAGATCAAAAGCATAAACAGTTCAATATAAGCCTTACTACATTATTTCATATCTACATGCCTATATCCAAAATCCCTCATCCAAAACATCACATCTATGCTCATGCGCCACTACCTGTAATACAAGAAACTAAGTGGGTCAGGCTTTGGAGCCTGGTGAGCACATAAGGTTTTCAACCCACAATAAATAAGTTATTTAATTTCATCAATCAACAATAACCCGATTACCCGTTTCCGTTATCCCCACTTTACGTCCCTAAACACCTATCATAAGGGACCTATCCTAAGGATCATCATCGGGATGGACACTACTGCTAAGGGGGTTCCTCAGCAATAAATGTCCTAAAGGCAACCATGTGGGGGATGGAGTACACCGGTGAACACATCGTTCACAAACACCTACAGGTTGCAAGCTTGCTAGTGTTCCACTGGACTGTCTAGAAGAGTCCGTGGTCGTCATCCATACTCCGCTAGATGACAGAATCAACAACATCAACATCGAGGCCTCTCATCTTTTTATCACACATCACCCATTACATCTACTCATGCTTTACCCCAACATTTTCGTAGATATAAAATACATATACAGTTTAAATCATTGAAAACATGTATAAAAACGTTCATCCAGCATAGACAGCAAGTATTCAGATAATATGCACACATAGCACGTATTTTATATAAAATACTTCATATCTATGTGTAAGCTGAAAGCAACTATGCACTCACCTGAGTAGGTGGTGACTCGGCGTTTGGGTAGCACTTCGTTACTCTTAACACAATTTTCCTTTGACAAAACCTGGTATCATTACCACTAGGGTTTAGTCTAATATTCACCGAGACTAATCAATAGTCTAGCTATTATTACTATTATATACGCGTTAAACGATACTTATATAACCAATAATAATAGCCCAAGTACTTATTATAAGGTCCTAATAACATTACTATATTAAAACATAAGCTAAACTAAAGATAGGTTAGGCTTAGCTCAATTATAGCGAGTTTTTCTCAAAACCGGGCTTTGCTGGAGCAGCCTTTCCAAGCCGAAAGGCTATTTTCTCGGGACTCCGGGAGCCTCGGGGCTTCCTTCGGGTGCTCGGGGGTTTACCTAGAGTTTAGGGGGGCTTAGGGAGCTTAGAGAGAGAGTGTAGAGAGAGAAAGAAGGTTTGAGAGGTGTGAAGAAATGGAAAGACCCGACACCTCTATTTATAGTGAAATTTTTGATGATCTCGCCGAGTTTTGACCAAGAACTCGCCGAGTTGGTGCATGTGGCAGCCTTCTGGTGGTGCCACATGTCCAATTCTGGTGGTGCCACGTCACCCAATATCGCGTGTCAGCCTCCCGACTTAGAAAAATCATATATCTCCCATACTAGCTCTGTTTTCGACGTTCTTTATATCCACGAGTAGGTAAAATCAAGATCTACAACTTTCATTTAGACTCTGCCAACTAATTCTTGACCGATCTTAAATTTAACAGTAGGAGGAGACTAGATTGCTAAATGACCGCGAAGAATTCGTAACCCCTTCATACAGACTTTGTTTTCGTTTATCTTTTTAGCGTTGAGTTCCTATTAATGAGATCTTCAACTCTCATTTAGGTCGCGTAAGCCAAAAACCGATTGAACTTAAATTCGAGTTTCGGGTTGTACACTACTAAGCTGAAACTTCGAAAAATCATAACTTCCTCATACGAAGTCAGATTTGGGGGTTCTTTTTATGGATATTCTCGGTTTAACATAATATACAAATTTGGTTTAGATCACTAAGGCTAAAAAGTCTTCTATCATAAATTCGCTTTTTATGCTTCCCTGTTCTGTGCCGGTTCCGTCGCAAAACTTCGACGGGTCATAACTTCTTCGTTATAACTCGAATTTCGGCGTTCTTTATATCCCCAGAATCCTTGTTTCGACCACTAAAACTTTATGTAAAGATATCATACTTATCTCACACTTTAATTTTGACGCTCATTTTTATCCTTTATTTATTATACATTTATTAATAAGTAATAAGCACATAAATACACATAATTCACATAATACTCAAATATTTCATCTTTATTACCTCAAAAAGAGTTACAATAGTTGACCTAGACTATTACATTATCTAAAATGCTTAGCCACGAAACTTGGGAGTTACATTTAGTGTATTAAAATACTCCTATAGTATTTTAACTTTATGTTTTGTTCTAACATTTCTTTGTATATAGGGTTGGTAAGTTTTAGACTTGCTACAATACCACGATCACTCCCAAACATATGTTGGTCGTATCTGAAATAAATATAGTTTATCAGGCTATATTTATCCCATATATGATTACATAACTGTCTAGGTTTGACTATAGTATCTAACATCTAAATACTTTTATTTTATTCTTCTTTTGATATATATATATATATATATATATATATATATATATATATATACTTTTATAAAAATATTATTATATTTTAAAAGTATACTTTTAGTCAAAGCACTTCAGCCCCATTGTATTTATAGTTGTTTATCTTTTATAGGTTAATATACTTAGTTCACTATAAACAATGCTCTGATACAAATCTGTCACTCCCCCAAACCAGAACGGCGAAAACGGCTGGGGGTGAATGACTTCTTGTTAAGTATCACAACACATGCTACATGGTAATCAAAGTAACAACAACCATCGTATTGATAATATGATATTTACATTGTGTTCAAAACATTACTTGAATAACATTAAAAGTACAACAAAAGTTAAGACATAAAGCTCCGTCTTCGCAACACGTGAGAGGTACATGTCTACTAACGTTCCTGAGAATACAAGTAGTTTGAAAAAGTGTCAACATTGAAGTATTTTTGTTATAAAAAGTATATTCTTTGTTCTTTGGGAAAGTCCGCGTGTTCTTCCAGAAAATTCTATATATTTTCTTTAGTAGAATGGTAACTGTGATAACCTGAATTTTTTTGCCTTGTAAAGTCAAGCCAATCAACCTTAAGTCAGACTCACTCCTGCTATCATTTAGCACTATTTAGAGTCTTTTTGAGTGTTTTAAGCCTAGTACATTCAAGGAATGAGTGTTAGGAAGTACCTATTAGATTCACCGTACAACATTCTAGCCCTAAACTCCATCATGTGGAGTTTACTGCCGTAAACATGGATTTTATGGCTGTAAAATCAACTAGGGCTGAAAACTCTCAACTATATATATAAGGGCACTTCCTATTTCTCATTCTTTCCTTCCTTGGCCGAAACCTCTTCAAATTCTCTCAAGTATCATCAAGTTGTTCATCCAAATCCCCCAAAAATGTAAGTGTTCTTCACTCTAGTTGTTGTTATCCTTCTTAATCATGCATTATCCTCATGATTCATCCATGAAAACATCTTTTGGCTACATCTTCAACATTCACCAAGAACACCAAGAACACACACTTGTTCTTGGTGGCCGAAAACTCATCAAAGGCCCTCAAAAGTTTGAGTATTCCATCTATCATCTAGTAGTACATGTTAAACACTAGATCATAGCCTTGAAACATCACCAAACTCAACATCAAAGAGAGTTTATGGCCAGGAGTTTACACCATGGACGTAAACCCTTGTAGTTGTCATGATTTGAGCCTTAAACACTTCTAGACCCTTGCTAACCCTTGGAACACTTGAACCTTTGAAAATCCTTGCCTTTATGACCTAAAATAAGACCATATGGTGAGTTTACGGCCATACACTTTGTGGTGTGGCCGTAAACACCTCAATAACTTCCATTAAGTAGGTTTTTCTCATCCTTATGTAGAGCAATGGCCCCTCAAGTTTCCCTGGCATTAAAACACCCTCTTATGCACCTTTTACCATGAGTTTATGGCCGTAAACTCAATGACCATAAACCCAAGACCGTAAACTCCTCTTTGTGGCCGTACACTCCCTTAGTTCAATCACATGTGATTCCAACACTTGGTCAAAGTGTTCCCTAGTCATGTGAGGTGTTTCCTTGCATTTGGTTGCTTCTAAACACTATATTTATGTCAATATATGCCATTATATGCCATTTAGGACTCGTTAGGTCTCGATACTTCATTCGTGGAACTTCTCATCCTTACGCGCATATTCGTTTGACTCACCCACATCAGGTGAGTTCATACCCCATTAAGATTCTTTTAACTATTTTAAATGCTTTTAGGGGGGGAGGGGATACAAGTTGAACACAATGATAATTGTGTAAATGTTTGTTATAAACATCTTTCAAAATATTCCTATGTCTTTTATAAGTGATCAAAACATTTCAAAAACTCTTTTAAAGTTATGTTACTTCATAGTTTAACAAAACTCCATTTTTAAAGTACAAGCATAAGTTAGTTGATAAATGAGTCTTTTCAATAACAGTTCAAGTAAAATACTAGTAAAATATAAGGGGTACAGTTTAGGGGTTCAGTTCATACAAAGATACTATAACAGAAGGAACATACTAAGATACTATAATAGAACGAACTTACTAAGATGCTATAGGATGCAACAAATATAGGATCTAATTATACTAATGAATCACTAAGTCATTGTTCTAAACAAAAGGTGATAGTTAAATTGGGTATACACGATCACATAACTTTAATGTGGATTACACGGCCTAGCAACTGGTTTGCTGAAGTCGCGTTTGGTTCCCAGAATCTCTTGACAGGTGGAGCGTATATTATGGGTACTAGCCTTCACATTATGACCTTAATAAAACAAACATGTTTTAAAGCCAAATCAGTATGCCAGGATGTCAATTTAAAAGACAACTGAGTACTTACATTTTCCCATTACTTTCATAAAGTGACAGTTCCACTTGAAAGTTAATGCAAGCTATTTTCGACTCAAGATAGTTATAAACTAGGGAAAACTTACATTTTAGAAACGACAATCAGAACAGTTAAGTCTAGTACATTCAGTAGAAAGGGACCACAATGCTAACCTTATGATTCCTTAATGTATAAATCAACGTATATATACTAATAGGATCCGACAGGTACTAGGATGTGTGCTTTCCGCTTCATTTCATGTTCCTTGTTGGTTGTGGGCTTAGAGCGGATTCACCCATCCTTTTATCCATTCGATCCTAGTTATATATATATATATATATATATATATATATATATATATATATATATATATATATATATGTTCCGTATACACTAAGTCATCATATGGGGTACCAGGTATGGGCCAGGTCATAGGACACTAATACAACGCACAATTTTCTAGTACAAAACATCCTTTTCAAATTGAAATTTTTATATACAAAACTAGAAACTTACCAGTAAAGATTTTAATCCATTTTATTAAACCAATATAACTTAAAGGACCTTATGTGATTAATTCTATAATACCTTGGTTTATACATTAGGGTTATATATAATTTATACCCGATAGATAGTTAGATGTGTGTCTTCCGCCTCATTTCCTGTTCCTTGTTTGGTTGTACACTTAGGACAGATTCACACAATTGAATATCTATTCGATATTAGATTATATATAGCTAGTATAACCTAAGATATTATAGAAGGAACCACTATGGTTTCTATTATTATTATAAGAAATAACTATTTTCTTAAATAATCTTTTCATCAAATATAAAGGAACTATTACAGTTAACTCCGTGAATACCAAGTGAATACACCAGGGTTATATACAATAATGATTTAAAAACCAACGGGATGTGTGCCATCCGCCTCATTTCCTGTTCCTTGTTTGGTTGTGGGCTTAAGGAAGATACACACAATCGATTGTTTGTTTACTCTGAGTTTTATATAACTTGTATCCATTTAGTAGTCATAGAAAGGATTGTAGAGTCATTTTTACTTATCTTTCATCAAACCAAGAAATATAGGATTTTCTATAGGAACAATCAAACTTTTCTAAACATAACTTACAACTTACTACAACTTTCTACAACATACTTACATTACCAAAATCTTGTGAACTCACCAGCTTAATTGTTGATCAACTTTTTCAAAATAACTTGTATTCTCAGGAAACTAGTAGACATGTACTCGCACTGGGAATTCAAAAGATGGAGCAGTATAGCTCCAAGTCTTGTTTTGTTACTTACATATGTATTCTATGTTTTGTGAACACACAAATTGTAAACACTTTCTTTCTAATGAAATGGCTGCTTATTACTTTGATTACTATGATGCATGTCTTGTGATACTAGACATGACGTCCTCCGCCCCTGAACGTTTTTGTCGTTCCGGTTTTGGGGTGTGACATAATGGTATTAGAGCATTGTTTATAGTAAACTAAGTATATCAACCGATAAAAGATATACAACTATAAATACAATGGGGCTTAAGTGCTCTGGATAATAATATATTTTAAGAATATAACGATAAGTTATAAAAATATACCTACTTGCTTATAAATGTACATATACTAGAACAAGTATCACAAGAAGAACAAAACATATGTATTTAAAGGTTGAATAATGCGGTCAAACCTGGGCAATTATGTAATCGTATCTAGAATCAATATAGCATGATCAACTATATTAATTTGAGATGCGACCGACATGTGCTTGGGAGTGATGTGGTGTTGCAACAGTGTTAAAACTTACCTAACTCTATACAAAGGATCTCTTGATCAGAACATGAAAGTTAGAATACTATAGGAGTATTCTATGACACTATAACACGACAACAAGTTTGAAACATACTAAGTACATTGCATTAAAATAATATAGGAGTATTTTAGGCACTATAAAAATGACTTATGTGATAACTTAAAAGACCCTTACGGATAGGTCTATAATCTTGCAATGTATACTCCCAAGGTTTTATATAATTGAGATTTTATAGACTTAGAATTTGTGATCTACGCTTCACTACTTGTTCCTTGTTTGGTTGTGGTTTTGGTGTAGGATCACTTATTCGAGGTCCTATTTACTCTTAAATTATATACAACTTGTATAGATTGTACAATTATAGGAGGACTCTGTAAGGATCACCCCATAAAGTTACCCTAAATCTCATAGATTCTTTAAACACTTCCATTCTCGCACGACAAACCCTGATAGATGTAACCACTTCCTCATAGTAGCCAACAGGAGAGCCAAGGAGGAACAAGAGCAAGTTCATGAGAGGTTTTCGAGGAAGGATTAACCGAAGTAACCAAAACTTCATATGTGTCACACTAATAAATAATAATATTGGTTAACTTAATGAGTTAGTGGAAACACTACTCACCCTATGTGTTAGGATTATTTTCTTTACATGCAACTGGTAACAGTTATTCAGGTCACATATATTCATTCTAGGATAGCCATTCCAAATTCATAAAGTTTATTAGGTATAGAATCTTTTATGAATAATTTCCAGAACCCTGTGGAAGTTAGGACCAGATGCACTTAGAACTAGGATAACCTTGTCTTTCAGCTTTCGGCTTTTATCCACTGCTATAGACTTATTCCATCTCATCTTTGTAAGGATGCAGGTAAGAGAATCAATCTTAATCCAGTGCTATAGACTTATTCCATCTCATATTTGTATTCTTTTAGCAAAGATGCCTCCTCGCAGATCAAACAGACACACTACTCCGATAACTCTAACTCAAACACCACTACCTGCACCTCAATTCGACTCTGCTGCTCTCCAAGAAGCGATATCCTCCACAGTGGCAACTGCTCTAGCTCACTTCGGTGAAAGTGGTACCTTCGGATCTGGTAGCGGTGCCCACTTAGCCAACCCTGGAGCTACTCACGAACACCCAAGGAAGTGTTCGTATAAGGACTTCATGAACTACAAACCGAATTCATTTAATGGAATTGGTAGAGTCATCGCTCTAATGCGATGGTTCGAGAAAACATATTCGGTCTTTGCAATCTGTTCGTGCCCAGAAGGGTGCAAAGTGAAGTTTGCTGCTTGCACTTTCTCCGACAGAGCCCTAACATGGTGGAATATCCATGTTAAGTCACTGACCCTATCAGTGGCTAACTCAATAGGTTGGGAGAACCTAAAAGAGTTAATACTAGAAGAATACTGCCTGTTGGGTGAAGTTCAAAAGCTGGAACAAGAACTATGGGAGCTCATGATGGTTGGCTCAGACATAGTGGCCTATACTGATAGGTTTAGCGACCTGGCAACACTATGCCCTGGGATGGTTACCCCGGAGAGCAAGAAGATAGAAAAATACATCTGGGGTCTAACTGCCCCGATCAAAGGAGATGTGTTGTCTTCTAACCCAGCCACATTCAATAATGCCAAACGCCTCGCCCAATGACTCATTGACCATGGAGTTCGCCATGGTGTATAAGTCCCCGTTCCCAAGCCATCAAATGGAGAGGACTATACACGGAAGTCGGGGAATAAGAGTTAGAAGAAGCGAACAACAAAGGAAACCATGTAGGAGCAATAAACGAGTACTATGTATGCCGCCACAACACCTGTTACTCTAGAACCTACCAGTTGATATGCTGGAATCCTCCCGAAGTGTGGAAAGTGCAACCATCACCACACCGGAGTATACCGGGAAATGCAGTGTCTGAACTGCCACAGAAAGGGAGACACAATCCGTTTCTGCAGGGGATCGGCTCAACCGATCTCCCAAGTCGCCAGAGTTGAAGAAAACCAAGCCTGCTATGGCTGTGGTGAGACTGGACACTACCAGAGGGACTTTCCGATAACAAAGAACTCAGGAGCGGATGGAGTAATTCTGATGATCACCGCAGGAGAATCAACCCCGGAGTCGCCAACGAGCAGCGGTACGTTTTCGAAATAATAATTACTTTAAAAATTAATTTATACTTATATAATATTAAAACATGGCGGAAAACACTTAAAAGTAATTATAATAACTCACATATTGAAATAGATCACAGTATTCAAGAGAACTAAAAGATCCGTTCAGAGAAGCTATGATGGCTTAGCATATACATTAGGGTTGTGTATAGCTAAGATATTGCAGACTTAGAGTGAGTGATTTTTCCTTAATTCCTGTTCCTTGTTTGGTTGTGGACTTGAGGCAGAGTTACTCAGTCAACTGTCTTATTCATCTTAATTATTCATAACTTGTATATGAAAGGCGATCGTAGTGGTACCAAAGAGGATCGTAGTTTAAAGTATCGACACTAGTTATCAAAACATTTTCATTGTATGTACTCGCTCATCTTGGTATGATACGTAGAAGTGTTAACATCAAGGGGACAACAGAAAACACTAGAACAGTTACAAAGATTACATTGTCAAACACACTAGGAGTACATTGTCGAATACACTAGCGGTACATCATCGTATATCAGACGTTTCTTTCAAATCGGCCAAAACTTTGTTCAGTAAAGAGTCTGTTTCTATCATTCGTCATGAGATAGCGTGGTCCTCACCATACTAAGCTCATATGTTTCTATCGCCTAGACCGTCAAGTTCACGAAACCTTCGTCATTCATATCGACAGTCTGACCTAAACCTCAGTTTTGTCTTTCGTATTCTAAACCCCGAACTACTCGTGGGAAGGGTACTTTGACCTCCGAAGCCTTGCCGCCGTATGTTCCACAGACCGTTACGAAATACCACTCGTCCAGCAGACCAAGTTTGAGCACAGAGGCTAAGGACGAATACATCCCACCTATCACTATTCAGTGTATACGCGAGGGTGGTATGTAATTATGATTACGCAGATTTAGTGTGTGTTTCCGCCCTATCTCTTGTTCCTTGTTTGGTTGTGGACCTGGGGCAAAGTCGCACATCCGACCGTCTTACTAATCCTAAATTACATACGACTTGTATAAACAATGTAATGATAGATGGACCAAGTATGAATCCTATCAAGGACATTAAGGAAAAGTTTCCATGTCTACGAGTGGGTATTCTGCCATTTAGAGGAGCGCAACCCCAATAGTACTGCTAAGAAAGCTAATTTCGGGACGAAATTTCATCTAACGGGGGGATGATGTGACAACCTGAAATTGTTTGCCTTGTAAAGTCAAGTCAATCAACCTTAAGTCAGACTCGCTCCTACTATTATTTAGCACTATTTAGAGTTTGTTTGAGTGTTTTAAGCCTAGTACATTCAAGGAATGAGTGTTAGGAACTACCTGTTAGGTTCACTGTACAACATTCAAGCCCTAAACTCCATATCATGTGGAGTTTACGGCCGTACACTCAACCAAGGCTGAAAACTCTCAACTATATATATATATATATATATAAGGGCACTTGATTTTCCTCATTTTTTCCTTCTTTGGCTGAAATCTCTTCAAATTCTCTCAAGTATCATCAAGTTCTTCATCCAAATCCCCCAAAAACGTAATTGTTCTTCACTCTAGTTGTTGTTATCCTTCTTAATCATGCATTAACCTCATGATTCATCCATGAAAACATCTTTTGGCTAGATCTTCAACTTTCACCTAGAACACCATGAACACACACTTGTTCTTGGTGTCCGAAAACTCATCAAAGGCCCTCAAAAGTGTGAGCATTCCATCTATCATCTGGTAGTACATGTTAAACACTAGATCATAGCCTTGAAACATCACCAAACTCAACATCAAAGAGAGTTTACGGCCAGAAGTTTACACCATGCCTGTAAAAACTTGTAGTTGTCATGATTTGAGCCTCAAACACTTCTAGACCCTTTCTAACCCTTGGAACACTTGAACCTTTGAAACGCCTTGCCTTTAAGACCTTAAATAAGACCATTTGGTGATTTTACAGCCATCTACTTTATGGTGTGGCCGTAAACACCTCAACACCTTTCATTTAGTTGGTTTTTCTCATCCTTATGTAGAGCAATAGTCCCTCAAGTTTCCATGGCATTCAAGAACCCTCTTATGAACCTATTACCATGATTTTACGTCCATAAACTCCATGGCCGTAAACTCCTCACTGTGGCCGTACACTCCCTTAGTTCAATCACATGTGATTCCAACACTTGGTCAAAGTGTTCTCTAGTCCCGTGAGGTGTTTCCTTTCATTTGGTTACTTCTAAACACTATATTTATGTCAATATATGCCATTATATGTCATATAGAACTCGTTAAGTCTCGGGACTTCATTTATGGAACTTCTTATCCTTACGCACATATTCGTTTGAATCACCCACATCAGGTGAGTTCATACCCCATAATGAATCTTTTAACTGTTTTAAATCCTTTTAAGGGGAGTGGGATACAAGTTGAGCATAATGATAATTGTGTAAATGTTTGTTATAAACATCTTTCAAAAGATTTCTTTTGTCTTTTATAAGTGATCAAAACATTTCAAAAACTCTTTTAATGTTATGTTACTTCATAGTTTAACAAAACTCCATTTTTAAAGTACAAGGATAAGTTAGTAGATAAATGATTCTTTTCAATAATAGTTAAAGTAAAATACTAGTAAACTATAAGGGGTATAGTTTAGGGGTTCAGTTCATACAAAAATACTGTAGCGGAAGGAACATACTAAGATACTATAACAGAACGAACATACTAAGATGCTATAGCAAGGAACAACTACCAGATCTAATTAGACCAATGAATCACTAACTCATTGTTCAAAACAAAAGGTGATAGTTAAATTGGGTATACACGATTACATAACATTAATGTGGATTACATGACCTATCAATTGGTTTGCTGAAGTTGCGTTTGGTTCCCAGAATCTCTTGACAGGGAGAGCGTATAGTATGGGTACTAGCCTTCACATTATTACCTTAATAAAACAATCATGTTTTAAAGGAAATCAGTATGCCAGGATGTCAATTTAAAAGACAACTGAGTACTTACATTTTCCCATTACTTTCATAAAGCGACAGTTCCACTTGAAAGTTAATGCAAGCTATTTTCGAGTCAAGATAGTTATAAACTAGTGAAAACTTACATTTTACAAACGACAATCAGAACAGTCGAGTCTAGTACATTCAGGAGAAAGGGACCATAAAGCTAACCTTATGATTCCATAATGTATACATCAAGGGATATATACTAATAGGATCCGACAGGTAATAGGATGTGTGCTTTCCGCTTCATTTCCCGTTCGTTGTTTGGTTGTGGGCTTAGAGCGGATTCACCCAACCTATTATCCATCCGATCTTAGTTATATATATGTTCCGTATATACTAAGTCATCATAAGGGGTACCAGGTATGGGTCATGTCATAGGACACTAATTCAATGCACAATTTTCTAGTACAAAACATACTTTACAAATAGAACTTTTTATATACAAAAGTAGAAACTTACCAGTAAAGGGTTTAATCCAATTTATTAAACCAGTATAACTTAAAGGACCTTAGGTGATTAATTCTATAATTCTATAGATAGTTAGATGTGTATCTTGCACCTCATTTCCTGTTCCTTGTTTGGTTGTGGACTTAGGGCAGATTCACACAATTAACTATCTATTTAATATTAGATTATATATAGCTAGTATAACCTAAGAGATTATAGATGGAACCACTGTGGTTACTATTATTATTATAAGAAATAAGGGTTTTCTTAAAGAATATTTTCATCAAATATAAAAGAAGTATTACAGTTAAGTCCGTGAGTACCAAGTAAATACACCAGGGTTATATACAATAATGATCTAACAACCAATGGGATGTGTTCCATCCGCCTCATTTCCTGTTCCTTGTTTGGTTGTGGGCTTAGGGTAGATACACACAATCGATTGTTTGTTTACTTTGAGTTTTATATAACTTGTATCCATTTAGTACTCTTTAGAAAGGATTGTAGAGTCATTTTTACTTATCTTTCATCAAAGCATGAAATATAGGATTTTCTGGAGGAACAGGTGAATTTTTTTAAACATAACTTACAACTTACTACAACTTTCTACAACATAGTTACATCACTAAAATCTTATGAACTCAACAACTTAATTGCTTATCAACTCTTTCAAAATAACTTGTATTCTCAGGAAATTAGTAGACAGGTGCTCGCCTTGGGAATTCAGAAGATGGAGCAGTATGGCTCCAAGTCTTGTTTTATTACTTATATATGTATTCTATGTTTTGTGAGCACACACATTGTAAACACTTTCTTTCTAATGAAATGGTAGTTTATTACTTTGATTACTATGATGCATGTCTTGTGATACTAAACATGACGTCCTCCACCCCCGAACGTTTCCGCCATTCTGGTTTTGGGGTGTAACAGTAACGACAACAGTTCCTTCTATAATCACCTAATTTATACTAACTACATATAACCTAATATCGAATGGACAGTTGAATGTGTGAATCTGACCTAAGCCCACAAGCAAACAAGGAACGGGAAGTAAGGTGGAATTCACACATTCCACTGCCTATCGGATATTATTTATATATAATTCTGATGCATAAGCTATGGACTTGTAGAATTATCCATTAAAGGTATTTTATGTTATACTAGTTTGATAATAATTATTAAACCTTTTGTAAATAAGTTCCTACTTCCAATTACTCTATTATAAAATATTTATTTTAGTAATAATTGTTATTTTTTTTAGAAAGTTCTATCTAAAACTGTTTACCTTTGAAATAATGATGTTTACAATAGAAAATACTATATTTTCTATATAACCAATTTGTAGTGCTAATCGTTCCAAGATCAAAAATCACAAGTATAATTACTATACTTACTTTAATAATATCTAGTTTTGTTGAATAGTTACAATAGCTGAAGACTTGTTTGACATGTAAACCTGATGTGACGATACTACCCTTCTATGATCACTTAATACATACAAATTGTATATATTTGAGATCGAACAGACATTGAAATTGTGAATCTACCCTAAACCCACAACCAAACAAGGAACAGGAAGTAAGGCGGAAGTCACACATTCCACTGTCTATCGGACTTCAATTTTATCTAACCCTATTGTATATATTAAGTAATCATATAGTTAATATTCCTTGAGATTGTTCATGAAAAAGAATAATACTATGTAAATATGTCGTTCTTATCTCCTTGTGAGTTCTTATAACCATACTAATTGATACGACCTGAATCGGACGCCAATATCATTTATGACGATTGTCACCCGCAGTCCTGCCGGTGCAACTGTAGCTAACAATAGAGGCGAGGGATTGTTGGTCCCATATAGATCTATACACAAACTCACACTCTCCCTCTAGGAGGCTCTAGTTCATAAGGGTAGACTTCCACTAGTACTTTTGTAAGTACATGAAGACATGTCTCACGAACTATATTAAAGATTTTACAAGTGATAATGCAAAAAACCTTTTTATAAATAACAAGTAATTTTGTAAAAAGATTCCTTTGTTCCAAAAACTATACTTATTATAATTTATAAGTTTATTTCCATGTTTGAACATGGACTTTGTAAAATAGTTCATATGGTCCATAAACTATACCTATTATAGTTTTTAAGTGTATTTCCTTACTTTCCTTGCTTTAACAAGTTTCACATTTAAATAGATATTAATGGTAAGAAAAACATAATACGTATATTATATTTTAAAACACAAAAGTTCTTGTGTTCTACTTGTACCCCTTCCCCCCCCCCCCCCCTTAAAAAATTAAAAAGCCTGGAAAAATATGAGGGTTCGAACTCACCTTTTGTGAATTTCCAATTGATGATATGGTGTAGTAGAGCTGAATCCACAATTTAGAACTTGTGACAAAACTTGAATCCTAATTTATATTAATATCGGAATTAAGTATAAATTTGATGTTACTATAATGTTTAATGTGTTAAAAAACACTTAATTATTGTAAGAGTTGCTATAATACTAAGAATATCGTTTTAGTGTTTTTCGCGTTCTTCGTGTTCTTCCTGAAAACTAGTGTTTTTATGTGTTTTCAGCCCAACATATGATGATTAGAATTAGTTTGTGAACTGATTACAAGATCAAGGAAGGATATTTGTACGATTATAATCAAAATCAAGTTATTTTCATATGTTCTTAAGAGGTGAGGGGAGGCTTCTCATGTTCTTGAGGAGAGAGGAGGGAGTTTTCGGTTGAAGTTGAGTGAAAAGTTAGAGTTTTCGTTTAGCATCCCAAAATGGAGGCCCAAAATCTTTTGTTTAATTATGCCACTTACAAAAATGGTTTACGGAAAACATTGTTGCTATCATTTCAGAACATCAAGTCACAAATCACAAGTCTCAAAAACCATAACATTAAAGAGTAAAATTTCATAGTACAATCTCAGGGTTCTCAAAGCGGAAAATCATGTTTGTGTGATGCACTGCTACCCTGCCAGCTCCCTCTACTTAGCTGAAGAAGTACCGAAAACCAAAACTAAAAACACTAAGCACGCAACTTAGAGAGTTCCCCCATCATACCACATACGATACAACATACATACTGTCGGGCAATTTTGGGGTGCCCGACCTACCCGTGTCAAGCAATTCTAGAGTGTTGAACTACCCATGTCAAGCCATTTTGGGGTGCTGACTTACCCGTGTCAGGCCATCCTGGGATGCCTACCTGGCCACTAGTCTAACTCACCTGGTCACGGGGACTATTTCACCACCTACTCCTATCACATAATAACATATCATAATCGTGCTGTCAGACATATATGGGGTGTCTGACCTATCCTTCGGTCCTAGCGACCGAATCGGGGGACTATTCCCCTCCTACTACCACTATCACATAGAACATATCATACCGGCACATATAACACATCAAGTAATAGCAAACCCGACAATTATCACAAAGACTGTTATCACAAAGACAATCATCTCAGTTGTAATCAACTACTAGTGGGTCGGCCTTCGTACCTTAGACCCACTTCTACTAGAAGGTTACTCACCTTGTAAAACTGGGTGTCGAATCTCACGGAAGAAATTTCTAAAAGCTGCTCCAATGACTCCCGGCTACCATAGTCACATTAAAACTCAATCACTTTAGGGTAAAATGACCATTTTACCTCTTAGCCTAATTGGGAGATACATGAGTCCCGATTCTAAATTATTAGGCCCAGCTCTCATATGGCCTATCAAAGATTCCCTAAGAGCTTACTAATTGCCCAATTTATGAATTGGGCCTTATATATTAGGGTTTAAGAAGCTGCACATGTATACTGGGCGTACTCCTCGTACGTTGGGCATACGTTCATGGCCTCCGCAGTTCCTTCTCACGAGTATGTTGGGAGCACATAGCAATATACACCCCGCGTATGCGTTTTCCTCAGCCCACTTGAAAGGCCCAAAGGCCCAAACCTAACCAAACAACTTCCATAATATTAAGATAGTTACTCATAATACCTGGAAAAATCCCGAATGTTATAAATCTCGCCCACTTGAATTAGACTTCTTCCTCGAAGTCCGTTGCTACCGCTAGAAATAACTCAGGGTAGTGCTCCCTCATCTCCTCCTCTGGCTCCCAAGTCCATTACGAACCATTGCGGTGCTCCAATTGCACCTTTACCAACTCCACCCTCTTGCTCCTAAGATCCCTCGACTTCCTGTTGAGGATAGCTATTAGTCACTCGATGTGGTTCAAGCTGTCATCCACCTTAATATCCTCTAAAGGTACCAATACCGATTCGTCTACCAGACACTCTCGCAGGTGGGAGACGTGATAAGTACTGTGAATCTGAATAAGTTTGACTGGTAGGTCCAGCCTATATGCCACCTTGCCCACCCGGACTACAACCCTGACTGGTACAATGTAGTTGGGACACAACTTACCCCGCTTCATGAACCGAATGACTCCTTTCCAGGGCGACACCTTCAAGAGGACCATATCCGCGACCTGGAATTCCATGTCCGAACGACGCTTATCGGCATAACTTTTTTGCCGACTCTGAGCAGTCTGAAGCCTACTCCGCACCTGTTGGATCCTCTTTGTAGTCTTGAGTACCACTTCAATACTCCCCATGACCCTCTGGCCAACCTCAACCCAGCATATCGGGGTCCTGCCCTTACCCCCGTACAACATCTCAAAGGGAGGACGGTTGATACTCATGTGATAGCTGTTATTAATGGTAAACTCTGTCATAGGAAGTAAGTATCCCAACTACCTCCGTAGTCTAAAACACACGCCCGTAGCGTATCCTCCAAAGTCTGGATGGTTCATCACTCTGACCATCTGTCTGCAGGTGAAAAGCGGTGCTAAAGTGCATACGAGTACCCAGCTCGTCATGAAACTTCTTCCAAAATATGGAAGTGAACTGCACAACTCTGTCAGAAATCACCAAAACTGGCATCCCGTGTCGAACCACTACCTCTCTGATATAGATGTCAGCCAACTATTCGGCCGAAATGCTCTCCTGAATTGTAATGAAATGGGCGCTCTTGGTAAATCGATCCACGATGACCCAAATCGAATCCATACCCTGTGCGGTCCAGGGAAGCTTGCTGATGAAATCCATAGTGATATCTTCCCATTTCCACAATAGAATATCCAACGGTTGTGTCTTTCCATGAGGCCTCTGGTGCTTGGCCTTGACCTTCCTGCAGTTCAGGCATCTCTCAACAAACCAAGCTAAATCCCTCTTCATGTAGGGCCACCAATAACCAAGATGAAGATCCTTATACATCTTTGTCGCCGCGGGATGGATAGAAAACCTGGATTTATGCGCCTCCTCCATCAATACCTGGTGCACACCTCTGTGATATGGGACCCACACCCTATGGTGTAGAGTCAACAATACACTACTTTCATAATCGAAGGAGGAAACCTGACCCACAATACCCTCACTCTTACGATGTTCCTCCTTCATGGACTCTTGCTGGGCCTCTCGAATCCACTGCAACAACGGATTCACCACGGTCAGCCTCAAACAAATATCCTGATTGGGGCTACCTTGTGACTAAGCGCATTAGCCATGACATTGGCCTTCCGCTAGTGGTAGGGATCTCACAATCGTAAGCCTTCACCATATCCAGCCATTGACGCTGCCTCATATTCAGCTTTGGCTGATCCATGAGGTACCTCAAACTCTTATGGTCCGTGTAAATAGTACAGTGGACCCCATAGAGGTAATGCCGCCAAATCTTGAGTGCGAAAACAAATGCCCCCAACTCCAAGTCGTGTGTCGAATAGTTCACCTCATGAGACTTCAGCTGCCTTGACGGGTAAGCGATCACCCAAATCCGACATGGATGCATCGCAATACACTACAAAATCATACACTCCCTCCAGCAGAGCTAAGATTGGTGCCTTGCACAATCTCCACCTTAGTGACTCAAATGCAGCCTGCTACTCAGGCCCCCATTGAAACACCACAACTTTCCTTGTCAACTGGGCCAAAGGCACGACTATCTTGGAGATGTCCTGAATGAATCTCCGATAGTAACCTGCCAATCCCAGGAAGCTCCGAATCTCAGATAGAGACCTCAGAACATCCCACCTCATCACGGCCTCCACTTTGGCCGGGTCGACTGAAATCCCGTTTTGGTTGACAAGGTGCCCAAGAAATTGCACCTCGCACAACCAAAACTCACACTTGGATAACTTAACATACAATCTCTCCCTCCTAAGAGTATCCAATACCTCCCACAAGTGCTCCTCGTGCTGCTCCCGTGTATTGGAGTAGACCAAGATGTCATCAATCAAAAACTATCATAGATCGATCCAACATCGATCCTGACACGCGGTTCATGAGATCCATGAACGTGAAAGGACCATTGGTGAGCCCAAAAAGCATCACCACGAACTCATAGTGATCATATCGCGTTCGAAAAGCAGTCTTCTGCACATCCTCCTCTCTGACCTTCATCTGATGATAACCCGGACACAGATCGATATTGGAGAACCAAGATGCTCCCTGAAGCTAGTCAAAGAGGTCATCAATCCTCGAGAGTGGGTAACGGTTCTTCACCGTTACCTTATTTAGCTCCCGGTAATCTATACACATCCGATGCGACCCGTACTTCTTTTTCACAAATAGTATCGGGGCTCCCAACGGTGAACTGCTCGGTCTAATGAATCCCTTGTCTTACAGCTCCTGCAGCTGTGTATACAACTCCTGCATCTTAGGAGGACCCTACCGATACGGTTCCTTGGCTATCGGATCTGCACCAGGAACTAGGTCGATCCTGAACTCTACCTGCCTCTCCAGAGGTATTCCAGGCAGCTCCTCTGGAAATACATCCACGTACTCTCGTACCACCGGCATGCCACTCACTATCGCCTTGCCAATCTCTCGGGTATCCAAGACATAGGCAACATACCCGGCGTACCGCTGCTGGAGGTAGCGTCTAGTTCTCGCTGCTGAACATAAATCTGCTCCACATTGTGGCCTCTCGCCCTAAATCACTATCTCTCCCCTACTTGGGGTCCTGACCCAGACCAATTGTTGCGCGCATTCGATCACTGCCCCATTGGGGCTCAACCAATCCATTCCTATAATAACCTTGTTCCACCGCAATGGTATGGGAACCAAGTCTACCAAGTAGCGCTCGTTGAACAGTCTCAAAACACGATCCCTAAAAACCTATGATGCTTGCACTAATCGGTCGTCTGCAATCTCGACCTCTAGAGGGCACTCTAACGTGCCCGAAGACTCAGGGAATCTCTTGCTATGCGCAAGAGAGACAAATGATCGGGTAGCACCCGAATCAAACAACACCTGAACTGGGATACCGTTCACATGGAACGATCCTAACAATTATGTAACATACTACATTAATATCACAAGCGACATATAATAAAAAGTTAGAGACCAGAAACAATACCCGTCACCACATTGGGTGCGGCACGTGCCTCCTCGGCTATCAAATGAAAAGCTCGGCTCCTCACCACCAGAGCCTCTGACTTGACCTTCCGACCATCTGTAACCCATGCAGTCGCTGGAGTCGGCGCCACTACTGGCGCTGCTGCTGCTGTCAATCTAGGGAAGTCAGCCTTTTTATGGCCCCTTTGATTGTAATGAAAGAAAATCAGGTTTGATGTCTGAACAGTGGGGGCAAGGGCAGTACAATCCCTGCTGAAGTGCCCCATCTTGTCGTACTTGTAGCAACCTAATGATCCTATTCTACAAGCTCCCTCATGCGGCCTGCCGCATTTCCTGCAGTGGCTCTGGCCCGACTGGCGCTTCGACCTCGTGTCGGATCCCTTGGGTTTCTTCCTTGAAACCCCAGTAACCTGCTTCGTCTCTTCCTTCCTCTTCTTGAGGTGCTCTAAGTCAATCTCTCTCTCCTTCGCCCTGGAAATCATGGACTCCAGGGTCGGACAGGCTAAGTAGCTCACATGCTCCTGAATATCAGCCCTCAACATATTATGAGAGCAGGTCTTCCACATCTCCTCATCCCCTACATACTGAGATACCAACAAGGCCCTCTCTCAAAACTTGGTGGTGATCTCTGCCACTGACTCTGTAGTTTGTCTCATCTCAAGAAACTCCCTAGCCAGCTGCTGAAGCTCCACAGCTGGCACAAACTCAGCCCTAAACTTGGTCATGAAATCCAACCAAATCATAGCCTTGATGACTGGGTCTCCCAGCGAGTCACCAACTGACTCCTACCAATCCCTAGCTCTATCTCTCAAACAACTCGCTGCAAAGCGAACCTTCGACCCCTCCAGGCAGAAGCTCATCAACTACGCAGACTCGATGTCTGCGAGCCATCTCCTGGCAGCAATGGGGTCCCTCACCCCGTGAAAGTCTGGCGCGCCACTCCCCCTGAAGTCCTTGAAGGATAGTGTGTGTGTACTTTACTGGCTGGATGCCAAGTCATCCTGAATGTTCAGAGGTGATCCTCCATTAGCTCAAAAATCCCCTCCTTGATCGACCCGAAAATGACCGGGGTCGCCTCAAGGATACCTCTCGTGATCTCAGACGTGATGAACTCACTGTTGGGTTTTGAGCATTCTAACACTCCTAAGTGTACATGCAAACCTAAATACCTTGGATCTATGTTTTCTCTATTATACATGCAAATATGAACATCCAAGGTATTATCCTAATCTGGCATACAAAATAATGAATATAAGGGGTGTGGATACCTCTCGTGATCCTACATCGGCTTGGAAGGAGAACGAAACATCTACTTATAAGGGGTGTGGATACCTTCCCTATCACAACGCGTTTTAAAGCCGTGAGGGCAGCAGATCCCATAAGAACTCTGCAGTTAAGCGTGCTCGGGCGGGAGTAGTACCGGGATGGGTGACCCCCTGGGAAGTCCTCGTGCCGAGTGGCCCAAAGCGGACAATATTGTGATACGTGCCAGAGGGGGGTGTTACAAATGGTATCAGAGCTTTGTTTATAGTGAACTAGCATGTCGAGCCATACATTGATATGCAACTATAAACCAAAAAGAGGGACTAACATAACTCTGAACAAAACAAGTAAATAAAACACTTGCTTGCATTAGGATAAGAACCTAACGTCGAATCAAACACAATAATACTGGTATCTCGGTTAATTCGGGACTGTTCTTAGTGATACCAAGGAGTGAAGGTAGCCTGATCAACTACATTCTCTCCAAGGTAAAACTAACACACGTCTTGATGAGATCGGGATAGTCAGGTAACCAAAAGCTATACCCTTATCACCCAAAAAGAGAATGTTGCTTAGTATGTATGATAGATATAGCATCCTAGGATAATGTAGTATATTTACGTACTCGCGCAGACAGCATGGCTGGCTTTCATCACCCGGGAGACCCCTACTTCCCTAATCAGGGAAACAACGGGTGGCCAGAGGAGGAGCAGCAGGGTATTCAGTTTTATCAGGCCTTAGTAGCTCACGGGATGCTTGTGGATGAGCCAGGAGGGAATCCAGGCGGAGCACACGATGTCGGACCCGACGAATACATAGACACTGAATACGAATTTAGAGAGCTCGACGATGACGACAAAGACGGTCGGGTCGGGGACCAGAACCCCCTCCCGCCATGCGAGGACGAGGCCCAACCCGATCACCCTGCTCCACCAGCGAACACCCCAGGAGAGAACCGTTCCCTCGAAGCTGAGATCGCTGCACTGCGACAACAGCTGTATGCGATGGAGGCTCGAGCAGTGCGAGCAGAGCATGAGAGGGATGAGGTTATAGGAGACATGGCAGAGATGGCGCAGCTACTGACACAACATTTCGGCATATGACTTCGGCACCACCTCCTGACGCAGCTCATCGCGGTTAGGAATAGACTTATCATAGTAGGTTATTAGGAACTATGTTATGTACTCCGGCTCTATGATTAAGTGACTACACTACTCATGGAGCCGTTATGCTGTCGGATTAGCGTTATCTATGTATGCTCCTACGAGCAAATTTTCTTGTACTAAATGCGGATAATATTAATGAACTTTTGTGTGTTTTGCTAAGTTATTCTTAGTTGCTATGTGTTGAGACATTATGATTGCATGCTTGATGATAGTAATGTTTAGGTTCGCACCATACACCTAGATAGTAGGGTCGCAACCTCCCAGAAACCACGAACACTCAACATCTTTCCGTTTCATGACAGAAGGATGCCTCGCCCAACTACTCGCGGAAACCCAGGACCAACCCCGCCCGAAGCTGACTCCACTGCCTTCCAGGCAGCCGTGTCTGCTGCAGTCACAGCAGCGATGGCACAACTTCACCGAGGAAACAACGGAGGAGGTAACGGGCAAGGATCTGGGAGTTCGAACAACGGGACGAACCAAGGACTCACTAAAACGTGCACCTACAAGGATTTTGCGAACGCTAAACCCCGAACTTTCAACGGTACCGGAGGAGTGATCGCCCTAAAGCGATGGATCGAGAAGGTAGAGTCGGTATTCGAGATATGCGAGTGCCCCGAGCAAATGAAAGTGAAGTTCGCAGCCTGCACTTTGGTGGACCAAGCACTCACTTGGTGGAATGGTCATGTGGAAGCTATGACACTCCCTATAGCCAACTCTATTCCCTGGGCAGAGATGAAAGAGATGCTGACGGCTGAGTACTGCCCCCGAGGCGAAATACAGAAGATGGAGCAGGAACTATGGAATCTCACGGTGCAGAATGGGAACATCGATGCTTACATATCGAGATTCAGCGAACTATCTCTTTTGTGCCCGGGTATGATCACATCAGAGGGAAAGAAGATTGAACGATTCATTTGGGGACTGACATCCCCCATCCAAGGAAATGTGATAGCTGCGAATCCTGAAACTTTTGACAGTGCGAAGAGACTGGCAAAGAGGCTATATGATCATAACCACAAGAAGGGCGAGAAACCGGTAGAGACTGAGAAGAAAAAGGAGGGTGATGGTAAGAAAGGATGGAACAACAAGAGAAAGGGGCGTCAGGGCCCCGAGGCCTCTAAAAAGCAGCAAACAGTGGCAGTTAACGCTGTCACTGCACCGGTTCCAGCCACACCACATGCTCCAGCCTCAGCTGCTACAAATGCTTCAAGACCCTATTCCGGTACTCATCGCAAATGCAACAAGTGCGGTTTCCATCACCAAGGAGAATGTAGGGAGTTCCATTGCACCAGTTGCAACCGAAGGGGACACACTGCAAAGTACTGCAGGACTTATCCTTCTCAGAACCAGAGCCAAGGAAACAACCAGAACAACAATAACCCTCGCCACAACAACAACCCTCATGCCAGCGGCAACAGCGCAGGACCTAGTTACACCTGCTACGGATGCGGGAAAACTGGACACGTCCGCCGAGATTGCCCTAACAACAACAACTCAGGAAACAGAGGAGCAGGAAGAATGTTGACTATGGGTCAGAGTGATGCAGTTCAGGACCCCGCAGTTGTGACCGGTACGTTCCTCCTAAACCACACTTATGCATGCATCTTATTTGATACCGGAGCGGAGCGGAGTTTCGTTAGCAAGAAGTTTAAACACTTATTAAAACAACAGCCCCAGAAGTTAAATGAAACCTATACGGTGGAAATGGCCAATGGGAAGACCGAATCCACTAGGGAAATCTACACTGGATGTACCCTAACCCTTAACCAACACGTCTTATGAATAGACCTGATGCCAGTGTCAATTATGTGACAACCGTCAGATTCTGGTCAATTCAAAGTCAAATAAAGTCAACAAGTCAAACCTCTCAGCTCAACTAACCCTTGTGTACTTGGACTTACGTTCAGTATTTACTAAACAACCCACTACTCTAATAAGAAAACATGAATCGAAAAGTACGTACAACTAGATCTCTTTAACCTAAAAAAAAAAAAAAAAAAAAAAAAAAAACTGTAGTACGTGGCGAGCCAAACTGATAAAACAATGATGCATACTCATCGGGAATGTATGATATGCGTTTTTCCTGGTGAGTATTCATATAAAATATTTATTTCCTTAATTAAAACAACAAAAGATATATTTTCATTTATATTTCCAAAAATGCGAAACTCTTCTGCAATTTCATCATTTTATGACCCCATTTGCGAAATTGAGTATTTATTTCCAAAAATGCGAAACTCTTCTGCAATTTCATCATTTTATGACCCCAATTGCGAAATTGAGTATTTATTTCCAAAAATGCGAAACTCTTCTGCAATTTCATCATTTTATGACCCCATTTGCGAAATTGAGTATTTATTTCCGAAAATGCGAAACTCCAGGGACAATATTTGAAATCTTCTGTTTTCTTCCCCAATTCGCATTCCACTGTGAAATACTTCGCATCCCTTCGCATTAATCACTTTCGCATCTTCATTCTTACACCCTTCGCATCCCTTCGCATTAATCACTTTCGCATCTTCATTCTTACACCCTTCGCATCTCTTCGCATTTTAACCTAATCAATCAAATGCGATTCACAAAATTTTCATTCCATATGCGAACACAGTTTAGCTCTCGAACTCTAAACTTGCGAAATCAAAAAAAAAAAAAAAAAAAAAAATTCATACGTTGAACCCATATGCGAATATTAACCCAATTGACTTCAAATTGATTCATAGATGCGAACACTCGATTGTTTTACTTTCGCAAAACTGCCTATTATTTCAAACAACAATTCGGACCAGAATTCACATGGGAACGCGAAGATCAAATGAAGCAAAAGTACCCTCACCTATTCTAGTTTTTCTCAAACCTAGCTTTCAAACAGAATTTCGGGACGAAATTCCCTCTAACGGGGGGATGATGTCACAACTGTAAATTTTGAGCCATGTAATCTATGCATTCAACCTAATGTGAATCAAAAACTTCAATCAAATACAAGTACTATAAGTAGTCATCAAACAATTGGAGACCCTAGAAGTTCTTGTTAGGTCCATTTTGGACTAAGACTTCCTTATTGGATCCAAATGGACCAATAAGCTTCCAATTGGACTATCATGGGTTTAGGACCCTAATTGGGCTCTAATTGGACCCACACTAATTTATTTCAACATTTTAGGTCATATTGGGCCTAGAATGAAATAAATCACAAGCTTTGATCCATAATTTAACCTAACCTAGCTTAATAAAGCATAAAAATCACAATTTTATTTTATAAGGCCAATAAATACCCTAAACTACCTCTAATAGTGGGCTTAGGGGCAAAAGCCCAAATTTTTCCTTTTTCCCTTCATATTCTCGGCCCAAGGCCCAAATCCAAGGGAAGTTGACTTTGGTTGCCACCTCACTATTGTCCATAGGATCTCCATGCAAGATATTTCCTTTTCCCATGCAAGTATCACCTCAAGATCACATCTCTTCTCTCCTCTCTCTCACTCTCGGCCATATACACATACACACACCAAAAATATCTCCATTTCTCTCTAGATTCACTCAAGAACTCCCTTCCTCCCCTCTCCAAAAATCTCGAAAATTAGGGACTTTCCAAGAGGATTTTGCAAGTAAATCATCATCTAAGGTAAGATTATGCATAGATCTATGGTTTAAATTCTTTTGTTATCAAAATCCTTTCCTAATCTATGCAAAAATCGTGATCTAGCATCCTAGAACCCTCTCAAAACTCGAGATCTTCATCAAAGGGAGCCAAGGCCAAAAACACTTCATTTTTCCTTCCATTTTCCTTGCAAAAACCGAACCAACACCCCAAGGTGAGCTTCATACCCCTATTTTCTGTTTTTATGAGTTTTGTGGGGGGGGGGAATACAAGTGAAAGTGTAGATCTATATGTGTTTTGTATGCCTTGTATGATTTCCATGCTTATATGTATGCTTTTATGTGTTTTTATGTTGGATCTAGCCTCAAAACTCATCAAAACCGAGATATAACTTGTGCTACATGATTTTAACTTCAAATATATTTCTAAACACAAAGTGCTTCAAGAAAAATTGGCTAAGTAGTTTAGCAATAATTTCTTTGGGTTAAAAACACAAATTTTGGGCCTAAAATGTGAAAAAATGCAAAAATAAGGGCCCAAATCGTCATTTCACAGATTCTGATGGATGAAGTGTGCCAAAACAGTTTTCATAAGTAAATTTCTGGAAATATACTCATTTAGGGGACTAAAATCATAAATTTTAAGCTTAATGGGCTAAAAATGTAACTTTCGGCCCAATAAGGCCCATTATGCGAATTTTTCTGTTTTGGAGGGCCAAAACTGTAACTTTCTGTAAAACAGTGGACTATAAGTGTTCCAACCCCTTTTCAAAGGTTAAAATGCTTTTTAAATTTAAAAAGGACCAAAATTGCAAAAATTTTCCAAATTGGGCCATAATTGTAAAAGTTGCGAAAAGAAGGGGTTAAAACCGTAAAAACTGCATTTCCAGGAACTTAAACTGTTTTTATGAAAAATATGTTGAAAAATATTAATTTCAATAATTTTTGGTATTAAAATGTCAAGAAAAATAGTTTGAGGACTAAACCGGGAAGTATTTTATATAAAGGGTTAAAAATGTAATTTTTACAAATGATGAGGGGCTGAAAACAGAAATATTTCAAGGCTAGTTCAATATACACAATTTGATCAAATAATGGCATCGTGACTATCAACGAAATACAAAACATTACAATACCAAAAGTCGTTGTTAAACGAATTGGCTCGGTCTCGAGCCAATAAAAATCTACAACTACTAACACTACAACTCATACAAGTAACGTTTGGTTATACATACACATACGAGTGTGCGCAGACGTCTATGCACCATCTTTGGGCCCCACAAGTGTAAAATCTTGTTCGTTGAGCCTAGCTAGCCCAATGACCTGATCTTAAGGCCCGAAGACATTTTTTTTACGGAGTGTTGGGTTTTACCGATCCGACACAACGTAAATGGACTTTCAATGGCTTGTTTACCACCGGTCCCCAAGGGTCCTTTGGTCTTGCTAGTAAGGTCTACATTTTATGCGAGGCGGGTCTCGGACCCCTCGTACATTTTATCCCCAACCGGCTAACGGAGTTACCGGGGTCTTCGTGACCTCTTACTCTTCGGATGTGGGACCACTCATAGTCAGGGCGATTGGATAACGTGATTAGTACTGACGACACCTTCGGAGTCGTTAGTATAACTACAAACTGGGTGTTTGTGTAACGCGGGTTTGTAGTAAATAATCAATGCTCGAGAACCTTCCAACGTCGCCCGTGACTGACACTCTACGCTATGCAATGGTTTCAACGTAACTTCGTGTAACTCAAAGTACTAGGAGAACATCGGGTTTTCCTAGGGTTTTCAACACATACAATTTGAAAGGCATACAACTTAAATGAACATTTTTTTCTTTTGTATAGAAACAAACAAAGCATACCTATGGATCTTCACAAACCTTTTTCGAAAGCGTTCCTTTTTCAGAAAATATCGGATTTTCTGGTGGTTTCTCAAACAATGCAAACATTCGATTTTAAACACTACTTATGAACTCACCAACATTTCATATGTTGACGTTTTTCAAAATACTTGTATTCTCAGGGAACCAGTGAATCAAGGGAAATCACATTCAGTGACGGTTGCAGTTTATTTTGTAGGAATCAAACAATTTAATTTTTGGAAATGTAATGTTTAAGCAACGATGGATATGTAAACACTACTGGTTGTAATATGTTGATGAATGGTAACGAATGTTGTTATGTTTCATATATATTCAATGTTATGGTATACAATTGAGTCACGGCAAGCCCCCGGACGTTTCCGCCGTCTGGTTCGGGGGTGTGACAGGTTGGTATCAGATTTCACTCTATGACCAGCCATACCTCCCCACCTTACCTATGTCACTTCAATGTTCCCTTACACTCAAATTTCACTCACTCCCACGTTTTTGAGCTGGAACGACTAACCACACTCCTCATTTTCTCTCATTTCTCTCATTCCACTAAGTAACAAACATCATATTTTCTCTCAAACTCTTCTACGCAAAATTTCGAGATCCAAGGCTGGATTCAAGTGTTCTTCCACACTTAATTCTCGAAAACCTTCAAGGCATCTCCAAGTGTTCTTAAATTAAACACTTCCATTCTTCAACAATCATCTACTGAAATTACTCAAGCCTTCATCAGAAAAGTTCAACTCCATTCACGGACTGTTTGGGCATCCTAAACATTTTTGTTTTCAAAACTGTACAAGGTGCGAATAGTTCAAGTGTTCAGCTTTAAAATGGCTACTTGCACATCTCCATACGATTTTTCTACAATTTAGGGTAATTTTTACAAAACTGCCTATTATTTCAAACAACAATTCGGACCAGAATTCACATGGGAACGCGAAGATCAAATGAAGCAAAAGTACCCTCACCTATTCTAGTTTTTCTCAAACCTAGCTTTCAAACAGAATTTCGGGACGAAATTCCCTCTAACGGGGGGATGATGTCACAACTGTAAATTTTGAGCCATGTAATCTATGCATTCAACCTAATGTGAATCAAAAACTTCAATCAAATACAAGTACTATAAGTAGTCATCAAACAATTGGAGACCCTAGAAGTTCTTGTTAGGTCCATTTTGGACTAAGACTTCCTTATTGGATCCAAATGGACCAATAAGCTTCCAATTGGACTATCATGGGTTTAGGACCCTAATTGGGCTCTAATTGGACCCACACTAATTTATTTCAACATTTTAGGTCATATTGGGCCTAGAATGAAATAAATCACAAGCTTTGATCCATAATTTAACCTAACCTAGCTTAATAAAGCATAAAAATCACAATTTTATTTTATAAGGCCAATAAATACCCTAAACTACCTCTAATAGTGGGCTTAGGGGCAAAAGCCCAAATTTTTCCTTTTTCCCTTCATATTCTCGGCCCAAGGCCCAAATCCAAGGGAAGTTGACTTTGGTTGCCACCTCACTATTGTCCATAGGATCTCCATGCAAGATATTTCCTTTTCCCATGCAAGTATCACCTCAAGATCACATCTCTTCTCTCCTCTCTCTCACTCTCGGCCATATACACATACACACACCAAAAATATCTCCATTTCTCTCTAGATTCACTCAAGAACTCCCTTCCTCCCCTCTCCAAAAATCTCGAAAATTAGGGACTTTCCAAGAGGATTTTGCAAGTAAATCATCATCTAAGGTAAGATTATGCATAGATCTATGGTTTAAATTCTTTTGTTATCAAAATCCTTTCCTAATCTATGCAAAAATCGTGATCTAGCATCCTAGAACCCTCTCAAAACTCGAGATCTTCATCAAAGGGAGCCAAGGCCAAAAACACTTCATTTTTCCTTCCATTTTCCTTGCAAAAACCGAACCAACACCCCAAGGTGAGCTTCATACCCCTATTTTCTGTTTTTATGAGTTTTGTGGGGGGGGGAATACAAGTGAAAGTGTAGATCTATATGTGTTTTGTATGCCTTGTATGATTTCCATGCTTATATGTATGCTTTTATGTGTTTTTATGTTGGATCTAGCCTCAAAACTCATCAAAACCGAGATATAACTTGTGCTACATGATTTTAACTTCAAATATATTTCTAAACACAAAGTGCTTCAAGAAAAATTGGCTAAGTAGTTTAGCAATAATTTCTTTGGGTTAAAAACACAAATTTTGGGCCTAAAATGTGAAAAAATGCAAAAATAAGGGCCCAAATCGTCATTTCACAGATTCTGATGGATGAAGTGTGCCAAAACAGTTTTCATAAGTAAATTTCTGGAAATATACTCATTTAGGGGACTAAAATCATAAATTTTAAGCTTAATGGGCTAAAAATGTAACTTTCGGCCCAATAAGGCCCATTATGCGAATTTTTCTGTTTTGGAGGGCCAAAACTGTAACTTTCTGTAAAACAGTGGACTATAAGTGTTCCAACCCCTTTTCAAAGGTTAAAATGCTTTTTAAATTTAAAAAGGACCAAAATTGCAAAAATTTTCCAAATTGGGCCATAATTGTAAAAGTTGCGAAAAGAAGGGGTTAAAACCGTAAAAACTGCATTTCCAGGAACTTAAACTGTTTTTATGAAAAATATGTTGAAAAATATTAATTTCAATAATTTTTGGTATTAAAATGTCAAGAAAAATAGTTTGAGGACTAAACCGGGAAGTATTTTATATAAAGGGTTAAAAATGTAATTTTTACAAATGATGAGGGGCTGAAAACAGAAATATTTCAAGGCTAGTTCAATATACACAATTTGATCAAATAATGGCATCGTGACTATCAACGAAATACAAAACATTACAATACCAAAAGTCGTTGTTAAACGAATTGGCTCGGTCTCGAGCCAATAAAAATCTACAACTACTAACACTACAACTCATACAAGTAACGTTTGGTTATACATACACATACGAGTGTGCGCAGACGTCTATGCACCATCTTTGGGCCCCACAAGTGTAAAATCTTGTTCGTTGAGCCTAGCTAGCCCAATGACCTGATCTTAAGGCCCGAAGACATTTTTTTTACGGAGTGTTGGGTTTTACCGATCCGACACAACGTAAATGGACTTTCAATGGCTTGTTTACCACCGGTCCCCAAGGGTCCTTTGGTCTTGCTAGTAAGGTCTACATTTTATGCGAGGCGGGTCTCGGACCCCTCGTACATTTTATCCCCAACCGGCTAACGGAGTTACCGGGGTCTTCGTGACCTCTTACTCTTCGGATGTGGGACCACTCATAGTCAGGGCGATTGGATAACGTGATTAGTACTGACGACACCTTCGGAGTCGTTAGTATAACTACAAACTGGGTGTTTGTGTAACGCGGGTTTGTAGTAAATAATCAATGCTCGAGAACCTTCCAACGTCGCCCGTGACTGACACTCTACGCTATGCAATGGTTTCAACGTAACTTCGTGTAACTCAAAGTACTAGGAGAACATCGGGTTTTCCTAGGGTTTTCAACACATACAATTTGAAAGGCATACAACTTAAATGAACATTTTTTTCTTTTGTATAGAAACAAACAAAGCATACCTATGGATCTTCACAAACCTTTTTCGAAAGCGTTCCTTTTTCAGAAAATATCGGATTTTCTGGTGGTTTCTCAAACAATGCAAACATTCGATTTTAAACACTACTTATGAACTCACCAACATTTCATATGTTGACGTTTTTCAAAATACTTGTATTCTCAGGGAACCAGTGAATCAAGGGAAATCACATTCAGTGACGGTTGCAGTTTATTTTGTAGGAATCAAACAATTTAATTTTTGGAAATGTAATGTTTAAGCAACGATGGATATGTAAACACTACTGGTTGTAATATGTTGATGAATGGTAACGAATGTTGTTATGTTTCATATATATTCAATGTTATGGTATACAATTGAGTCACGGCAAGCCCCCGGACGTTTCCGCCGTCTGGTTCGGGGGTGTGACAGGTTGGTATCAGATTTCACTCTATGACCAGCCATACCTCCCCACCTTACCTATGTCACTTCAATGTTCCCTTACACTCAAATTTCACTCACTCCCACGTTTTTGAGCTGGAACGACTAACCACACTCCTCATTTTCTCTCATTTCTCTCATTCCACTAAGTAACAAACATCATATTTTCTCTCAAACTCTTCTACGCAAAATTTCGAGATCCAAGGCTGGATTCAAGTGTTCTTCCACACTTAATTCTCGAAAACCTTCAAGGCATCTCCAAGTGTTCTTAAATTAAACACTTCCATTCTTCAACAATCATCTACTGAAATTACTCAAGCCTTCATCAGAAAAGTTCAACTCCATTCACGGACTGTTTGGGCATCCTAAACATTTTTGTTTTCAAAACTGTACAAGGTGCGAATAGTTCAAGTGTTCAGCTTTAAAATGGCTACTTGCACATCTCCATACGATTTTTCTACAATTTAGGGTAATTTTTACAAAACTGCCTATTATTTCAAACAACAATTCGGACCAGAATTCACATGGGAACGCGAAGATCAAATGAAGCAAAAGTACCCTCACCTATTCTAGTTTTTCTCAAACCTAGCTTTCAAACAGAATTTCGGGACGAAATTCCCTCTAACGGGGGGATGATGTCACAACTGTAAATTTTGAGCCATGTAATCTATGCATTCAACCTAATGTGAATCAAAAACTTCAATCAAATACAAGTACTATAAGTAGTCATCAAACAATTGGAGACCCTAGAAGTTCTTGTTAGGTCCATTTTGGACTAAGACTTCCTTATTGGATCCAAATGGACCAATAAGCTTCCAATTGGACTATCATGGGTTTAGGACCCTAATTGGGCTCTAATTGGACCCACACTAATTTATTTCAACATTTTAGGTCATATTGGGCCTAGAATGAAATAAATCACAAGCTTTGATCCATAATTTAACCTAACCTAGCTTAATAAAGCATAAAAATCACAATTTTATTTTATAAGGCCAATAAATACCCTAAACTACCTCTAATAGTGGGCTTAGGGGCAAAAGCCCAAATTTTTCCTTTTTCCCTTCATATTCTCGGCCCAAGGCCCAAATCCAAGGGAAGTTGACTTTGGTTGCCACCTCACTATTGTCCATAGGATCTCCATGCAAGATATTTCCTTTTCCCATGCAAGTATCACCTCAAGATCACATCTCTTCTCTCCTCTCTCTCACTCTCGGCCATATACACATACACACACCAAAAATATCTCCATTTCTCTCTAGATTCACTCAAGAACTCCCTTCCTCCCCTCTCCAAAAATCTCGAAAATTAGGGACTTTCCAAGAGGATTTTGCAAGTAAATCATCATCTAAGGTAAGATTATGCATAGATCTATGGTTTAAATTCTTTTGTTATCAAAATCCTTTCCTAATCTATGCAAAAATCGTGATCTAGCATCCTAGAACCCTCTCAAAACTCGAGATCTTCATCAAAGGGAGCCAAGGCCAAAAACACTTCATTTTTCCTTCCATTTTCCTTGCAAAAACCGAACCAACACCCCAAGGTGAGCTTCATACCCCTATTTTCTGTTTTTATGAGTTTTGTGGGGGGGGGAATACAAGTGAAAGTGTAGATCTATATGTGTTTTGTATGCCTTGTATGATTTCCATGCTTATATGTATGCTTTTATGTGTTTTTATGTTGGATCTAGCCTCAAAACTCATCAAAACCGAGATATAACTTGTGCTACATGATTTTAACTTCAAATATATTTCTAAACACAAAGTGCTTCAAGAAAAATTGGCTAAGTAGTTTAGCAATAATTTCTTTGGGTTAAAAACACAAATTTTGGGCCTAAAATGTGAAAAAATGCAAAAATAAGGGCCCAAATCGTCATTTCACAGATTCTGATGGATGAAGTGTGCCAAAACAGTTTTCATAAGTAAATTTCTGGAAATATACTCATTTAGGGGACTAAAATCATAAATTTTAAGCTTAATGGGCTAAAAATGTAACTTTCGGCCCAATAAGGCCCATTATGCGAATTTTTCTGTTTTGGAGGGCCAAAACTGTAACTTTCTGTAAAACAGTGGACTATAAGTGTTCCAACCCCTTTTCAAAGGTTAAAATGCTTTTTAAATTTAAAAAGGACCAAAATTGCAAAAATTTTCCAAATTGGGCCATAATTGTAAAAGTTGCGAAAAGAAGGGGTTAAAACCGTAAAAACTGCATTTCCAGGAACTTAAACTGTTTTTATGAAAAATATGTTGAAAAATATTAATTTCAATAATTTTTGGTATTAAAATGTCAAGAAAAATAGTTTGAGGACTAAACCGGGAAGTATTTTATATAAAGGGTTAAAAATGTAATTTTTACAAATGATGAGGGGCTGAAAACAGAAATATTTCAAGGCTAGTTCAATATACACAATTTGATCAAATAATGGCATCGTGACTATCAACGAAATACAAAACATTACAATACCAAAAGTCGTTGTTAAACGAATTGGCTCGGTCTCGAGCCAATAAAAATCTACAACTACTAACACTACAACTCATACAAGTAACGTTTGGTTATACATACACATACGAGTGTGCGCAGACGTCTATGCACCATCTTTGGGCCCCACAAGTGTAAAATCTTGTTCGTTGAGCCTAGCTAGCCCAATGACCTGATCTTAAGGCCCGAAGACATTTTTTTTACGGAGTGTTGGGTTTTACCGATCCGACACAACGTAAATGGACTTTCAATGGCTTGTTTACCACCGGTCCCCAAGGGTCCTTTGGTCTTGCTAGTAAGGTCTACATTTTATGCGAGGCGGGTCTCGGACCCCTCGTACATTTTATCCCCAACCGGCTAACGGAGTTACCGGGGTCTTCGTGACCTCTTACTCTTCGGATGTGGGACCACTCATAGTCAGGGCGATTGGATAACGTGATTAGTACTGACGACACCTTCGGAGTCGTTAGTATAACTACAAACTGGGTGTTTGTGTAACGCGGGTTTGTAGTAAATAATCAATGCTCGAGAACCTTCCAACGTCGCCCGTGACTGACACTCTACGCTATGCAATGGTTTCAACGTAACTTCGTGTAACTCAAAGTACTAGGAGAACATCGGGTTTTCCTAGGGTTTTCAACACATACAATTTGAAAGGCATACAACTTAAATGAACATTTTTTTCTTTTGTATAGAAACAAACAAAGCATACCTATGGATCTTCACAAACCTTTTTCGAAAGCGTTCCTTTTTCAGAAAATATCGGATTTTCTGGTGGTTTCTCAAACAATGCAAACATTCGATTTTAAACACTACTTATGAACTCACCAACATTTCATATGTTGACGTTTTTCAAAATACTTGTATTCTCAGGGAACCAGTGAATCAAGGGAAATCACATTCAGTGACGGTTGCAGTTTATTTTGTAGGAATCAAACAATTTAATTTTTGGAAATGTAATGTTTAAGCAACGATGGATATGTAAACACTACTGGTTGTAATATGTTGATGAATGGTAACGAATGTTGTTATGTTTCATATATATTCAATGTTATGGTATACAATTGAGTCACGGCAAGCCCCCGGACGTTTCCGCCGTCTGGTTCGGGGGTGTGACAGGTTGGTATCAGATTTCACTCTATGACCAGCCATACCTCCCCACCTTACCTATGTCACTTCAATGTTCCCTTACACTCAAATTTCACTCACTCCCACGTTTTTGAGCTGGAACGACTAACCACACTCCTCATTTTCTCTCATTTCTCTCATTCCACTAAGTAACAAACATCATATTTTCTCTCAAACTCTTCTACGCAAAATTTCGAGATCCAAGGCTGGATTCAAGTGTTCTTCCACACTTAATTCTCGAAAACCTTCAAGGCATCTCCAAGTGTTCTTAAATTAAACACTTCCATTCTTCAACAATCATCTACTGAAATTACTCAAGCCTTCATCAGAAAAGTTCAACTCCATTCACGGACTGTTTGGGCATCCTAAACATTTTTGTTTTCAAAACTGTACAAGGTGCGAATAGTTCAAGTGTTCAGCTTTAAAATGGCTACTTGCACATCTCCATACGATTTTTCTACAATTTAGGGTAATTTTTACAAAACTGCCTATTATTTCAAACAACAATTCGGACCAGAATTCACATGGGAACGCGAAGATCAAATGAAGCAAAAGTACCCTCACCTATTCTAGTTTTTCTCAAACCTAGCTTTCAAACAGAATTTCGGGACGAAATTCCCTCTAACGGGGGGATGATGTCACAACTGTAAATTTTGAGCCATGTAATCTATGCATTCAACCTAATGTGAATCAAAAACTTCAATCAAATACAAGTACTATAAGTAGTCATCAAACAATTGGAGACCCTAGAAGTTCTTGTTAGGTCCATTTTGGACTAAGACTTCCTTATTGGATCCAAATGGACCAATCAGCTTCCAATTGGACTATCATGGGTTTAGGACCCTAATTGGGCTCTAATTGGACCCACACTAATTTATTTCAACATTTTAGGTCATATTGGGCCTAGAATGAAATAAATCACAAGCTTTGATCCATAATTTAACCTAACCTAGCTTAATAAAGCATAAAAATCACAATTTTATTTTATAAGGCCAATAAATACCCTAAACTACCTCTAATAGTGGGCTTAGGGGCAAAAGCCCAAATTTTTCCTTTTTCCCTTCATATTCTCGGCCCAAGGCCCAAATCCAAGGGAAGTTGACTTTGGTTGCCACCTCACTATTGTCCATAGGATCTCCATGCAAGATATTTCCTTTTCCCATGCAAGTATCACCTCAAGATCACATCTCTTCTCTCCTCTCTCTCACTCTCGGCCATATACACATACACACACCAAAAATATCTCCATTTCTCTCTAGATTCACTCAAGAACTCCCTTCCTCCCCTCTCCAAAAATCTCGAAAATTAGGGACTTTCCAAGAGGATTTTGCAAGTAAATCATCATCTAAGGTAAGATTATGCATAGATCTATGGTTTAAATTCTTTTGTTATCAAAATCCTTTCCTAATCTATGCAAAAATCGTGATCTAGCATCCTAGAACCCTCTCAAAACTCGAGATCTTCATCAAAGGGAGCCAAGGCCAAAAACACTTCATTTTTCCTTCCATTTTCCTTGCAAAAACCGAACCAACACCCCAAGGTGAGCTTCATACCCCTATTTTCTGTTTTTATGAGTTTTGTGGGGGGGGGAATACAAGTGAAAGTGTAGATCTATATGTGTTTTGTATGCCTTGTATGATTTCCATGCTTATATGTATGCTTTTATGTGTTTTTATGTTGGATCTAGCCTCAAAACTCATCAAAACCGAGATATAACTTGTGCTACATGATTTTAACTTCAAATATATTTCTAAACACAAAGTGCTTCAAGAAAAATTGGCTAAGTAGTTTAGCAATAATTTCTTTGGGTTAAAAACACAAATTTTGGGCCTAAAATGTGAAAAAATGCAAAAATAAGGGCCCAAATCGTCATTTCACAGATTCTGATGGATGAAGTGTGCCAAAACAGTTTTCATAAGTAAATTTCTGGAAATATACTCATTTAGGGGACTAAAATCATAAATTTTAAGCTTAATGGGCTAAAAATGTAACTTTCGGCCCAATAAGGCCCATTATGCGAATTTTTCTGTTTTGGAGGGCCAAAACTGTAACTTTCTGTAAAACAGTGGACTATAAGTGTTCCAACCCCTTTTCAAAGGTTAAAATGCTTTTTAAATTTAAAAAGGACCAAAATTGCAAAAATTTTCCAAATTGGGCCATAATTGTAAAAGTTGCGAAAAGAAGGGGTTAAAACCGTAAAAACTGCATTTCCAGGAACTTAAACTGTTTTTATGAAAAATATGTTGAAAAATATTAATTTCAATAATTTTTGGTATTAAAATGTCAAGAAAAATAGTTTGAGGACTAAACCGGGAAGTATTTTATATAAAGGGTTAAAAATGTAATTTTTACAAATGATGAGGGGCTGAAAACAGAAATATTTCAAGGCTAGTTCAATATACACAATTTGATCAAATAATGGCATCGTGACTATCAACGAAATACAAAACATTACAATACCAAAAGTCGTTGTTAAACGAATTGGCTCGGTCTCGAGCCAATAAAAATCTACAACTACTAACACTACAACTCATACAAGTAACGTTTGGTTATACATACACATACGAGTGTGCGCAGACGTCTATGCACCATCTTTGGGCCCCACAAGTGTAAAATCTTGTTCGTTGAGCCTAGCTAGCCCAATGACCTGATCTTAAGGCCCGAAGACATTTTTTTTACGGAGTGTTGGGTTTTACCGATCCGACACAACGTAAATGGACTTTCAATGGCTTGTTTACCACCGGTCCCCAAGGGTCCTTTGGTCTTGCTAGTAAGGTCTACATTTTATGCGAGGCGGGTCTCGGACCCCTCGTACATTTTATCCCCAACCGGCTAACGGAGTTACCGGGGTCTTCGTGACCTCTTACTCTTCGGATGTGGGACCACTCATAGTCAGGGCGATTGGATAACGTGATTAGTACTGACGACACCTTCGGAGTCGTTAGTATAACTACAAACTGGGTGTTTGTGTAACGCGGGTTTGTAGTAAATAATCAATGCTCGAGAACCTTCCAACGTCGCCCGTGACTGACACTCTACGCTATGCAATGGTTTCAACGTAACTTCGTGTAACTCAAAGTACTAGGAGAACATCGGGTTTTCCTAGGGTTTTCAACACATACAATTTGAAAGGCATACAACTTAAATGAACATTTTTTTCTTTTGTATAGAAACAAACAAAGCATACCTATGGATCTTCACAAACCTTTTTCGAAAGCGTTCCTTTTTCAGAAAATATCGGATTTTCTGGTGGTTTCTCAAACAATGCAAACATTCGATTTTAAACACTACTTATGAACTCACCAACATTTCATATGTTGACGTTTTTCAAAATACTTGTATTCTCAGGGAACCAGTGAATCAAGGGAAATCACATTCAGTGACGGTTGCAGTTTATTTTGTAGGAATCAAACAATTTAATTTTTGGAAATGTAATGTTTAAGCAACGATGGATATGTAAACACTACTGGTTGTAATATGTTGATGAATGGTAACGAATGTTGTTATGTTTCATATATATTCAATGTTATGGTATACAATTGAGTCACGGCAAGCCCCCGGACGTTTCCGCCGTCTGGTTCGGGGGTGTGACATTGGATCTATGTTTTCTCTATTATACATGCAAATATGAACATCCAAGGTATTATCCTAATCTGGCATACAAAATAATGAATATAACAAGATAGAATACATACCTCTTTGATGTAGAATATATTCATGGAGCTCGAGTGCCTAGTGCCTTAAGTGTGACACCTCAAATGGTTCACACAACACCAAATACACTTGGAAAAACTTGAGAGAATTCTACACTACATGAAATCCGCTAGCCCTTCTTTATAGTTATGGACTTACACATTAATCCAACAGTCTCCCACTTGGATAAGTCTAAAACTATTATTGCAAATGACTTCAAGAACCGACCGGAAATCGTAGCTCTCAAAAGCTTCTGTCGAACTCTGACCTTGTAGATGAACTCTAACCTTTGTCAATGACTTGTCCATTAGATAAGGGATCATATATTCCTCCATTCTAGATATCATATGGACTGAGACAAGGATTATAATCATTCTCTCTGTCCATTTGTTGTTTCCCGATTTCCGATTTATGACGACTGACTAATTAAACAAATAATATCAGTCCTAGCCCGGCCGAGCACTTCCATTTGTCATCAACAAATCATCGAGGGGCCCATAGATATCGTTTTTATCCCGAAGGTAAAAGGAATGGATAAACTTTGACTCATATGGCTTGTTCTACTACTTGTTGAATCATACACAAAGGCACGTTTTATAACATCGAGTTACTAATGTGTTTTCGTGCAATCAATGTACTATCAACTCATAGTAACAACTCATATCTCTAGGTTTGAAGAATATAAGATATTATTATCTCATGATCACTCGTGATAAAATCCATGAAGTGATTCCAATGAGCACGGGTTGAATCCAATACTCAGAACTTATGAGCACTCATGAGTGTTGTAGCCCTTTGTCCAACACCTTAGACCTCTACAAGCCAACCCATGACAGTCTTAATTCATATCTACTTCCAACATATGACCGACTGTGGACGGTTTGAATAACTTAGTCATTCCGGAAGAATAACCTAGTTTATTCTGGAAGTCAAAACATGCAAAATGAAACACAATAATAATCGAATCCAATATGGTCTCAGAACTTATGAATATAAATAAAACACCTTTTATTTATCAGCATATGACTACACATTATTCATCGTATACTATTTCAGCTATCAACTGAATTCTTGAATTTAAAACAATAGTTGTCCCATGCTCCAAGCATGTACACTATGTTTTCTAAACACTAGTCCTGCCATACACCAAGTATGCATACTATGTTTGTCTATGATCTTTACTTTGTGAAATAGATCAACTGAACATAACTCCAATGATCCTTTTTTCACAGTCCCAAATCCTTACTGAAAATGCACGAATTCCAAATTCATGCCATTTACTGGAATCTGTTAGATTCTAAACTTATATGCATTGATCCTCTTGTAACGAATATGCACAAATTCACAAAGACTTGGCAACAATCATTACAGAGTATTCCAAAGGAGATCAGCTCCTTGGAAACATCCTTCTTGCATTAAGTTTCCTAATCTCACACAGATTGAATAATTTCTAACTTTGAAACATTTCCAGATTCCATTTTGACTGTCTCTTCTGACCAAGAGTTTCCTCCTTACAGATTATGTCAAGATAGTCCTTCCATAATTAACACTATACTTCCAACTGTCCTTGAGCACCCAATCTTTGGTGAACCTTAGATTGTCCTCGACAATTGTTTAATCCTTTTAGTCATATCCAATTCTAGACCTTTTCCCTTCTTAATGCCCCAGACATTTGGAAAATTTCATAAATGATGAATATAGCACATGTAATCGATCCTATATCCGAAGCATATGGGAACGATTCATGATGTCTCACATAAAGACTAAACCAGTCTTTTGCTATAACATTTCCATTTCTATTTGCCAAGTTCTCATAATTCAGATTCTGAAAAAGGATGCCGTAATCATAATCGAATTTTAGAACGCAAATAATGGACCAATATACAGAATTTCCTTATGTTGAGCCATTCCAACATGAAATTCATATATATATATATATATATATATATATATATATATATATATATATATATATATATATATATATATATATATATATATATATATATATCCTTGACTAAATGATTAAAGCCTCATGATCTAAGCTTATAGATTTGAGCTGAAGTATAATTTCCTCTCCCTTAATTATAGCAAAACAACCTTTTCACAATTGAAACCTTTTGTTTTTCTATAATTAACATTGCTAACTTGCAATACTTATGATAATTATCATGCTCCCACTAACATGATGATTATTAGCATAACACTTATGCTCCCACTAGCTTTGACATGTACTCAGAAATCAGCTGACTTTCTAACCAAAGTTCAGATTTCTGATACTAGATTGTTTTGATAAGACTTTATCAAAATCATAAACCTTATCTTAGATAGCTCACAGGTGTGTCTAAACAATTTTTAAGAATTATGAAACGGGATGCCGTAATCATAGTCTCAATTGTTTAGACCTTCGCCACTTCTCACAAGTCTATGTAGTGTGCCGATAAATGACACACGCTCCACTAACGACTTTGAGAATGCAAATATCACAATTTCTATCTAGCTAAAATCTACTTAGTGAAAGTGTTTCCTCACCACCAATTTCATGAATCGGAGAGAAACCTTATGACACTTAGATTTAATGGTGTATGTGTTCTTATCCATGTGAATTGTCAAAACCATAGTCGCAGGACAAGGATAATGACAAATCCAAACTCATATGGACTGAAATCAATCTAATTTCTTACCATCTGGCAGCTCAAGGTCCTTCCATTGCTTCCAAGTTGTTATGCACCTAATTGAGAACTCTAAGAACTCATATGCAAACCCAACTTTAGCTGGAATGGACACAAAATATGTCAACACGCTAGGTTATAAACCTCAAGTTGCGTGCTAGTGAAGAACTTTAGGTTTTATTCTTGATTAGTTCTTGAGACTTTCAAGACTTTTAAGACTCCCACTGTCCTCTTGACATATAAGACTTTCTTGTCAGTTATTCAAGAGATAGTGTGGATTCTAATCAAGACAAACACTTCACAAAATTGGCCTAAGTTGGTCTTTGTTTTATCCAAAACATCACAACTTACCAATTTCAAATGTACAAGAGTAGAAAACTTTTACTCTTATATTTGACAAGTGTTTTAAACCTTCTTTAAGACATGTCACTCAAGTTATACTCTGGGAGTATGACTCTAAGAATTGTTTTTGGAACGAAGTATGACTCATCTTCTTGATTTCACCACTTCAACAATTCATATATAGCTCCTCTTCTTAGCAATAAGAAGACACTTAGAGGATGAATTGTAATAAGGTCTCTAAATCATTAAGATGATCATAAAAACTGATACTAAAGTACTCTCCCATCTTTTTAGATTTGAGAAACTTTTATCTCTCAGCCTAAGTTGATTCTTCTTATTCGCTCTGCCTTACATTGGAACCTTTTCCAATGTCTCAGAATTACACTTAAGCTTGTAAGTATAACCATATTTACTGAGCTTTTGTAAACTATGACGAATAGTCTTATCAATCTTTTGTGGTGGACTTAATCAGTGCACAAGGATGTGTACTCGATCCCTTAGTCCTTTACTTGACTCATACATCCATGTGAACAAGTAAGTAGTCTTAATTTTCCAATACTTGAAAGTTCTCATTCATCATGCTATACACCTTGCATTATTCCAAGTCCCGGTCCAATTGAAACTTGGGTGATGAGAATCTTTCCTTATTTGGTAAATTTAGACATTACCACAAATGAAAGAATCAATTTCATATTTCCACTCTTGCTATTAATGGAATCTTATAAGCAACAATTTTTCCTCAAATGCCATTGTAAGGATATTTTAAAATAAATAAAATCAAAAATTTTCTTTTATTTTAAAACTTTGTGGAAAAACTTATCCTTAGAATCCATATGAAAACTTGTTGTTATCTATTCCAAAGCAATATCTCATAACTCCTAAGAAGTAGCTCAAGAATCCGATCTTCAAACTACGCGATAGAAATCCATCTATGCGATCTGATTCAGCATATTCTTTCTTTAAGTTTCTTCACTTTTCTTTGATTCTTAAAACATCACCATGTGACCCAGTCACATCATGTATCAATAATCTCAGAATAGAAACTTAGCAGAGTTAGATAGTGGACTTTACCTGAAGTAGAGTCAAACTTATTGACTTTAACATCCTTAGGTAAATTTGGCAGATTCGCAACTAATGACCCTTCCTTTGGCAATATAAACATATGGACCCTTTGATAATGGTACACGAGACTATTACAGACTTAGCTTTTCTCTTTACCATTTGGTCAACTGAGTTGACTATGGCCAATCCCTTTCCATTGGGAAGAGAGAGCTTTACTGGATATTCAATGTCATCATTGTCAAAGTCCATAAAGTTTTAGGAAGTTGATCTTAGCAAATGGATAAGATCATTAAGGGTCTTGTCTTAGTATGTTTCATTGGATCCCCAAAGGAATTCACTATGTGACTTAGAAAGTGATTGAACCACCAACTTTCTCAAGACTTTGACACCCAACTCTCCCGGCTTGTCAATATGTGACTACATCTCCAAGATATGACCACACATAGACCTTTACTTGCCAATAGGGCTTGAGTGACCTTAAACTTTTCAAGAACTTATAGGTTAGGGAGAATAATTGGAGGAGGTGAGGGACATCATCTTCATTTAGGAAAGCTTGTTTCAAGAGATTTGGGAAGATCATAAATGTCTAAACCAGACATCTTTTGGGAGATATTCAAGATAGTTGATCTTAAGTCCTTAATATGACACCCAATATGAAATATCAAGGCTAGGACCCAACAAACTATTTTATAACTTAGAAGAGGGTTGTCGTAATCCAAGCTATAAAATATTTGAAGGTAGGTGAATGACGATTCACCAATTTCCACCAAGATAAACGAAATGTATTATTAGGTTTTAATTGGATTTGAAACTCCTAGATCTTTTGAGATTCATTGAACTGTTCAATGGCATGTTTCAATCTCGAGTGTGCCCTTCAGGTTTTGTGACTAGGATGCCGAGCATCTCAATCGATGTGCCGGTTAACCACACACGCTCCATCGATACTATGATAAACATTAAGTTACCCTTTGCCTACCTTGTTAAATACGAGTTAGTGTGCCGATTAACCACACACGCTCCACTAACCGACTTAAACAAAGTGCAAAGTGTAATTTCATGGATTAGCACCTTATTCACATTTTCCTAAGTAACTAAGATTGGGAATTATAAGTGTTTAGTTACTTAGTATTTATCATTAATACTTTTAATGAAGGGAGAACTTATAGTCTTTGTCCTACCCGTTCGGCTAACGACCCTCCACCAGTCAAGGAAGCGGTGGGTGAGAGTGGACACCCATTAAACTGCCATTTTATACGCAGTAACCTTATACCCCCGCTTATAGACCGACTTCGTGAATGAGGACTACTAACGGTAAGACTGATTTTACTTTTATACATATATATAAATATTACTAACTTATAATATTATAAAGTATAAGGGTTGAATTTTAACTTTTAAAATTCTAAGGGCTAACTTGGAATTAAAGTATTTATAAGTGAAAACATTACAAATTCCAAAACTTGAGGGCATGTTTTGAAACTATTCAAAACTAATTAATTCCATAACTTATGTGTTTAAAGTAGTTTTAATCCAAAAACTCTTCAAGTTCCATAACTTGAGAACAAGTTATGGAAGACTTTAAACTAATAAAAGAATTAACTTATCTTTATTTTATAACTTATGGAATTAATTAAGGTTACACATTTTTTTATTTATTATTTAATGAAGAGACTCTTGGTCCTCCATAACTTGAGGACAAGTTATGGAGTCATAAAACCATTTAATTAGAACTTGACTCTTCATTTTGTAACCTTTGCCAACTTTTATGAGTTTTATGAAACTTAAATGTGACTTTTCATATAACTTGAGGACAAGTTACAAAAACACATTTTAGAATCAAATCTTAGATTAATTTGGATTGAAAACAACTATTTCACTCAACTTTTCTATTAATCTAAGCAACTCAAAAGAACAAGATAATTCAAATCAAACTTTTTCATGTAATTAGTCTAAACCTTAAACTAATACAAAACATGAATCTATTGACAATTATCTTTGGAATTGGATTAGCATGAACATTACCACATCAAAAAAACAAGTTTATAAGTCCAAAAACATCTTAGGGTAATGTTCCTAGTCCAATTCCAGCCAAAAAAGTCGGATTTATGCTGTCTGGGGGTCCAACTCGTCGAGTGCACGAACCAACTCGGCGAGTTGGATGCATTTTGCTTTGGACTCGGCGATTCATGGACTCGGCGAGTCTGCTGGGCATGCAGCATCAAAACTCGATTTTTCAGCTACTTTTGCAAGTATAACAAGAAAACAAGCCTAGGCTCTGATACCACTGTTGGGTTTTGAGCATTCTAACACTCCTAAGTGTACATGCAACCCTAAATACCTTGGATTTATGTTTTCTCTATTATACATGCAAATATGAACATCCAAGGTATTATCCTAATCTAGCATACAAAACAATGAATATAACAAGATAGAATACATACCTCTTTGATGTAGAATGTCTTCATGAAGCTCGAGTGCCTAGTGCCTCAAGTGTGACACCTCAAATGGTTCACACAACACCAAATACACTTGGAATAACTTGAGAGAATTCTACACTACTTGAAATCCTCTAGCCCTTCTTTTACACACACTAGTGGCCGATTTTGGTGAATAATATGATGCTTATATAGTTAGGTTTACACCATGTAAACCCTAATTGACATGGCCTTTCATTTCCATGATCCATGGGTTATGTAACCTCCATGGAGCATCCATGGAGTATCCTATGGGTTTAACCCAACTTGATTATCCATGGAGCTTTGGCCCACTATATAAGTTATCGATGATTTGCACAATCAACCCATATATTTAATTAGTCTTCTTTTGATCACTTAATTAATCCTAGATTAATTCTTGATCAATACTAATTAAATAATCTTATTATTCTTATTATTAATATACTAGAACTTATATATTAATAACCATAAGTGTCTTATTTCTCTCATTATAGTCTATCCAAATGCATGATGCTATGCAACCCAAATGGACCATGTCGGGTCGGGTCAACTCTTACCAATTATAGTTATGGACTTAGACATTAATCCAGCACTCACGTAGCCCGTCATCAACCTGCTCGGATCTCGCACCCGAGCCTGATCTTGATCTTTACCTAGACCCTGAACCTCCTGCTCTATGTCGTATACTCGCCATACTGAAATAAAACACATAATCATTAGGGTCACACATACTCTCGAGAGGTTTCACACACTCTCTAACTTCCTTGGTTCTATCTCAGCCTTCCTTGACTCAAGTACGGATCCTCTGCTTCCAGTAGTACGGGCCCATATTACCTCCAACATATATTTGTACATTCATCAAGGATTGCTTCAACTTCACCATGTCCCTTATACTAATACTGCTTTCCAAGCTAATCTCATCCTAGGCTTGTCCTAGGGCACTCTCCGGCTTACTCTCCGCCATCAGCTGCACTAGGAGTCCCTACCATCTTTCCCTTACTAGCTTTCGAATACTATTACATATTCTATTACTATTTAGGTAAAGCTAGCTAGAATCCCTATCAGCACAAAGCAAGCAGCATTCGTGAATCGAGTAACCATTACCAAGCATAACCTAATTAGGCTACCATACTGCTGATTAACCAGCCCTACCATATAGCTTAATAAACACATACATCAGGCATGTAAGGCATCCTTCCTAGATCCTTAGCCCTAGTCTAGCATGTAGCTCTCATAATCACATCATATAACATAACATAACCTGTATGGGTATCTAGTGGAAAACTTACTTGAGCTCGACCGGTCGCACACATCACACACCTTGTTCTTTCTCAAAATTATTATTTTTTTAATTTTAGATTTTTTTTTTGAAAAAATGCTTCAAGCCCTCGATTTGAGTCCAGACACCCCCGAAGGTGTGCCTGAATCCCTCAAATCAAGCCACAAATCACAAATCACAAATCTGAAAAACCATATCATCAAATAGTAAAATGTCAGAGTACAATCCTAGGGTTCTCAAAGCGGAAAATCTTGTGTGTGTGATGCACTGCTACCCTGCCGGCTCCTTCCCCTTAGTTGAAGTGGTACCTGAACCAAAACTAAAAACTGTAAGCACAAAGCTTAGTGAGTTCCCCCATTATACCACATACCATAAAACATACATACTGCCGGGAAATTCTGGGGTGCCCGACCTACCCGTGCGAAGCGATTATGGGAAGCTGACCTACCCATGTCAAGCCATTCTCGGGTGCTGACTTACTCGTGTCAGCCCATTCCCGGGGTGCCTGCCTGTGACAACCCAAGTTTTTCCGTTACATTTCCCCGTTACCATTAACGGAATATCCCACTGTATAAAAGTTCCGTTACTTAGAGGGCGTCAATTTAGTAAACATTCCATTTGGTTGCAATTAGCATGCCGTTAAGTCGTGATAAAAAGAAATAAAAACACAGGACACACATTTCCATTTATTTGGAAAATGTCAAGTTTTATTATTACGACCACTAAATCGGGTGCGACCAAAAGCCCTGTTTAACGGCAGTATCGGGTAAAATCCCACTGAACCCCGACTCAAAACCCTATATAAGGGTGAGTGGAGTCTATTGGAGACATTTTACACTCTCTCTCTATACTCTCTCTCTCTAGACCCGTTTACGCCCCGAAACCGCAACCAAACGCTTCCAAATTGTAAGTCCGCTTACCCTAGTTTGTTCTAAACATTACTAGCTGTAATTGTAGCCCAAAAACCATCCATGAAGGCATGGAATAAGGAGTTTACGGCCCAGGAACACTCTAGGGCCGTCAGCCCCTAAAATGGTGCCAAACATGCCTTTAAACTTGCCCTTAAGCTTGGAAACTAATTAGGGATCTAGCCTAGGAGTGTTTAATCATCAAAACACAATGAATTGGGGCATAAAAGTGAGTTTACTGCCCAAGCACATGCTTAGGCCGTAAACCCCTCAAAACCTTGTCTAAATGCCCCCAAAACACTCCCAAACCACACTAGGGCTTAACACATAAATTAAGGGCTTATTCCTTTGGGTTTAGATCACTTAAACACATCAAAATGAAGGATAAAAATGAGTTTACGGCCCAGGTCTATACCAAGGCCGTAAACTCCCCAAAACATGCCCAAAAATGTGGTTTCCCCCCCCCCCCCCCCCAAATGACCTTAGACATTCACCATAAAATACTAGGAAGGACTTAAGGGCTTAAACACAAGAAATGGAAGGATTAAAAGGAGTTTACGGCCCAAACATTTGTCTAGGCCGTAAACTCCCCAAAACTCATTCAAATGATAGATTTAATCCTCCAAAATAGCATCACACTTCATTAGAAATCACTAGAAAGGCATTAGGGGCTTGAAACTTCCCAAAACTCTAAGGGTGAGAGTTTACGGCCATAAACTCCCTTAGGAGTGTCCCTAGGCCGTAAATTCCCATATAGAGCCCTTAGAAGCCTCAAACCCACTCATGCCTTTAAGGAAAAGTGCTTAGAATAATTCCATGATGCAAGTAGAAGCCTTAAACACACTAGAACTCATCACCATGAGTTTACGACCGTAAACTCATTGTGAGATGTCCCTGGGCTGTAAACTATGAGATAAAGGTTTATCCTTGGAGAGTAAACTCCATTCCTTAGCCATTCACACCCTTAAACGCTACCCGGGACACCCAAACACTTAGCCAAAGTGTTTTCCGCTCCTTTGAGCGCGTATAGTTGTTTAATTAGTATATAATATGCTAATTGTATGTGAACATCTATTATCATATGTTAAAATAGGTCATTGTGTGTGTTCAAGTCCTTGCGTGACACCGAACGCCCAAACGACACCTTCGTCGGACCTACTTACACCAGGTGAGTTCATACCCTTGAATGAACCTTTTAAATGCTTTTAAATGTTTTTATAGGGGGGATTACAAGTTAAACATGCCAGTTATCATACCAATCACATGTGATTGATAACCCACATGCACAAGATTTTACCACTGTACACTGTTTTACCGAGTAGGACACTATAATGGTTTTAAATTGTTTCAAAACTCTTACTTATACTGTTTTAACTAGGTTCATTCTAAACTGGTTCATGAAGGATTTTCCAAGATTTTCAAACATATTTTACAAAAGAACACCATTTGTGATTTTCTTTGTACATAAAGGTTTTTCATCAAAGATTCCCTTTTCGACGTATACTTTTACTTGTTAAATACTGTGGCTTCGCTTATACCTATTTTATACTCCTACTCTGTAACGCTTTCACTTATACTTGTAGTCGCCTATACCTGATGATGCTTATACTTATTCACGCTCTTACTTAGTGATACGATTCTTCTTCACTTATACTTGATAACGACTCTACTTCACTTATACTTAATACGCTTTTGCTTCACTTATTGTCGCCTCTACTTCGTGATACGCTTATACTTGTTCGACACTTCTACTTCACTTGCGACCGCTTCTACTTCACTTGTTAGACACTTCTACTTCACAAAGATCACTTCTACTTGATACACACTCAGTCGTAGTTAGATGTATGTCTGTGCTTATATAGGTACATATAAGTAATGATTGAAAGACTTAGGAAGGCTTGTCTGCCCTATTTCCTTTTCTTCGTTGAGATGTGGTCTGGTGGGATCGGATGGCCGTCCGAAGGTCGTTTGACTCATTAGTTATATATTATGTATATGAGTATGGACATATAGGAATTCTCTAGTCAGTTCAGTTAAGGGTCTCTACCTCTAGTCTATAATTACATTAGAAACCCACTATTGGGAAGTCTCTACCTTTAGTTCAACACTTACACACTACCCACTATTTGGAAGTCTCTACCCACTATTTGGGATGCATCTTCAGGACACGGCCTTCTCCGTCGTCTAGTTGGTAACCAAATTCTCCTGTAGGGAGAGCGGACATTGTGTGTATAGATCTATACGGGATTGACAACCCCGCACCCAGATTGCTAGCTACAGTCCCGGCCTACCAAGCCAACGGGTGACAAATGTCACATCTTATAGGCGTTTGTAGGGCGTTTGGAACTCTAGTCAGTATGGTTACGAGTACCCTGTGTTACCTTATAATTCTTTGGCTTTAAGGTAACGGTATTTCACCGGCAATCTACACTGTATGCTGGTTACTCGTTTTCAGAGTCTCACTGTTTTGACCTTACAAGATGTATCTTTCATTTGATACTGTCTGGGGTCTGTTTTTCACTATTTTAGACCTTACCAGCTGTGCCTTTCATTTGGTACCTTTTGGGGTTTGAGTCTCCACTTGTAAGACTGAACCAGGCGAGTCGTTAGTTCGATATTCTCCTGTAGTCTATGATTCCCTGCCTTAGTCAGCAGTCCTCACTGCTGAGGCATATGTTATTCCCTGATGTCGTTTGCTTTCCTCAATAATCAAATTCAGTATTTTGATAATGATAGCAATTTTGGGAAAACTACTTTTTACCACATAACGCTGACCAGTCTTGGTATAAGACTGCTTTTATTAAAGAAAATATAGGATTTTCTGGAGAGAACTCTAATACACAGAAAATACTTAAACTACTGCTTATTAAAGTCATTTGATTGAAACGTCACCTAATACTTATGAACTTACCAGCATTTGTAAAAAAATGCTGATACTCGCTTTTCAAATAACTTGTGATCTCAGGTCAGCAATTAGACAGGTACATCCCCGGAGCTGTTGATGAAGATAGCTTAGTACCACGCTGTATTTATTCTATTACTTGTATTACTTTAAATTTTTGTAATGTAACCATGTAAAACTATTACTATTAATGCAATGTTTTGTTGTACTTTGATTACTATAATTCATATGTTGTGATACTTGACATGACGTCATCCACCCCAGAACGTTTCCGCCGTTCCGGTTTTGGGTTGTGACACTGCCTACCCACCAGTCTATCTCACCCTGTCACGGGGACTATTTCACCCTACTACTATCACATAATAACATATCATAATCATGTTTTCAGACATATCTAGGGTGTCCGACCTACCCTTCGGTCCTAGCGACCGAATCGGGGGACTATTCCTCTCCTACTACCACTATCACATAGAACATATCTTACTGGCACATAGAACACATCAAGTAATAACAAACCAGACAATTATGACAAAGACACTCATCTCAACTGTAATCAACTACTAGTGGGTTAGCCTTGGTGCCTTAGACCCACTTTTCCATCGAAGGTAACTCACCTCGTAAAACTGTGTATCGAATCTTGCAGAAGAAATCTCTAATAGCTGCTCCGATGACTCCCAGCTATCATAGTCACATTAACACTCAATCAGAGTCTATAACATTATTCGGGGTAAAATGACCATTTTATCCCATGGTCTAATTGGGACATACGTGGGTCCCAATTCTAGCTTATTAAGCCCAGCTCTTATACGGCCCATCAAAGATTCCCTAAGAGCCCACCAATTTCCTAATTTCTGAATTGGGCCTTATCTCCCCTGTAACGCCCACAGATTTGGGCTAATCAATTTAGAGGCAATAGATGTCGAAAACGACTTTTCGAAAAATGATTATTAAGAATAAATAACTCAACCAAGTTATAGTATATGTTACAAGGTTTCCGTACACATAAAGAACGCCGAAATCCGAGTTATAACGAAGAAATTATGACCCGTCGAAGTTTCGCAACGGAACCGGCACGACACCGGGAAGCGTAAATAGTGAATTTACATTAGAGCGAGTTTTAGTCTTAGCGATATAAATGAAAGTCGTAGAATACGCTAAACTAAGAACATCGATAAAAAGAACGCCCGAATCTGACTTCGTATGAAGAAGTTATGATTTTTCGAAGTTTCGGATTGACGGTGTACAGCCCGAAATTCGAATATTAGAACGAGTGATTTTTAGCCGACACAACCTAATTGAGAACCGAAGATCTCGTTAAGTGTAGTGTAACGAGAAAAAGATGGGCGAAAACGGATGTCGGATGAAGTAGTTATGAGAATTTAACGGGCCAATCCTGTCCCGGCTTGTTAATAATATAAAATTTAAAATCGAGTCAAAATTTGCAACGGAGTCGAAACGAAAGTTGTAGAGTACGTTCCCACCTTCGCCTGGATATAAAGAACATCGAAAACGGAGGTCGTATGCCAAACTTATGATTTTTAGAAGTCGAGAAGGAAAAATTGCGAAACTGAGATGACGTGGCAACATCTGGACCCTCCATCGCTAATCAGACCTTGCTTCGGATCTTGCCACGTAGTCTTCGCATTACGCCCCGCATAAGTGGTCCGGTACGCCCCGCGTACCTTCGGTCTTATCCGGGTCGTCTTCCGAGTGCGAGCCAGCTGTACGCGAGCTGGAGCCTTATACGAGCTACGCCTAGCGTAGCTGAATCCAACGCCCAACGTAATTCCGAGATTAGGCACCTATAAAAGGCATGCGAAGGGTTCCGAGCTTTTCACACATTTTCACACCAATTCTCTTTCTCTCTATAAGACCCCAAACCACCCCTAAACCCTAGGTAAATCCCCTAGCACCCGAAGGAAGCCCCGAGGCTCCCGGAGTCCCGAGAAAAAGTGTCTTTCGGTTTCGAAACGCTGCTCCAAATAAAGTTCCGGTTTTCTTTAAAATTCGTTGTAAGTGAGCTATGCTTAGGCAACTTTTAATGTAGCTTTCAAATAATTATAGTAATGTTACTAGGTCCTTAAAATAATTATTTGGGCTATTATTATGAGTTATATTGAGTGTTATTCAACGTTTATATAATAATAATAATAATAATCAGACTATTAATTTGTCACGGTTATCGTTAGACTAAACCCTAATGGTATTGGTACTAGGTTTTATCGAAGGAAATTGTTTTGAGAGTATCGAAGCGCTGTCCAAGTGCTGATTCACCACATTTCAGGTGAGTGCATAGTTACTTTCAGCTTACACATAGATATGAAGTATTATATAAATTACGTGCTATGTGTGCATATTATCTGAATACTTGCTATCTATGCTGGATGAACACTTTTATACATGTTTTCAATGATTTAAACTATATATGTATTTTATATCTACGAAAATTGTTGGGATATAACATTGGTAGATGTAATAGTTGCTGTGTGACAAAATAAAATAATGAGAGGCCTCGTTATAGATGTTATTGATGATCAGGTCATCTAGTGGAGTATAGATGACAACCACGGACTATTCTAGACAGTCCAGTGGAACACTAGCAGGCTCGCAACCTGTAGGTGTTTATTTGAACTGTGTGTTTATTTGAAATTTGTGCTCACCAGGTGCACTCCATCCCCCACAGGCTTGCCTTAAGGACATTTATTGCTGAGGAATCCCCTTAGCAGTAGTGTCCATCCCGATGATAGTCCTTAGACTAGGTCCCTTGTGTTAGATGTTTTAGGGACGTTAAGTGAGGATAACAGGAACGGTTAATCGGGTTGTTTGGCTTGATAAAGTTAATAATTATATTATTGTGGGTTGAAAACCCTATGTACTCACCAGGTTTCCCAACTTGACCCACTCAGTTTATTTATATCACAGGTGTCGATATGAAGTGACATTACACTAAGAGATTAAAGATATGTCGATCACTAGTGTAAATAAATGTAAGTTCCGTTTATGCTTATGTTTTTGTATTGACAATGACATCCCAAACGTTTTAAAATGAATAAAATACGTTTCTTTGAAAATCTTTTGATAACATATTTATCGAGTTTTTCTAGGAACAAATTCCGCAACATTTTTATTAAAAGAAGTACTCTGATTTTTATAAAGCATAAACCAAATCGGTCTTTTCTGGCCGTGAAATTGGGGATGTCACAGTTGGTATCAGAGCATTAGTTTAAGCGAACTAGGATTATGGATTTATTTCTAGACTTAAACTTAGAATGCTAAGCAATGATTGTCAGGAATGTGTCTAATAGATTTAGGTAATACACCTTAATAGACACAAGCACCAGTTTATTTTAGGAATGATGCCTAACATGCTTTTATGTGCTAAATGAGTTATGATATGAATTATATGATCAGATCCATGGTTTATTGCTGACCGGATCTGGAAACTTTATGTGTTTAGGTTTCTAAACATTTAATTACAGTATTAGAACTGGCATGTAACTTTTCGGAGTAATAGGGAGATTTATACGTCTATCGTAAATAAAACTTTCCTATCTTAAATTCTCGCCTCGGTACACCGAACGTCTGATTTGGTGCATAGATCAACATGGTGAGCACTAAAAGCGGATTTGGAAGTAGTAACCCGCGGCCCGAACCACCAGTGATTGAGCATGTGCCAGAGGTAGCAGCTATACCTGGGCCAATCACGATGGTCGGAGTACAAGCAATGGTGAGGATAATGCTAGATCAATAGATGGAAGAAACAAGACGTTTACTTCAACAAAGTAAGGATGAACTTACTATGCCAGTACGCCAGACACCCACTCTTGAGGTGACCATCGGGGTTGCTAAGTTCTTTAGATGAAGTGATCAATGGTAGTATCGCCAGCAAGGTTGATATTGGCAAGAAAAGGAAACTTGAGGGGTCTTCAAGGTCTGACAAGAACAACATGTCCTTGAAGTCTGGAGGAGTAGGTGAAGCAAAATGGTGTGACAAGTATGGAAGGAAACACAATGGTAGATGCCCTAAGGAAGTAACATGCTTCAAATGCAGGAAGATTGGTCACTATGCCCATGAATGCCCAACCGAGGAAGAAGTTTGCTTTAAGTGTAGTACAGAGGGACACTTCAAGAAAGAATGTCCAATGAAAGCTACAAAGCCAAGTGTACCGTCGAAGCACCATGAGATGGTAACTTGTTTTAAGTGTGGAAAGGATGGACATTACACCGATGAGTGTACATTTAACACCAGGATGTGTTACGAATGTAATAAGGAAGGGCACATCAAGCAAGACTGCCCAAAAAGAAAAGGAGTTACAAATCCAAAGGCACCACTGAAGAACTATGCGAGATGCTACGAAGAAGTGACTTTTTTAAGTGTGGGAAGAACGAGCATTACGCCAATATCTGTACACCCAGTAAGAGGTTCTGTTACGGAAAAAGGAACAAGAGACATATATCAAAGGATTGCCCAAAGAAATGTGATGCAACAAGAGTGAATGCACCTCCAAAACCGAGAAGCATCCCTAACGAAGCATCTGACAACGCAATGAAGAGTAAGGATTGATATCCAAAGGTCGAGTTATGAAGTAGCCATAGAATCATATGATGTAGCCTATTAGAGGCATAGTCTAGGGTGAACTTGAACACCTATGTAATCGTTTCAAGGAATAATATAAAACCTTCATTTTGATATTTGATATGTTAATTTTTTATGTAATTTTGTGTATGGTGACTTGGAAAACTGCGGGACAATACTTGGGACGTGTATGAGTAGGTGTGAAAGGTAGTAGAGGCCTATACTACCGGAAGCACAGGACTCACACTTGGATTAGGGAAAGTCACAAGGTTACCAAGAAGCTAGTAATTGATTTCCTTTTATTCAAGTATGTCGTTACCATTGTTTCGGTAATAACTAAGAAGATTGTTGTTATCCCGACCCTAGTGGTCATATCACATTGAGTCCGGCTACGATGAGTAGGTTACGTGGTTCATAGAACCAAGTTTAATGTAGCGTCCGACTTAAACCAAACAATTGAAATCAAAGCGATCAATAGAAGTATCGCGCTCGTTGTTAAAGAAGTTGGTAGCTAGAAATGCTACATGTTAAAGTGTGATTATATCACATTAGAACATGTAGGAAGGAATAGTCTGTTTTAGAATTTAACTCTAAGAGACCTGAGTCTAAACGTGCATCACATGATGATAGGTCATAATTTGGAGTCTAACCTGAGGTAGAGACCAGGTGCATGATCGAGTACTGCTTACAGTCAATGAGTCTAAGAGAAAGACTTGAAGGAATATAGAAGTTATAATTATTACCTAGGATGAAGAGATGATGTATGGAGTCAATATACGAGCCCTGTTTCGTTCATGATTCCGGGACATAATCATCCTAAGGGGGAGATAATTGTAACGCCCGCAGATTCGGGCTAATAAATTTAGAGGCAATAGGGACCGAAAATGACTTTTTGACAAAATATTATTAAGAATAAACAATCTCAACCAGGTTGTAGTATATGTTACAAGGTTTCCGTACATATAAAGAACGCTGAAATCCGAGTTATAATGAAGAAGTTATGACCCATCGAAGTTTCGCGACGGAACCGGCACGACACCGGGAAGCGTAAATAGTGAATTTACAATATAGCGAGTTTTAGCCTTAGCGATATAAATGAAAGCCGTAGAATACATTAAACTAAGAACATCGATAAAAAGATCGCCCAAATCTGACTTCGTATGAAGAAGTTATGATTTTTCGAAGTTTCGGATTAACGGTGTACAGCCCGAAATTCGAATATTAGAACGAGTGATTTTTAGCCGAGACGACCTAATCGAGAATCGAAGATCTCATTAAGTGTAGAGTAACGAGAAAAAGATGGGCGAAAACGGATGTCGGATGAAGAAGTTATGAGAATTTAACGGGCCAATCCTGTCCCGGCCTGTTAATAATATAAAATTTAAAATCCAGTCAAAATTAGCCAACGGAGTCTAAACAAAAGTTGTAGAGTACGTTCCCACCTTCGCGTGGATATAAAGAACGTCGAAAATGGAGGTTGTATGCCAAAGTTATGATTTTTAGAAGTCGAGAAGGAAAAATGCGAAACTCAGATGACGTGGTAACATCTGGACCCTCCATCGCTAATCAGACCTCGCTTCGGACCATGCCATGTAGCCTTCGCATTACGCCCCGCGTACAAGGTCCGGTACGCCCCGCGTACCTTCGGTCTTATCTGGGTCCTCTTCCAAGTGCGAGCCAGCTGTACGCGAGCTGGAGCCTTATCCGAGCTACGACCAGCGTAGCTGAATCCGACGCCCAACGTAATTCCGAGATCAGGCGCCTATAAAAGGCATCCGAAGGGTTCCGAGCTTTTCACACGTTTTCACACCAATTCTCTTTCTCTCTCTAGTTTCTTTCTCTCTATAAGACCCTAAACCACCCCTAAACCCTAGGTAAATCCCCTAGCACTCGAAGGAAGCCCCGAGGCTCCCGGAGTCCCGAGAAAAAGTGTCTTTCGGTTTCGAAACGCTGCTCAAAATAAAGTTCAGGTTTTCTTTATAATCCGCTGTAAGTGAGCTACGCTTACACAACTTTTAATTTAGCTTTCAAATAATTATATTAATGTTATTAGGTCCTTAAAATAATTATTTGGGCTATTATTATGAGTTATATTTAATGTTATTTAACGCTTATATAATAATAATAATAATAGTCAGACTAGTAATTTGTCGCGGTTATCGTTAGACTAAACCCTATTGGTATTGGTAGTAGGTTTTATCGAAGGAAATTGTTTTGAGAGTATCGAAGCGTTGTCCGAGTGTTGAGTCACCACCTTTCAGGTGAGTGCATAGTAACTTTCAGCTTACACATAGATATGAAGTATTATATATAAATTACGTGCTATGTGTGCATATTATCTGAATACTTGCTATCTATGCTGGATGAACATTTTTATACATGTTTTCAATGATTTAAACTGTATATGTATTTTATATCTACGAAAATGTTGGGATATAACATGGGTAGATGTAATATGTGCTGTGTGACAAAATAAAATAATGAGAGGCCTCGTTATAGATGTTATTGATGATCCAGTCATCTAGCGGAGTATAGATGACAACCACGGACTATTCTAGACAGTCCAGTGGAACACTAGCAGGCTCGCAACCTGTTGGTGTTTATTTAAACTGTGTGTTTATTTGAACTGTGTGCTCACCAAGTGTACTCCATCCCCCACATGTTTGCCTTAAGGACATTTATTGCTGAGGAATCCCCTTAGCAGTAGTGTCCATCCCAATGATAGTCCTTAGACTAGGTCCCTTGTGTTAGATGTTTTAGGGACGTAAAGTGAGAATAACGGGAACGGGTAATCGGGTTGTTTGGTTTGATAAATTTAATAATTATATTATTGTGGGTTGAAAACCCTATGTACTCACCAGGTTTCCCAACCTGACCCACTCAGTTTATTTATATCACAGGTGTCGATATGAAGTGACATTACACTGAGAGATTAAAGATATGTAGATCACTAGTGTAAATAAATGTAAGTTCCGTTTATGCTTATGATTCTGTATTGAAAATGACATCCCAAACGTTTTAAAATGAAAAAAATACGTTTCTTCGAAAATGTTTTGATAACATATTTGTCGAGTTTTTCTGGGAAAAAATTTTGCAACATTTTTATTAAAAGAAGTACTCTGATTTTTATAAAGCATAAACAAAATCGGTCTTTTCTGGCCGTGAAAATGGGGATGTCACACCCCCCCAAGTGGGCCCAAATGTTCCAAGTCCAAATATAACAATTCCCAAGGGTCCAATCTTGGCCCAAAATGCCAAATACTCAAGTTCTAGATTTATAAGTCCAAAGTTATACTTCAGAGTGGGCCATGGGGCCTAAAAGTCTAGGCCCATTATCTAAAAGTCTAAAAGCCCAACATTTCCAATCTGCATGCATACACACAGTGTACCTGACACGTATGCCCAGCGTACGCCTGTATTGACCAAAACAGGGAGTTGCCCCAGTACGCGCGGCGTACCGGGGAGTATGCCCAACGTACATGCCAGCTTGCTTGGGACTTCATTTTTGGCTTAATCTGTTAATTCTATACATCTAGAACGTAGATCCAGGTCCTTTATGACCTCCTAAGCCATAAAGTCACAAACTTTATGTGCTTTCATGGATGGTTGGGGTCAAAACATGATTTCGGTCCATTAAAGAAGCTTCAAGACTAACTAGCACTTGCATGGTTGTGGCTTAACCATCAAGATCTGATTTTTATGATGCTAGATGCTTCTAATAGTCCAAAAGGATAGCTCTTATGCTCTGAAACCGTCAATACGCAAGAACTCTCAAGAGCGGGGCCTAAAGGAGACATAAACCCCAAAATAAACTAATCTAAGGATACAATAGCCAAGAAAGGAATTTGATACCTCAAAAGACTCTGAAATGATGCCAATCCTCTGGATCTACAAGCACTTGATGGATTCTTGCTTCTTCTTCAAGCTTCTTTCTTCCCTTCTCACTACCACAACACAGAAACACTCTCAAATGCCTTCTAGAACACAAAATCACACAAAATGAGCTAGGGTTATCGTGGTGGCTGGTTAAGGGTGAAGGGAGGTTGAACCAATAGGGGTTATGTTCTTTATATAGGGAGTAAACCCTAAATCTTAGGGTTTAAGAAGCTGCTCACGTATGCTTGGCGTACTCCTGGTATGATGGGTGTATGTGTATGGCCTCCGCAGTTCCTTCTCACGAGTACGTTGGGTGTACATAGCAATGTATGTCCCGCGTATGCATTTTCCTTAGCCCACTTGAAAGGCCCAAACACCCAAGCCTAACCAAACAATTTCAATAATTATTATGATAATTACTCATAATACCTGGAAAAATACCGGATGTTACATTTTGGCTGAATGTGAAGGAATGAACGATAATTTCGGCCTTCTTATATATATATATATATATATATATATATATATATATATATATGTATATATATATATATATATATAGGGGTGGGTTTTCGACCATAAATGGTTCTCGACCGAGAACACAAACCGAGACTTCGGTTTTCGGCTGGGAACTCAAACCGAGAAGATCATGCTTCCAAAACCAGCCTTGCACATTTGCGATCTTAGGGTTCTTGGCCATAAATTGTTTGTGGTCCTTCGTTTTGCGGTCCGAAGAAGGAAAGAAAAAGGAGGTTGCGAGGGTTTTCGGTTGTTGTGAGATTTCTCGGTTGTTCTTGGGTTGTTCAACTTCTAATTCAACAACTCTTTTACTATGTGTTTATGCATCAAATATATTAATTTAATTTTTCAAATTAACAAATCAAAAAGTTTGACTTTAATTTGATATGTTTCACTTGAGTTGACTTTTATTGAATTTTACACTATAGAAAAATAATGGGGTGTCACAAAAGGAGTACTCAGGACGAAGGATAAAAGCTCTAACCATGACTATCCATTCCCACTTATCAGCACAAATCAAAGAAGCTTAGATAGAGGTCCTTAAACCAAAGAACGTGAAAGTTGAAGCCATAAGAGGAATAGATAAAAACTTAGAAATCAAGGGTGACGGAGTTCGTTATCTCATGAATTGGATCTGGACACCGAAATTTGGTGGATTCAAAGAAGTTGTCATGAACGAAGCACACAAGACACGATACTCTATTCATCCAGGTTCAGACAAGATGTATATGGACCCTAAGAAATTGTATTGGTGGCCGAACATGATAGCAAAAATTGCTACCTACGTGGGCATGTGTCTGACTTGTGCCAAGGTAAAGGTAAAATATCAAAAGCCCTCATGGTTACTACAACAGCCAGATATACCGGAGTGGAAGTGCGAGTGGATTATGATGGATTTCAAAACCAAGTTACCCAAGACAACGGGTGGTCTCGATACAATCTGGGTGAACGTCGGTCGGTTAACTAAGTCCGCACACTTCTTACCAATAAAAGAAACAAACAAGATGGAGAAAATAACTAGAATATACATTAGAGAGATTGTACGATTGCACGATGTACCAATATTTATCATCTTGGATAGAGATAGTCGATGCACCTCTCAGTTCTGGCAGTCATTTCAAAAATCCCTGGGACTAGGTTCGACATGAGTACAACCTACCACCCACAAATAGACGGACAGAGTGAGAGAACAACACAAACACTAGAAGACATGTTGAGAGCCTGTGTAATCGAATTTGGTAAGGCATGGGATACTTATTTGCCACTAGTCGAGTTCTCATAACAACAGTTATCAAACTAGCATCAAGGTTGCTCCATTTGAAGCCCTCTATGGCCGGAAGTGCAGATCACCTCTATGCTGGGTGGAAGTGAGTGTTACACAGCTAGCTAAAGGATAAGTTCCTGATAGCACTCTCCCTGATCCGGAGATCATCAGGTAAATGACCAAGAAGATTGTTCAAATCTGTGAACGACTAAAAGCCTCTCGAGACAGACAAAAGAGCTACGCAGACAAGAGACGAAAACCCTTGGAATTTCAAGTTGGTGACCGTGTTTTGTTAAAGGTCTCACCCTAGAAGGGCATGACAGGCTTTAGAAATCATGGAAAACTAAATCCATGGTACATTGGACCATTTGAAATCCTAGCAAGGATTGGTCTGGTAGGTTACAAACTACAACTACCCCCAAGAACTTAATAGCATGCACCATATCTTCCACATATCTAATTTACAGAAGTGCTTATCCAACGAGACTCTTACGATCCCACTCAAGGACATCGAGATAAACAAGAGTCTACATTTCAAGGAAGAACCAATAGAAATCATGGATAGGGAAGTCAAATAAACAAAACAAAGTTGTATATCGATAAAGAAGGTATGTAGGAATGCTAAGCGAGGGCCCGAATTCACTTGGGAACGAGAAGACCAGATGCAACGAAAGTACCCACATCTTTTCCCTATTCCATGACATACTCACTATAGGAATAATTTTGGGACGAAATTCCTTCTAATAGGGGGGATAACGTAATAAGACCCATTATTTCAAGCCAATAAAAGTCTAAACAAAATCTATGTACAAGCGAATTCTCATCAGAACATATATACAATCATAATTTGGAATGCCATAAGGGAATGTTTTGTATATGTTATTGTATGAACATATTTTGAAAACCATACCCATTCAAAGCTATACATACTTACATTTGGAAAACTATGCTTATTTGGATTATATATATACAAGTACATATGTGAACAACCATGTTAGATTTAATTGTTATATGTTAATGCAAGTTAAAGAATTAAATCAAAAGCATGTAAAACACCCCTCTTCTAGAAACCTTGACCGAAATCACTTCCATTTGGAAGTATAGGACCGAAAACTTATTTCCTAAAGCCTATTAAGGCCAAAATCTATATCTTGAAGAGTAAACAAGGTGATTTCGGTCATGGTGGACCGAAATCTCTTCCGTGTTGGCCGAAAACTCTCTTTTGGTGGGTTGATTTCAGTCATGATGGGAGAAAACACATTTAATAGGTAATAAATTCATTAAATATCTTCATATCTTATCCTAATTCAGCTTCCCAATATAATTTGATTCAGTTACCAACAAACATATCACACCACCTCCTCATAAGTTTCCTTAATATATAAGATACATAATAGATCATTTCGTCATTTGTCACTTCCTATAAGTCGAATTCACCATCATTCTCTCTCAAATATCTTTAACTTTATAATCTAGAGAACTCTTCCAAGTTAGTCTACAAGTTTTGTTGTAATTTCATTTCTTTTATCTCATAGTTATTCAACACTTCAAACCATTAGACCAACTTATTCACACAATAATATGTGTTTAAACATTAGGATACGACTATCATTACGTGTTGTAAATCAAAGTTCACCGTTTCCTATCCCATTTTAAAAATCATTCTCACACTCGAGGTGAGTTCATACCCCTAAATTTTCATAACTTTTCCCATGCTTTAGGGGGGTGGGATACAAGTAAAACACAAGAAACTTATGTTAATTTTCAAACCATTGTTTTATGTTTTACTACATTTAAGTATCTTTTACATAAAAATATCAAACATGCAACATAATGTTATTACCAAATTTGCAAACGGTTACATGCAAAATATGTTAAAACGAAACGGTTATGATTTTCAACGAAACATTACATTTTAAACTATTATAGGTATAGTTTGGGAAACAATCACATTATTTTACCCTTTGGGTGCAAGGAAACGATTATATAAAATACAATTATTTTTATATATTATAAACATAACGAAAGTTGTAACAATTTCATACACGAATATTTTCATTACAAAAACACGTATCTCTTGGGAAATTTGTGATTCATTAACATTCATTGTACCTACCAAAGGTATCCATGGAAGTCCAATTTTATAACCAGAGTCTCCTCCCAGAGAGCGTTATACTTGTGTATAGATCTATACTAGACTGATGATCCCGTACCCTGGCTGTTAGCTACAGCATGACCGACAGGTTATGGGTGACAAATGTCATATCTTTTCAACGCCTAAAGAACATCGAGGCAGACAATTCATTTTTAGCACGGTTATGAAAACTCACATGATGAACGGCAAAACGTTATTTTTACGTGATATCAATAGTACACTTATTTTACGTAAATACATATCTCTTCAAGCGGTTTTATTTACGAATAAAACTAGATCCTATTACACTAAGTATGGCATATATACTTGCATTTTTCAGCCTTGGAATGTGTAATACTACTAGCTTTGTGGAAAATATAGGGTTTTCCGGGATATACACTCTCATTTTATAATCAAACGAATTACAACTCTTTTTATAGAAAGTATCGGATTTTCTCGAAATAAATGTGATTTCATCTCAATGAATGACATAATTTTATTCATAAAAACGCTTATGAACTCACCAACTTAAATGTTGACACTTTTCTCAAATAACTTGTATTATCAGGAAACCAGTAAAACAGGTTATCAAAAACTTTTGAATATTCAATGCTAAGGAATTAAATAAATCTTTAGACAACATATTGCAATGGACATTTTGAAACATGTAACACATGTAAAGATGTAGCCTTTTCAATTACGTATATGATGGTTGTGTGTGTTTTTTTACTATTCAATTGTTATGATACCGCACATGACGTCCTCTGCCCCGAACGTTTCCGCTGTTCAAGTTTGGGGGTGTGACATCTGCCCTTGCATTTCTATACTGAGGTATTTGCTTTATTGAAAAACTTTTGAATGTGCTGGATAAATTACGGATCATGTCTAGTTATTTCTGCATCCTAGGATCCTTTGCCTCAAATACTCCACTGATTTATTTTGTGACAAGCAATGAGTCACTGAAAGCTGCTAGTTGTTTTGTGCCAACCTCCTTGACCGACCTTAGTCCTTCCAGGAGAGCCTAGTACTCTACTTAGTTGTTAGATACTTGGAAGCCAAACTGTAGTGCGTAGGTGATCTCTTCGCGTTTAGGGCTTTGGAGGATCATGCATGCGCCAAACTGTGTACAACTTTCAAAGTTCTTTGTCGGCCTCAAGCTCTTGTGGGTCGACAGAGATTGTCAGTGGCACTCCCTTGATGGTATCTAGGATTTCAACCAGGAAGTCAACAAGGGTATGGGCTTTGATATTGGTTCTAGGGTGGTATTGAATATCGTGTTCCATTAAATCTATGGACCACTTGGCTAGGCGTCCGGACTTTTCGGACTTAGCAACACTTGTTTTACTGGGTAAATGGTCATAACCTCCATCTTGTGGGCTTGAAAATATCTCTGTAAACGTCTAACTTCGTAGGCCAGGGCGAGGACCAATTTTTCCAAGGCCGGGTAATTTCCTTTTCGCCCTTGCAGGGCCATACTGACAAAGTGAATGGGGATTAGCTTGCCTTCCCTTCCCAGTGTTAATACATAAGAGATAGCCTCCTCAAACGCTGTTAAGTACATTTATAGCGTCTCCCCTAGGGAGTGGAGAGGTGAGAGCCAGGAGTTGTTGAAGTGCGTCTTTTAATTTTTTTAAAGGCCACATTCGATTCCACTGTCCATTTGAATTGATTTTTTTTCTAAGCATCCTTTTAGTGTTTAGTACAGAGGAAGTGCCTTTTCTGGGGATTTGGCCATGAATCTTCCAAGGGTTGTTAACCTACCGTTGATCTCCTGTACTCCTTTAATGTTGTGGGCAGTTTTCGACTTGAGGAATTATTGTATTTTGGTGGGATTGGGTAGAATCCATTCCCTGGACACCTGATAAGCAAGGAATTGTCCCTCCTCGACACCGAAAGTACACTTAGCTAGATTTAACTTCATCTGCGCTTTGACTAGCATTTTGAAGGTTTCTTCTACATCTTGGAGTAACATCTCTTCATTGCGACTTTTGATTACCATATCGTCGAGATAGACTTTGATATTCCGACCAATTAGGTCGGCGAATACCTTTTCGATTAGTCTCTCGTAAGTAGCACGAGCATTTTTGTGCCCAAATAGCATTTTCTAACAGCAGAAGGTGCCCTTTTTGGTATGGATGGCTGATTTTGCTTTGTCTTCTCTCTTCATTTGCACCTACTGATAGCCCTTATATGCATCGAGAAAACATTTGAATTGGAAACCTTCGTGTGATTAGACTTTATGATCAATCTACGGGAGAGGATGACAATCCTTTGGGCAGGCGTTGTTGAGATATAAATAATCTATGCACATTCGCCATGCCCCATTGGCTTTTCTTACCATGACCAGTTTTGGTATCCATGTTAGGAGCATTACTTCCCAGAGTATACCAACACTCACCAGGTCAGTCACTTCTGCGTTAATAGCCTTATTGCAGTCTGTCGCCTGGCCTCACTTCTTTTGCTTAATAGTGTTACTCCCAAGTGCGATATTGAGGATGTATTCTATGACCTGTCAATCGACGCATGTCATATCCATTGACTTCCAGGAAAATATGGTGGAGTATTGCCTCCGGATCGCCACCAGCTATGCGTTAGTTTTGTTTATGAAGTGAGCACCGATTCCTACGAGCTGCTCTGGATACTCCATGTTTATCTGTTGTTGCTCAGTGGAAGATTCCTCCTTAGACTTCTTTGGCGTGCGGAAGAGTTGTGGGGTGGCTATGATTGGGTGGTAATGTTGTGCTCTTCTGCTTGTGGCGAGGATTGTCGCCGATCCCGGGCGTGCTGAATTTAATGATGCAATGTATCATCGATGGCACGAGATGCAGTAATGCAATTGTTGACCGCCAAAGTAGAATGTTATGTTCTATTAGGTATCACATCACAGAGAATTCGACTGTACTTGTGATTCGGTCCCTTTCTTCGTGGCTGACCAACGTTAAGGGCGGCAGAACGGTACCTAGTGGCCACAAGCTATGCCTGGTGAATCATACTAATGGTCCACTGGTTGGGGGTTGGAGCCCTTCCTTCCACATAACAGGTAGCTGTCGGAAACAATGTTCATAGAGTATATCATGGCAACTACCATTGTCAATGTATATTCGGTGGACCTTCGAGTTACGAATGAACCCTGATATAAGGATTAGATCTCGTCGATCCCACTTTGATGTTCTGGGATCGTTGCTTGAGAAACTAATGTTCAGTAGGTTTGTCGAGAGTTCCTCAATCTCACTTTCTACATGGTGAGGTGCGTTCCTCTTACGGGAGTTAAAGATAGTGAATACCTCAGTGCCGTCGAATGCATTCGTCTGCGGTATATTGGAATTTGATATCGTCATCTGATTTTGTGAGATATCCGATGACAATTGTCGGAAACTGCTCTGGAGGCCTGGTTATACTGTACTTATAGTGATTGATGGGATCTGTATTATCAGCACCTAGGATGGTTCGTGTGTTTTGAACAGATCTTCTACAGCCATTCTAGATATTGTTGGGCTTAGATCCCCTTTATACAGAGAACCAACATCGTCTATTGGCTATATCACTCTGAGGATATGTCCGGATGGAGCCAAATGTTGTGACATGTTCACAGATGGTTTGGACGTTGAACGATGGATACGACTTGGGTTCTTGCCTATGAACACAATCAAAAAAGAATCGCTAAAGGATGATCGAGTTTTCTCCCAGGACGTAACTCTAATGAGTTAGTTTTCTGAGTGAGATAGATAGATAGATAGATAGATAGAGAGAGAATCTGGGGGTCATTTTCATAAGAGAGAAGATGGATCATGTCCTTGAGGCAGAGAGATCCGTTGTACCTATTACTCATGGATCCTGGCGAACGTGCCTCGTGAGCATGATACATGGCCTCCTCTTACTGGGAGAGTTATTCACGCTAACTAACTATCAGGCGATGTCTGTATTGGGCGTCATTCGAGCTATTTGTTGCCTTCTCATTAGCTGTGAGTGAATGAGAAGATTACATGGAATGTTATATCCATGTGATGAGAAATGAGTTGTTGCCCTGGCCTTGGGTTGCTTAGGCTAAGACTGGGTCTTAGCTAAGGTAGTAACGTTTTAGTTACATTTTCTGTCACATTTAACGTGTTTGTTAGGTAAGATTAACACTGAGAAAATGAGTTTCTCCCCTGAGGGGTCGAAAATGGCATTCACATCCTTCCTTATAAGGGACAAAGCATGTGATTGGTAGGACAAGCTCGAACACTCCCTGCGAGCTATGGCCATGGCGGCCATGACATGGGATAATTTTGTGACAAGGTTTAGGGAAGATTTTATACAATCAATTTAGGTGCAACAACAAGCAAGGAAGTTTTAGGATCTCTGCTGGACTACATAGATTGTGACTGTGGCGGAGATTACCGCCAAGTTCCTGGAGAGAGCTTCGTTGGTACTATAGTATGTGGTCGATAAGGTGATGAAGAAGACAAGATACCATGATATGATAAGGGATGACATCCAAGATTTTGTGAGCATATCCAGCTATAGAACATTGGAGGACATGATTGCTAGGGCCTAGGAACAAGAGATTTATTTAGAGCTTCTTAAGTAGAAATTTTGAATCATGGAAGTGACCCTCTTAAACTTCGTCGACCGCAACTCTCAAGATCCGCAGTCACCGTTGATCAACTACTGCATCCGCAGTCACTATATTACTTAGTTAGATTAGTATTTTATCTGTTTGTCTTAGTATACAGTCTTTTGTCCAGTATGCCTTACATTGCTACTCTTATTAGATAGTGCTAATGTAATTCTTGAGTGTCTATAAATAGAGCTCAATCTTTCTCAATTAATACTTCGCATCTATCAATTACATCTCTCAATTACGCATCTTAAATCTCTCTTTACTATCAAAGGTTCACCAGGTCATAACTGAATGTTATTTCTCTTCGGAGAAACTCATTATTGATTTAATCACTAAGTTTGATCTCGCTTACTAACTTGGTCTGAATGCATTCCTTGTTATGAATCAACTTATGTGTATACTTGATATATCACCTGCTGTCATTTACATTTCCTTACATTTGTGCACCTAACTTTCTAACTATCTAACTATCTAACTCTAACTTATTATTATTGTTGAGCTTTCATGATCCTTTGAGATTAACTATTCCACAACTATACTTTTTCTAACGTTTGTTCAAGTGTGTCTCAAGTTCTTCTCTGAAAAAGAAAAAGCTAGTTCAGATACAAATGGTGGAGCTCTTAGTGAAAAAGCCCAATATTTTTTACTCACGATCTAGAGTCGAGCAGGATCGGAGCCTTTGCGGAAACTACGGGAAACCGTATGATGGGGCGTGTCATGTCAGTGGTTCAATTTGCTACAGGTGCGACAAGACTGATCACATCAACAAGGATTATACTTAGGTATCAGTTCTAATTTACTTCCATTGTGATCAGATGGGCCGCAAGAACACTAAGTTCCCTAGATTGATGGGAGGAAAAGTGGCAGCTCTCACGTTAGCCACCTTGAGGAATACCAATGGCCGCAAGGGCATGGTGCAGGATTCCATGGTGAAGAGCCAAGAATTCTAGTTCATAATCGAGGGTTACCAATATGTATCTTTGCGATATCTTATATTGCTTTCCTTATTTATTCTTATATATTATCAGATCTTCTATAGGACATTTTTAGTCAATGGTGTATTGGCTCATGTTCTGTTTGATTTGGGTGCTACCTGATCCTTCTATATCTTGCACTCAGAAAGAAGTTTACCAATGCCTCCTAGGAATTTGGATTATCCATTGGAGGTGCATATTGTCGATCATCGTTTAGTGAGTGCTTCAAGTGTTCAACAAGGATACGTTCTGAATATGTTTAACGAGAGATATTCGATTGATCTGATATTAACTCCTCTACGAGGGTCGAACGTTATTGTGGGGATGGAATGTTTGGGCCCTAATGGGCCCAGGAATGATTCCAAGCACTAGTTGGTGAAAGTTTAAGCACCAAGTTGATAAGAACTGCTTATTCATGGTGAGCGTAATCAGCATGGACGGATGATTTTTTCAGCTACAAGAGATTGGAAGTATCTTCTATAAGGTCAATTCAGATTCATAGGTTATGTGGTGGATACACGAGTGAAAGAGAAAAATATTATGGATGATTTTTCCCATTGTTCGGGAATTTCCTAATGTGTTTCAATAGGATCTGCGCAATGTGCCTCCCGAGAGGAAGGTTGAGTGTTGGATTGATTCGATTCCGGGAGCGGCTCCGATAGACAAGGCACACTGTCTCTTAGCACCTCCAAATATGCATGATTTTTCTATACAACTGCATGAGTTGTTAGATAATGGATTCATCAGACTAAGTTGTTCGCCACGGGGAGCACTAATCCTATTTGTAAAAAGAAGGATCGTTCACACATGATGTGCATTGACTATCGAGAGTTGAACAAGCTAAATGTGAAGAAACATTATCCACATCCGAGGATTGATGATTTATTTGACTAAATTTTGAATGCATCTTGGTTTTCAAAATTTGATTTGAGCTCGAGTTATCATCATATAAGGGTCAGAGATGAGGATGTACAGAAGAAGGCCTTTAGAACTTTTTATGGTCATTACAAATTTGTGTTGATGCCATCTAGGATCAACAACGCACCTGCAACATTCATACATCTCTCGAACCAGGTGTGCACGTGACAACCCAAAATTTGGAAAGATTTGACTCTTAGTTAAATATTTACCAAAACAGAAATTTGGTCATTTATGCGATGAAGATGAGAATATGAAGTTGTAACTTCATGAAAATAGTGAATACAAGATTTAGTATGTATGGTAGGTTAAATGAGTAAGTTCAAGAGAAATAATGCATGAAAAATGCATTTCGATAAAAAGGGTAAAATTGTTCTTTTTAGGCTTTTAGGCCATCTTCATGACTTAATAGATTAAGACATATATTAACTCAATGAGAAGTAATCTCATAGCATTGTAAAATATGTACGTAGTTTCACATGTTTATAAAAATCACTGGAAAAAAATAAGAAACGAAGAAGTTTTGTGAATTTGAAGTTTGAAGAAAAATTGTCTCGGTCTGGAAAGGAATCAGCAATGTACCTTTGTTGATTCCTAGTGACCGCGACGTGGCCATATACCTTCCAGTATGTGGAAATGCACAGAGAACACATATTTAATTTGTTAAACCTCTCTTTTCAAACCAAACTATCCCACCTCAAACAAGGGCTCTTCTAGAGTGATTTTGAAGGTATAAAATGGTCTATAGAAGGCTATAATCAAGGGAAACAAGATGTAATATTTGGAAACACATAAAGGAAATATTTTTCTTCTTGATTGGGTTGACGAACTTCCATGGAAAATGGTTAATTCGGGATTGAACTCGAAATACCTTATGGATAACTTGATCATGATGTTATTATAAGTGTTTAGAACCTAATTACAAGCCTTATGTTAAGATTCCATGGTTGAATTTGTTTATTGATTATTGGGGTTTGAAACCCTACTTGATGGAATTGATAAAAAAAAGTAAAATTGAGTATATAACTTAATGTATTAACTCATACGCAATCATAATTCATGGAGCTTAATCATTTTCTTGACAAGAAATTGCCAAGTCAGTATTTTGGGTGAAAAATGTGATTTCGGTGAATTAGAGTGTTATTAAGATCTTAATTATTTAAGATGACTCATAACAAAATCCACATGATATGTCAAAAGGTTTTTGAAAAGGATTTATAAAGCTGGTCAATTACATATTTGAATTCGAAGTGGAACACTTAGTCTTCACTAACTAAAAAGGTGAGTTAGTACTCTCACTCTTTCTTTATGATTGATTTATGTTTAATTATATGTTTATATGTGAATGTATGAGAATGTTGAGGCACTAACTGAATTCCATCAACTTATGAGATGGAAATAGATCATGAATATACATATATTCATGTATATGAGCATGCATATATATATATATATATATATATATATATATATATATATATATATATATATATATATAGGAGGTGTATATAGAGACATGTAGATGAGCATCAAATGAGAAAATCTCTTTCAGGAATGAGATTGAGTTTCCTTCAACAATATAAATATAATTACTTTGGGAATGAGATTGAGATTCCTTAGGGAATATGAGTATAATTCCTACATGATTGAGATTAAGATTCCTTCGTGAGTATGAGTATAGTTCCTTCGGGAATGATATTGTGGTTTCTTCGAGAACATGGTTATATTTCCTTCGTCACAGCATCAATAATTACATCAACCATAGAATGAACATTGGAATAAATTTGATCAAGTTTAGCTATCTCCTTCGTCAACTCAGTACGTATCTCTTGTACTTTGAAATTGACATCCACCTTCGCTTTCTTAATTGCTTCAACAATGAGAATATGTCTTTCTTTAGCAACAACCCTTAAATCGTTGACCTCATGTTGAGAAGAATTAGACTAACGTTTCAAACATTCTTTAGTTTTCATTTCAATTTGTTCCATAACTATTATTAAAAGATGTACTTGAGCTTTGAGTAAGACATCAACTTCGATCCCAGAGACACTAATTCTACACCCAGCATTAGCTTTAAGGTATAGTAAAGAATTCAACCTTCGATTGAGGATCATAAATTGCTTACCAGAGATAAGCATGTGATCTGGAATATTGTCCTCCTCATGATCAAATTGGATACCATCAAATGAAACCATAACCTCATCATCTTCTAGATTATCATTAAGAATGGATTTTTCTCATTAAGTTGATTGTGAATGAAAAAGAGAAGTGATGGGTTCATCCATAATGTTCGAAAAAAATGGGTGATATAGATGAAGCTAGCAGTGAAGTCGGTATAGGAGTAATGAATGGTGGTAAGGAAGTAGAGGTATCAATAATGGTTGATTCAATTGTGGAAAAAAGAATAATTTAAACAAGAACTGATGTAGTTTGAATCGAAGATGTACCTTGGGCTTCAGTGGTCGACATCCCATCACCCTTTTCGACATTTATATCCATATGAGATATGTGCACAGGGATGCCTAACATGTGAACCTCCTCAAAAACTAATTCAACCATCAACACTTCGGGTGGTATGACTTGATTCGGCTCAGAGATGGAGATATTTGAAGGATCACCTAGATTACTGGTTGTGTCCACATTAAATGCTTTCACAGAGCCACTAGGACATTCAGTCGCCTTGACATTCGACTTGACAGGAGAGCCCGTCTGTGGTGATGCGGTGCCCATGTCCTCAATTCGAATTGGAGACGGAGTACCCTCATCTTCATAATCTGTCTCTACAACAACTTCTTCAACTCAATCTTCTATCTGCTTCTTCTTCATTTTAATCTTTTTGACAATATCATGAGGTCTTCTTTGATGTCGGAAAAACTAGAAGTGGGATTTCACGAATAAGAACACCCCTTTGATTAATCTCGGGTTTTCGAATCTTTTGTAGATTTAATGCAAAAGACCCCTTAGGTGAAGAAAGAGTTTGCTCAGGAACTTCTTCAATAAGATGCCTATTTTTAGGTGAATTACGAGGTCTATGAGCAACCTTCTTCATCCTTTAAGAATACTAGTTTTGGAAGGCACATTTTCTTTGGGAACATCCTGAACAACAGGCTTATTTATAGGCTTCGTTACCTCCTTCTCCATCGTCACAGGAACAAATTTAGGGTTTTCAACCTTTGAGGAATTTTTAGAACTTTTTCGACACTTTGAAGTACCTCCAATTCCCTTTGGTAATAACACCCCGACTTCGACATCAGTCTTGGGATGTTGATGAATACCAAATTTAGCTTTTGGGACTTCTACAGGAACAAGAATCTCATATTTCACATATACCTACTGCAAAATCAGACTCTAATAGCGAGCACACGAAACTCCATTGGCAACATTTGTACGTGAAATATTGGCACCAAACTCCTCCCACAGTTGAGTTGCATAATCAACAGCTAGATCATAATAAAGGCCAGCAATCATAGCATAAACCTCAAGTTTAGCTTTAACAAGTCCAACACTTTTAGCCGTCAAGCAGAGAAGAAAGATTCAAAACAAGAAATTCCACATAATAGGTAAAGGAGACTTTTTAAATTAACGTATCTTGGTAACTGGGGGTTGATGACCCATATCATTGAACATGTGAATCACTTGTTCATTGATACCCTCATAATAAGGTTCATCAGTGGGAATCTTCAAGATTTGAGTGAACTGTTTCTTCGTAAGCTTATACTTCTTACTGTCGGTTAAATGAAATGTAACCACTTTGGAAGACTTATTGAATACAACTATATATCCGACCAATGATAAGCAGGTCATCAGAACAGAGAGAGAAGTAGTCATTACAATGGAAAGAACTAAGTGATTAAGAGAAACAATCAACATCTACAGTTCTTATGGATATTTCGTAACATGCGGTTGCACCTTGTAATTTGAACTTTGGATCTTCAACAAGGGTTGAGATGAACTATCATCAGTGGTTTAAGAAGGATCAACATGTGTTGTTGCCACCATTGTTATGGTTTGAAGGTTGGAGAGAAAAGAGAAGTATATGAAAGGAGAACTTGGGGAAAAACTTCAACCAAGATACGTATCACACCCTACTCAAGCGGAACACAGGGCACGACAGTGCAAAGGGTTTCATAGCAAAAGTTAAAAGACAACACCAACCATATTATTAAAAATATTTACAAATTTACAATGAGTTTGAACAACTTTTAAAAAAAGATTACAATGTATCTAAAAGTCAACACATGAAAATGCTCCTACAAGTGTTGTGTCTCTATGTGCCTCTTACTAGACGATTCCTGAAAAAGCATGTAAAACAAGCATCAACTATAAATATAGTGATTAAGTATAATTTTGAATTGTAGAAAAACTTTCAATGTGTAGCAAAACAAATAAGAAGAATCAAATTAGGCAGAAAGATAAAAGTTTCTCCAATCTGAAAGGATAGGAGAGTACTTTAGTATCGTGTTTTATTATCATCTTAATGATTATGAAAAACCATCTCAAAATTAATCCTCTAAGGACATCTTATTGCATTTCTATGGCTAAGAAGAGGAATCATGAATTGTAGAAATGGTTAAATCAAATAGACGAATCATATTTCATTCCAAAATCAGGTCTTAGAGTAAAACTCCAAGATCGAGCCTTGAGTGATATAATCTTAAGAAAGGTTTATAACACTTGTCAAATGTAGAGTAAAATGTTTTCTACTCTTGTACATTTGAAATTTGTATGTTGTGATGTTTTGGATAAAAGAAAGACCAACTAAGACCAATTGTGTGAAGTGTTTGTCTTGATAAGAATCCCAACTGACTCTTGAATATTTGTTTGTCAAGAATGTTTCTTAACAAGAGAATCTTATATGTCAAGAGGTCAGTGGGAGTCTTAAAGATCTTGAAAAGTTTCAAGCACCGATCAAGAGTAAACCTATTGTTAAACATTAGCGCACGACTTGAGGCTTTTAACCTATCGTGTTGACATATTCTTGTTTCTGTGTCAGTTCTAGTTAAAGTTGACTATGAATGTGAGTTCTATGAGTGCTCCAGTGTTTTCATAACAACTTGGAAGCAATGGTAGGCCCTTGAGCTGCAAGGTGGCAAGAAATTAAGATTGAACCAGTTCAGTCCATATGAGTTTGGATTTGTCACTAACCTTATCCTGTGATTATGGATATGACAAATTCACATGGATAGGAACACATATACCATAAAATCTAAGTGTCATAAGGTTTCTCTCCAACTCATATATATGATTGTGAGGAAATGATTTCACTAAGTAGATTTTAAGGAGATAGCATTTGTGATATTTGCATTCTCAAATTCGAGTATGATTACGACATCCCTTTTCATTGTTCGAATTGTGAGAAATTAGAAAATAGTTTGAACATTCGGGACATATTAGTTTATGTTTTGAAAGGTTCAAACACACACTTGTGTTATTTAATCTAAAAGATGTATGAGCTTGAGAAGTCTAGAAATGAATTTTCGAAGCACCAAGTATCAGAAATCTAAACTTTGGTAAGGAAATCGATAAGTATTGATTTCTAGAAGTCCACCTTATTTTTGGGTACATGTCAAAGCTAGTGGCAGCATAAGTGTTATGCTTATAAGAATGTAATTATTATGCTAGTGGGAGCACAATTATTATGGTAAGTGTTGCAAGTTAGCAATATTAGTTATAGAAAAACAAAAGTTTCAATTCGCAAAGTTGAAGGGGTTGAAAAGTTGTTTACCTATAATCAAAGGAGAGGAATTATACTTCATATCAAATCTAAAAGCTTAGATTGTGAGATTTTAATCAAATTTAGTCAAGGATATATATATATATATATATATATATATATATATATATATATATATATATATATATATATATATATATATATATATATATGAATGTTATGTTGGAATGGTTCAACATAATGAAATTCTATATATGGAAATATTATAGCAAGAGACTGGTAAAGTATCATGCCTTTATGTAAGACATTATGAATCGTATCCCATATCCTTCAGGTATAGGGTCGATTGCATATGCTATAATATTTTCCTATTCTAATTTTCCAAATTCTTAGGGAATTAAGAGGGAGAAAGGACTAGAACCGGATATGACTAAAGTAGTTAAACAACTGTCAAGGACGATCTAAAGTTCGCTGAGGATTGCTTGCTTAAGGACAGTTGGAAGTATGGCAATGAATGGACCATATTGACATTATTATGAATAGATAGGATTCTATTTTTAGTGAATTGTCATATGGCATAGATAGAAATGTTTCCATAATGGGAGATGGATATTAAGAATCTATTTGTGCAACAAGGATGTTAAAAGGATTGTATTTTGAATTTGAGACTTCGCTTCCTTGGAATTATTTTGTTATCAATCTCCGGTGGAAAGTTTTTTAATATCGTTGGCAAAGTCTCTATGACTTTGGTACCTCGACATTACAAAAGTTACATTGCATGATAGTTTAGAATCTAGCACATTCTAATAGTGCAAGAATTTGGAATTCTTACTCTTGCAATAAGGATTTGGATTTGTGAAATGAGCATCACCGGAAATATTTTCAGTTAATCTATTTCACAAAGAAAGGACCATAGGCAAACATAGTTTGCATGCTTGGAGCATGGGATAACTATTGTTTTAACTCAAGTATTAAGTTGATTAGCCGAAACATTATACAATGTATCATGTTCAATCTATATGGTGATTAAATAAAAGGTGTTTTATTTATATTCAAAAGCATTGAGACCATATTGGATTCAATTATTCTTGTGTTTCACTTCGCATGTTTTACTTCCTGAATAACTAGGTTATTCAAACATCTACAGTCAATCATACTTTAGAAGTAAGTAATGAGGTAAGACTATCATGAATCTTACTATAGACAGAATGTCTAAGTGTTTTAGACATAGCACAAGTTTGTTTAGTGTTCATGAGTACTCTTATAAGATTTGAGTATTGGATTAAACCCACGCTCATCTAATCACTTCATGGATTTTATCACGAGTGATTATGAAATGATAATATCTTATATTCTTGAAAACAAGACATGTGAGTTGTAGTTTAGAAGTCGGTTGCACATTGACATATGTAAACGCACCAGTAACTTGGTGTTATAAAACATATTGTTGTGAGTGATTTCATGAGTAAGTACAAGCAAGTATTTGAGTCGAAGTTTATCCATTACTTTTACCCAATGTGGGATAAAAGAGATATATGTGGGTCTCTCGATGATTTAGTGATTACACCTGAAGCGCTTGGCCAAGGCTGGACTGATTTGATTTGTTCAATTAGTCTGTCATCATCAATCAAAAATTAGGAAACAACACATACACAGAGAGAATGATTATAATCCTCATCTCAGTCTATATGATATCTAGAATGGAGGAATATATGATCCCTTATCTAATGGACGCGTCATTGACTAGGTCAGAGTTCAACAACGGATTTTGTGACAACCCGAAATTTCCATTTGTACGAACTCTATCTTTTCAATAGAAGCTAGTCCAGTTTCAGTGATTTTCAGACTTTTCCGATCAAGTTTGTGTACTTTAGGGTTTATGTTTAAGGAGATATCAGGAGAGTGGATGCTCCTGGGCTTGTGAAATTTGAACATTTCAAGTTTCATAATGTTGCAATCCAATATCCAGAATAAAAATATTTTCTGTCAAAATATTTCAGGACTATAAATAGATTTCTGAATTTAATTAATTCATTATTCACAATTCCAACTAGAGAAAAGCCATTTTCTCTCTGACGGATCTTCGGGTTTTCATCCCAGATTGTGAGTCTACTTCCCTAGATGTGTTATATTACTTGTTATATGCTATATAACATCAATTACATGTCTAAACTGCAAGATCCGGGAGTTTACCGCCCAAGAACGTTCTTGGGGAGTAAACTCCAAAATGGAGCTTTAAGGCTACCTAGTCCCATTTTCTAGTTAAGCAACTAGTTAAGGACTTAGTGTATGATCATTAGAGGCTAGAAATCATTCAAGAAACACAAGTAATAGGAGTTTACGGACAAGGACATTTCTTGGGCCGTAAACCCCTTTTTAAGGGCTATAAGTGCCCTAAACCACCCCTAAAGCCTAAGGACAATTACCCTCTAATGCTTGTAGCTATTTTGGAGTTCAAAACACTTCAAAATCATAGATTTATAGGAGTTTACGGCCAAGAATATCTCTTGGGCCGTAAACCCCTTTTCTAAGGGTAAAATGCACCCTAAACACCCCTAAGGCTTTAAGACAATTACCCTTGAATACATAGGACTTGAATGGGGAGTAAAAGACATCAAAACCATCCCTTAAAGGGAGTTTACGGCCAAGGAACATTACTTGGGCCGTAAACTCCAAGTGAAGGCACAAATGTGTGCCTCTTGTCCCTTTTAGCCTTAGATAAAAACATGGAAGCTATACTACATGTGCAAGTGCCTCAAATGAATTAAAACCAACACCCCATAGGAGTTTATGGCCGTAAACTCTAGGGGATATGGTCATTAGGCCGTAAACTCCCCTATGGAGCATTCTAGGGCCTTAAACTACTCCAAGAATTATTCCACAAGAGCTAGGCTTATTCTAGAATTAATATAGCACCTTAAAACACCCAAAACCACCAAGTGAGGAGTTCACGGCCATAAACTCCAAAGGTGGGGTTTGTTGGGTGGTGAACACTTATACAAGGCCTTTTGGTGCTTCAAACCCCTTTGCCTTGTCCCGTATCGACTAAGATGCAACCCTTAGAACCTATAACATTTATACAAAATGTTTTCATGTTCCTAAGTGTCCTAACTTATTTTATTAAGTTATTATTTGGCTAATTAGTTATATATATGCTTATTATATGATAACTAGGCTCGTGCGTGTAAACAAGTCTCCGTTTGCCACCTAGCACGGTATCCGACACTGCAATTCAAACAGCTCACCACAAGTGAGTTCATACCCCTTTAATCAACCTTTGAAATGATTTTAAATGTTTTAAATACTTTATGGGGGGATACAAGTTAAATACTTATAGTTATTGCTTCAATCACATGTGATTGCATTAATCACATGTGATTAATAACTAGAAAACCAACGATTTATTCACTGTTCAAACTGTTTATCAAAATGTTTTACTTCGAAACGTTTTAACAAAACTCTGTTACTTTTCAAACTTACTTACAACTGTGATTCAACAAATGTTCCTTATACTTAAACTGTTTTATCAAACTTATGCCTTCAAATTGTTTTATAGATTGACATCAATTCGATCTTTTCTTGAAATAATAATTGTGTTTAAAATGTCTTATAAAAACTTATTTATGCTTTTAAATTATAAATTGCATGCCCATATATGTATAGATATATAAGTAATGTTTAAAGGGCTTAGGAAGGCCATCCGCTCTATTTCCTTTTCCTCGATTTGGATGTGGTCTGGTGGGGTTTCGGGTGACCATCCGAGGGTCATTTCAATATTAGTTATATATCATATATACATTTATAGACATAAAAGTACTTCCATATTCATGCTTATCAATACATCAATAGTTAGTTACCATCGGGGTAACAAAGTACATATACAGCTATACTAGAAACAAGAACATATACAGCTATACTAGAAACAAGAACATATACAGCTATACTAGAAACAAGAACATATACAGCTATACTAGAAACAAGAACATATACAACTATACTAGAAACAAGAACCTATACAACTATACAAGAAACAGAACATGTATAACTATACTAGAACGAGAAACATTACATATACATGAACACGTTAACAATTGTGATCCACTGTGTCGGAGCATGCCTTAAATGTCATGGCCCGAGTTGTAGCCAGAATTCTCTTGGAGGGAGAGCGTGAGTTTGTGTATAGATCTATACTGGATTGACTATCCTACACCTTGCTGCTAGCTACAGCCGGACCTGCAGGTCTGCAGGTGCCAAACGTCATTCCGTTATGACGACCATTCATTATGTCGTTGTTACCAGTCGATAGCATGGTGTAATTTATCACATTATACCTTAATATAAATCCGGTTTAAGGTAGTTAGTACAGCAGTAGTTCCTATAATACAAAACTACAGTACTACAATGATTTACCCATTACATATGTTAGTGATAACCTTACTTAAACATTATTGTATAAACTATATTTTGTTAAATGATAGTTACACTTGGGAAATTACACACTTTTACAACAAACGAGCATACAAAACAGTTTAGCCTTGGTAGAAGGTTACTTTAAAAGAAAATATAGGATTTTCTGAGAGATTCAAACTTTTACAAACATTTTCAAACACTTACTTACATTTTACAACTTATACATTGAGACAGGTTTAAACACTTTTGACAACAAACAATGACACTAAAATACTTATGAACTCACCAGCTTAATGCTGATAAACTCTTTCAAAATAACTTGTATTCTCAGGTCATCAGTAGACAGGTACCGAGGCCAGCATTTGAGAAGATGCAGCGTATTCAAGACTCATCTTATTATTTTGATTTACATTATTTTGGTGTCTATAACTGTACAGAACACGCTTGTATTAAAATTATATATTTAATGCAATGGATGATGTTGTTTGCTTGTTTACATTTACTGTGTTGTGATACTGTACATGACGTCCTCCGCCCCAGAACGTTTCCGCCGTTCTTGGTTTTGGGGTGTGACAGATTGGTATCAGAGCATTGTTTATAGTGAATCAAGTATATCAACCCATAAAAGATATACTAAACTATAAACCCAAAAAGGGATTAAAGCACTCTAAACAAGAGTTTATACTTTAAATATTAATATATTTAATTAAGTATACTAACCTACATTCATACTAAAATCAGTGTCACAATGACAAGAACAAAAGTATTGCGATTGTTGAGTATCACAATTGAGCTCGGGGATGTATGGTCAGTCCTGGAAATGGCATAGCCTGATCAACTATGTTGGCCCTAGGAGTTATTTGCATATGCCCTAGAACGGTTGTGATGTGTTAACAAGTCTAAAAACTTACCAACAATACCAAAAGAAGATTAGTAGAACTTAAACTTAAAATACTATAGGTGTATTTTGTACTACTAGTTACACGTATACTATATTCTTATACCTCTCTTCTCGCGTAGATCTAAATGGCTGGATTCCATCATGGCGACCCGTACTTTCCAAATGAAGGCAATGCAGAGTGGATCGAAGAAGAGCCCGAAGATGAGCATCCAATCCCTTTGGATGATCACCTCGCAGAAGGCTTTTCCGATGGATCTAACTCCGATCCTGAAGTCAACAACCTACCGCTAGTAGGTCAAGCCCCGAACAACAATCCCCGACCAGCTTTTCAAGGTCCTACTCCCTTGTGGGCAAACAACTTGAATCGCTGGAGTGATGAACAGGGTCAACCCTTACCATACTTTGGGGACCGAACCTTTTACAACATTAGCGATGGTGGCTCTGCTGACCGAGCTCTGCCTGTCAGTATCCGTAGAATAGCTCGTAATGTCGAGCAAGGTCGAGCAGCCATCGACCGGGTCATGGAGATTGATGCCAACTCAGGTGTCAACACAGTCCGCATCCGCCGTCTTGAAGAAGACATGGAACGGACCCGGAGGACCAATGAAACCCTACACTTGTATTTTCCTACTAATATCCCTTGTTGTGATTTCAAACACTCATTCAACTGTTGGGCTATGGTTAGTTAGTCCATGGGTCACTCTCACGTTGCTTATGAATTGATTCTTACCATTTTCTTATCTCTATAAACTTATAGCTGAAAGATGCCGCCTCGCAGATCTACCAGAAATAACCCTACACCTCCACCACCTCCGGTCATCGATACTGCAGCCCTGAATGCTGCCGTAGCCACAGCAGTGGCAACTGCCATGGCTCAGTATCATTCAACTGATGCCAGCCGAGGTGGAACCCCTGTGGAATCAACCCCGGTTGAAACCCCTGTGCGCTCGAGAGAGTGCTCCTACAAGGATTTCACAAATTGCAAACCGAAGCCTTTCTATGGCACCGACGGAGTCATTGCCCTCTCGCAATGGTTCGAGAAGAATGAATCAGTCTTCGAAATCTGTTCATGCCCTACTGCGAGCAAAGTCAAATATGCCGCATGCACCTTTGAGGGAAAAGACCTAACGTGGTGGAACGGCCACGTTAAAGCCCTAACTCTCGTCGTGGCTAACGACATGGGCTGGGAAACGATGAAGGACCTCATGACTAAGGAATACTGCCCGAGGGGCGAAGTCCAGAAGTTGGAACATGAACTCTGGAATCTGACCATGAAGGGCACCAATGTGATCGCTTACACTGCTAGATTTAGCGAACTGGTGGCCCTCTGCCCCAATATGGTTCCCACTGAGGGGAAAAAGATCGAACGATACATATGGGGGCTAGTGCCTCCGTATCAGGGGAATGTCCTAGCGTCGAACCCCGCTACCTTCGACAGTGCCAAGCGTTTGGCACAAAGACTCATTGACCATGGAGTCAAAACCCCTGCAACCACAACCACCCTAGCCATCCCAGAACCCTCCAAACCCGCTGACACTAAGCGGAAATTCTGGGATGAGAAGAAGAAGCAGCAAGCTGCTAAGAAACAACAAATCGTGGCAGTGCATGCTGTGGTAACCCCTACTGCTGCTACTGATCCGGGGAAGCAGTATGCTGGAAGTTTGCCGAAGTGCAACAAATGCAACTTCCACCACAACGGCCCCTGCCGTGAAATGCAGTGCTCAAACTACAACAGAAAAGGACACACCGTCCGTTTCTGTAAGTTCCTGGCACAACCGATCTCCCAAGTCCCTGGCTCTTGCACGAGCCCAACTTGCTATAGATGTGGCGAAACAGGCCACTATAAGAGGGACTGCCCCAAAGCAAAGAATGCTGGTGGAGCGGGAAGGGTACTAGCTATAGGCCACGGGGAAGCAGTTGCTGACCCGACCGTGGTGACTGGTACGTTCCTCCTTGATAACTCCTATGCATGCATTCTGTTCGATAGTGGAGCGGAGCGAAGCTTCGTAAACAATAAATTTACTCGCATGCTTAAGCAACAACCACACACACTCAAAGAACTATTCACAGTAGAAATGGCTAATGGGAAAACTGAAAGTACAAATATCATATACTTAGGTTGTATCCTAACTCTAGATAACCATTCATTCCCAATTGACCTCATGCCGGTCTCAATAAAAAGCTTCGACGTTATTATCGGCATGGATTGGTTAACTCTTCATCGCACTGACATCATGTGCTACGAGAAAGCAGTCCGTCTAAACCTCCCGTATAACGAAACTCGTATAGTCTACGGTGACAAACCAGGTGTGAGTCTTCGCATTATATCGAGTATTCAAGCACAGAAATATCTACGCAAAGAATACCACGCATTCCTTGCTCACGTTGTCGACACGAGCCTCGGAACGAAAGAACTAAAGAACATCCCAGTAGTGAGCGACTTCCACGACATTTTCCCAGAAGAACTACCTGGATTACCTCAGCAACGACAAGTCAAGTTCAGAATCGACTTAGTCCCAGGAGCTACCCCAGTAGCCAAGTCGCCCTATCGTTTAGCACCAGCTGAGATGCAGGAACTCTCTGGTCAACTTAACGAACTGCTCAGCAAGGGCTTTATAAGGCCAAGTTTCTCACCTTGGGGAGCACCGGTCTTGTTTGTTAAGAAGAAAGACGGGTCATTCCGTATATGTATCGACTACAGAGAACTCAACAAATTGACGGTCAAAAATCGTTACCCTCTGCCTCGCATAGATGATCTATTCGACCAACTGCAAGGGGAGAACTATTTTTCCAAGATTCATCTGAGATCCGGATATCACCAGTTACGAGTGCTATAAGAGGATGTGCCGAAGACAGCCTTCCGAACTTGTTACGGAGACTACGAGTTCGTGGTGATGCCATTCAGATTGACCAACGCGCCCGCAGTCTTCATGGATCTGATGAATAGAGTATGCCGACCTTACTTGGATCAGTTCATCATCGTTTTTATTGACGACATCCTGATCTACTCCTGAAGTAAGTAAGAGCATGGTGATCATCTGCGACAAGTTCTAGGAACATTACGAAAGGAGAAACTTTATGCGAAGTTCTCGAAATGTGAATTTTGGATCCGAAGAGTCAAATTCTTAGGACACGTGGTAAGCGAAGAGGGAATCCACGTGGACCCATCCAAAATTAAAGCCATTGAGAACTGGTCAGCACCCAAGACGCCGACAGAAATTCATCAATTTCTAGGTCTTGCTGGCTACTACCTCAGATTCATTCAGAACTTCTCTTGAATAGCGAAACCTCTTACAACCCTGACCCAGAAAGGCGTTGCCTTTGACTGGGAAGTGAAACAAGAGAGAGCGTTCCGAACGCTCAAGAGAGCCTTGTGCACCGCACCAATACTATCCCTTCCCGAAGGAATAGAAGACTTCGTAGTCTATTGTGATGCATCAAATCAAGGACTCGGATGTGTTCTGATGCAGCGAGGTAAGGTCATCGCCTACGCCTCGAGACAGCTGAAGATACACGAGGTTAACTACACGACCCACGATCTTGAACTAGGAGCAGTGGTGTTTGCTCTGAAGATCTGGAGACATTACTTGTATGGAACGAAGAGCACTATCTTTACCGACCACAAGAGTTTACAACACATTTTCGATCAGAAGGAGCTAAACATGAGACAACGACGGTGGGTCGAGCTACTCAGTGACTACGAATGCGATATTCGTTATCATCCGGGTAAAGCCAACGTAGTAGCAGACGCCCTAAGTCGGAAGGAATATTCTGGTCGCAAGGTCAAGTCATTATCAATAACCATCCATTCACACTTGTCTAAGCAAATTCAGGCGGCTCAACTTGAGGCCATGAAACCTGAAATGTGACGAGTGAATCCCTTAGAGGAATGGACATGAATTTAGAAGCCAAGGGTGACGGAGCTTTATATTTCATGAACTGGATCTGGACACCGAAGCACGGTGGTTTCCGAGACTTGGTCATGACCGAGGCGCACAACACTCGGTATTCCGTCCACCCAGGTTCAGATAAGATGTATCTGGATCTATGCAGTTATCGCGGTCAAAATTTCAATAGCGGTCACATGCCGCTATTTGAGATCGCGGTTATCACGGTGGTATAGCGGTGATATAGTGGTTTTTTAATATTACGTATAATTTATAATTTTATATTATATTTATATAGAATTTATATATTTTAGTATTAATACTATAAGTCTATATAGAATTAATACCATCAAACATAAAAAGTCATATAAAAACATAACATAATATTCTATTATATTAATATGGAAACTAGGAAGTCTAAAAGTGTCAAATAGAGTTTAATTGGATTGCACGAGTTCAATATCGTATTAGTAGGCCGTGGTTGATTTAAGGAGTTAATTCCCAAGTCGTGGCCTCATAGGCGTGGGTCGATTTACAAAAAGCATTAATGGAGTGTGACCATGGCAACTCAAGTTGGCGTGAGTACAAAAGGAGATGAGTAAAATAGTTTTCGGTAGACGTAATTGTTTTGAATGCTTTTAATTATGTTATTTGTTCAGGTTTTTTAAAATGAAAGTTTAGTGAGATCATTAAGACTAGTTTTTCATTGAAAAAAGTAACCAAATGGCCAAAAATGTGAACAAAAATGGAATAGCGCCCGTAGCGCCTTTATAGCGGTTATTGAAATAGCAGTAAATAGCGGTGAATAGCGCCGCTAATAGCGGTACCATGAAATGAAAACGCTAAACTGAAAATAGCGGTTCTTGACCTCCGCAAAATGCTATAGCGCCGCTATAGCACCGCTATAGCGCGCAATTGATAGCTTAGATCTGGATCTTAAAAAGCTATACTGGTGGCCTAATATGAAAGCAGAGATTGCTACCTTCGTAAGTAAATGCCTTACTTGCGCAAAGGTTAAGGTCGAGTACCAGAAGCCCTCTGGTTTACTGCAACAACCAAAGATTCCAGAATGGAAGTGGGAGCGGATCACTATGGATTTCATAACCAAGTTGCCCAAGACAACGGGTGGAATTGATACCATATGGGTCATCATTGATAGATTGACCAAGTCTGCACACTTCCTGCCTATCAGAGAAACTGACAAGATGGAGAAACTTACGAGAACATACATTAGGGAAATCGTACGGCTTCATGGTACCAATGTCCATTATCTCCGATAGAGATAGTAGGTTCACCTCAAGATTTTGGCAATCACTACAACATTCCCTAGGAACAAGGCTGGACATGAGCACCGCCTACCATCCTCAGACCGACGGACAGAGTGAGAGGACCATCCAAACACTGGAAGATATGTTGCGAGCCTGTGTGATTAATTTTGGGAAAGCATGGGATACTCATTTACCCCTTGTCGAGTTTTCCTATAATAACAGTTATCACACGAGCA